>NC_040905.2:200101129-200401452 GCF_004126475.2 Phyllostomus discolor
GGTGTCACCTGGGGTTCTGCTGTGTAGGTGAGAAGCCACAGGGCATGGAGGTGCTAGGAGGGATTTCCCTATGTGTTCTCCACCCGGACACAGGCTTGCCAGTGCCATCCTCTACACAAACCAGAGCACTGTCTGTAGGCTGTGAGGGGGCAGCGGAGCACCCCCGTTCCAGACCAGCCACCAACAGCCAAAAGGAGGGAAGATTTGGTATCAAATTGAGAGAAGGTGGGAAGAAGGCAGGAAGGGACTGCCATTGTGAGGCTCCAGAGAGTCAGGCAGGAGAAGTCCAATTGCCCTTTCAGAGTAACTTCTGCTCTATAAAGCGGTGATGGCTTACTTCATTGCCCCGAGGTTTCCACTGGCATCCTGGGAGAGCCACGTCCTGCAGGGGAGGGAGGGACCCACTGACTCTCAGATCAGACTCACTGACTCTAAGGTCCGTGAGAGGAAGGAACCTGGCATTGAATTTGGGCTGTGCTCTGACTTCCTCTGTGACTCACCTGCCCTCTCTCGATGCCATGTCTCCCAGCTACTGAAATAACTCTTGGACCTAGAGGAGCCCTGGGGATTGATCTGGGAAGACGGTGTTAAGAGAAACATGGCCCCTGGTGTGTATACATGCTATATAGGCCGGGCACTGTGCTTGGTGCTACATCTCTTTAATCGCCACTGAAACACTTGAAGTCGGAATCATTTTGTGCTCATTTTGCACTTGAAGAAATGGAGATGCAAGGTCAACAACCATGTCCAAACTCCCTGGTGAACAACAGTGTTGGGATCAGAACTGAGAGCAATCCAGCCTCTTAATAATTTGTCTGCCTCAAATGCACAGTTGGGGTGCTATCACCTGATGTCCTTAGAAGCAGAGCCAGGGCCTTAGAAACTTTTAAAGTGAATCTTCTGCTTCCCTGACAGAGAAACAGGCACAGAAAAGGTTACTTGTCTGAGGTCACAGAACAGGATCAAAACAGAGTTTTATTAGAACCGAGGCAGACTTTTCTATGGAATTTAAATGCTAATGAACATGTCAACAGTAGGAAAAGTATCCCTCCAAGCCTCCCCCTCTGGACCACAATATTCCCAGGGCCTACCCCAGTGTTGGCACCTAGAAAATATTCAAGATTTTTAGAATAAATGAATACATGAATGAATAAATTCCCAGACCAAAGTCACTCCCCTCTTCTTCCTGTTCTTGGTACCTTCCTAAAGAGGTACTTCTGTCCACCCTTATGTATTTGTCTAATAGGTTCTTTCTGTCCATCTGCAAACTCAATCTTCAGGCAGCCTGCATCAAGCTCACTCATGCCCATCTCTACCACCTTCCCATCCCATGTTCCTCAGTTCACAGGGACCTCATTAGCATTTAAACCTGGGCAAGTTTCACAGCTTTTCTCGGTCCCAGTTTTCTCACCTATACAACACAGATGGTAGCAGAGTCTCCCGAGAGCTTCTGTGAGGACCCACGGTGTCAGGTGAGTTCAGTGAGGTGATCAAATGAGGTGGTTACTGAACTTCTCTGAGAACCCACCTCCTTGGCTTTAAATTTCAAGACAATAATTACATAGAAAGATCCTAATGGTCCTTAGTCCAAAGTAGACCCTAAATAATAGGAGGCTCGTGATGCTGATAATTACGATTCCTCAGGGAGGCTCTAAGAATGAACATATATGAGGCCGGGGGCAGAGAAGAGGTTTAGATGAGAGACGGCTGGCACATTTGGCTTGGGTAGACATGGCCCTTCCTTTTTAACCAGGCCTTTGACGCCTGCTTCAAATATTATTTTCTAAAGTCCTAATTTGCTAAACCCAAGCAGTTCATGGGCCTTACTTCACAAATTATTACTTTGCCATTTCAAAAGCCTCCCATAACGAGAACCAGCCCTCCGCAAGGCAGGCAGAGAGTCAGAGCTGAGTTCCACGAGGAAAACATTGTCTCGGGGGCAGCATACGCAAGGAATACATTTTTGGCCAGTGCTAGCTGGGTTTTCAGCAAGGGGAGAAAGGCCAAAATGCTTTGAAAAAACCACATAGCTTAGATGCTTTGCTTTGGAATAAAGTCTGTTCACTCTAAACTTAAACCATTACGGACGCTGCCTCCCCGCTTCATCGACGGAATATCTCTAATATATTGCACAGCCTGGAGGAAAGAGAAGAAAAGTGATTCCCTGTGGGAGAAAGGGTGAAGTTCTTATTTTTGAGTGACTTCTGCAAATGTCTGCATTCTTCTTCAGAGAAGAAAACGCGTCTTTTCATTTTGTTATAGTCCTGCCTGGTGGGCACTATGTGAAATGTAACTCAGTTGACGAGCAGGCAAGGAGGGCCTTGCTGAAACACAGGGCTTTACTATTCGAGCCATTGATCTGAACCACCGCGGGTGAAAATGTTTCCATGGGAAAATGTGGTCAGAGTTCCCTTCCGTGCTGAGGTGCCAGAAACACCTCTCCCTTGCCGCCTGGCACCGGGCTCTGCAAGGCAGCATGGTGTCATGGAAAGAGCTCTATGTTTAGAGCATGATGACATCAGTTTCAGTCTCAGATTTCCTGCTGTATTAGTTGAATGACCCTTGCACTCTCCGAGGCTCAGTTTCTTGATCTGTCAAGCAGGCATGAAAACTCCTACTTCTTTGGGGTTTTCTGAGCTTAAAGGGAAAGAACGTTTGCAGAATCACTTTGAAAGCTGTCAAGCCCTGTGCAGTTCTGAAGAGTGGACAGTAACTGTCCAGTCTGTTAGGATGTGAACCCCTACATGAAAGTGGGTGTTCACTTCTCAGGGCTCCACGGCCAAGGTCCCAGGCCTTTCTGTGGAGATGCGTCTGCTTCTGCCTCAAAGCTGGCCAGGCAACTCTGCTCCAAAAGCTTATTCAAAACTGCACGGACTCCAAGATAAAGAGAACTAGGAGAGAACAATGGTTGCAACACATGTGGACAATATGTGGTACCGATCATGCCCCTGTGTGGGGCCCTCCTCATGGAGGGTAGGGAGGAGGTGGAAGGTGTGACAGAGAAGGAAGTGGCACAGCACAGGGGCAGGTAGCTTCCCAGCGCAGGGGGTAGGGTTTCCTCACCTTCTCCACCTTTGTCCAGCCTGACAGACTGAACACCACTGATGTTTTCTGCCCTCTATAGCCATCGTGACATGTTAATAAATCAAACATCAGATTAAAATCCATATACAAAAGCTATGCACCTCATCTCTTCCATTGGCCCTTGGATTTCAGTGATAATGTCAGCCCAGGGCAGTAAGCACAGTAGATTTATTGAAGCAGGCCACCTGTATTCAACAGCAGTGGCAGAAGGAAGAACTGAGAATTTTCCATGTGCCAAGGGAGCTTTCTCACTTCTTTTTCCTTTATCCTGCCTAGGGTGCCAGCCCTAAGGCAATCTCTTCCCATACCATTTCCCTGCTGAAACATCCTTAGTTATCATTCACCATGGGCCTCGGAAAAAGATCAAAGCTCTTTAGGGACCCCCTAAACAATGAAGACCCAACCACTATTCCTGATCTACTCTCTCCACAAACCATCTCATCTGGATTCATCCCCAAATGGAGCTCACAATTTAACACCTTGGCTGTTGTTGCCTCTACTTGGTGTCCACTTCACCATACCCTCCTGCCTGTCACCAGCATAGTCCCCCTTACAGAAATCCTGTTCATTTCCAAGGCCCAGCTCAATGCCATCTTCTCTAGGAAGCTCCTCTTGATCTGAAACCCCCTCAACAGCCTCTGCATTCCCTCTTCTCTAATCCATAGTTGACCAGTTACTAGGTGCTAATTTCATTCACACAAAGGACAGGGCAGCAGAAGGCTCAGGTTGCATAAATGCACCTCCTACAGGCATGTGTGCCATATTGTGGAAAACTATAAAAGCCCCTCCTTTCATACCTGTAGTATGAGAGAAATAATTACATGAGGCCTATCCAGAAATGATCTAGCCATGTAATATGAAAAATAACGACATATATTGAAGAAGACACAAAATATAAGAAACATTGTACACAGGACAATGATGCCTCAGCCTCCTTCAATGCTGGCACCTTGGGACCTCACACAGTTCTCTCAGTGTCTCTCCCACTGTTCAAAACGCTCTGCAAAATCCTTTGTTGGAATCACCCTCAGCTGCCTCATCATATTATACTGAATCTCATCGGCAGTCTGAAATCACTTTCCTTTCAAGGGTGATTTTAGTTTTGGGAAAAGACAGAAGTCGCAGGGCACCAAATCTGGGCTGTAGGGGTGCTAGGTCACCTGCATGATTTGATGTTTTGCCAAAAAACTCTGCATAGGACATGATGCATGAGTGTGTGCATTGTCATGATGAAGTTGCCAATCATCAGTTGCCCACAGCTGCAGCTGTTTTTAACATATTGCATCTTTCAACTGATGAATAACATTGAGGTGTACTCTTTATTAATTGTTTGGCCTGGAAAGGAGTACTCCTGATGAACAACACCTTCCAAATCAAAAAACAGTTAACGTGGGTTTGATCTTGCTGCAATTCTGCCACACCTTCTTTGGGCATGGAGAACCAGGTGATTTCCATTGGGATGACTAGGCCTTCATATCAGGATGATAGCCATAGACCCACCATTCACCTCCAGTTATGCCCCTCTTGGGGAAATCTGGTTCATTGGTAGCAGTTTGAATCAAGTCATTAGCAACTGCAGTACTACTTTCCTTCTGCTCTGGTAGCAGAAGCCATGGAATGAATTTTGTCAGGACATGTTTCATGCCAAGATCCTGTGTCAAAATCTCGGACACAGTTGTCTTTGGAACCCCCAGATCAGCTTCTAGTTCTTGCACTGTCAGTGGCTGATCTTTGTTTGCAGCCCATACACATTCAACATTCTCAGGTGTTCTGCCTATTGCAGACCTTCCAGAATGTGGATCACTTTCAACAGATTCTTGACCATCTTTGAAGTGTTTCTGCCACACTTTTATTTGTGCTACCTTCATTGCATCGCCTCTGAAAGCCTTCTGAATTATGTGAATAGTTTCTGCAGAGGAATGTTCAAGCTTAACACAAAATTTGATACAGATTCATTGCTCTACTTGCCCAGTCATTTGGAATGTGATGGTCACAAAGTACACATGCTCAATCAATGGGGTCTACTGCCCCCACCTACTAGTACAGTGAAGTCATCATTGTTCATGCATGTGCAATCCAGTCCACTCTCCTTGGCTGCCAGGTTACATGGATGTCATGAAAACTATTCTCTTCATATTAACAAAAATGGCTGGACTTCTTCCAGAGAGACCTTTGTATACTTGCTGCATGGGGCTGGTGTGAGTAACAAATATAACAAGAGATATGGAAGTAAATGTTAAGTTTGGAACAAGATAAATGTGTCACTATGACTTTTTAGTAAGCCTCCCTACCTGGGTTTTTCATGTCCTGGTAAGCCCAGCCTGATATTTACATCACAGATTCTCAGATCCCATTCTGACCCAACACAAGTGAATAGAAATGTCTGATAAAGGCATACATTAAGAAAACGAATGAGTTAAACAAGAGTTAAGAAACAGAAGACTTCTTTCAACATGAGAATGAACCCTTCTCCATCAACTCAATTAGGGTTCTCTTGATATTTTTTTCATAACATCTAATTGTTCCCTAATAGAACCTGTCACAACATGACTTCCCTATGTACGCATGTTGGTTTATCTCTCTGCTGCGTTTGACGAATCCCATCCCCAGTGGTGGAGCCCTTTTCTCTTTTGTCCATTGAATACCCAGCACCTAGGACAATACATGGCATATAACAGCCACTACATATATGAATGAACGCATAAATATTTTTATTGCATTTATAAAAGCAGGAAATCATGCCCAGATAAAAGGTGAAGACAGAGTATAGCCTTTTGTTCAATAACTACATAATAATGTAAGCAGAGGCACCTTCTGGCCCCCACCTCTTCCTCTGCTCTGGGTGAGGAGCAGAGTCTTTGTTTCTATTCCTTCTTACACTCTCTCCCTTGAAAACACAGAATATGCTGCATTGCATTTGTCCATGCCCTTGTCTGCTTGGCTGCTAGACTATAATCCTCAAAACAGAACCACCTTTCATTGGTGTTTATGTCCTAAATGCAAAGCCACGGGTGCTGAAACACAGCAACAAAACAACCACTATTGTCAAGTTCTGACACGTGGCTCAGGGTCCTTCTTCTTGCACATAGGTGCTTTTTCCTTTTATCTGGCCTCTCTGTTCACCGAAATTTCTCCTTGTTTACACAACGGTGAAACAAACAGAACTGAAATTTTGGTTTCACACATTTACATTGGTAACTCCACATTCATTTGACAGTTCTATCATATTTTGAAGAACTGCAGATTTTCTCTCTGCCTGGGACCCCTATGGATATCATGCGAGACAGAGTGGCATGTGTAACGTGCATGGGTGGTGGAGACCTTAGGAACTGCAAACAAAGAGGGAAGCCCTGGGGGATAGTGAATAATTTAACTTGGATGGAACCCCACTGCCTTAGAATTCTCAGACGCCAGCAGTGTCTCAGAGAACAGGTGTAAAGACAGTTCAGGAGTTGGAAACAGTGTCCACAGCAGACAGGTAAGAGCAGGGAACTCCTTTGACTATCTGACTATCAAAGAATCAGAGGAGCTGCCACAGGGGAAACGGCTTAATAGGATAGAACCAAAAGATTAAATTTCAAGTCCTAGGTACTGAGGGGTGGAGGTCATGATCCAGGCCAGAGAAAGCCAGAGCCAGGGTGGCTGGGATTGGGAGAAGTGTCTTGTGTAAACAGGAGGCGCTCTCCTGTGTGATTCCACAGCCTTATCAAAACCACCCTTCTGGGCTGCTGTCATTTTACAGAGGATAAAACTGAGGTTCAGAGGGGCTTAGTAATTTACCTATGATCACAGTGCTCCTAAGTGGTCATATGAGGATTGGAATTAAGATCTATATGCTCCAAAGTCACTACTGACCTCACTGTATGATAATGCCTCCTGGTTGGTGACTAGGATGCCTCTGGCTTATCTGTCAGGCATGAGCCAGGGTTGTGGCCCCAGTCCTGAATTAGCATCTAAGAAAAAGAAAGGAAGAAAGGAACAAAAGAAGGAATCAAGGGAGGGAGGGAGGGAGGAGGCAAGGGGGAAACAGAGGAAGGAGATAGAGAAAAAGATTCTGGTTCGGGATCTTCAGGAAAGGGATCTTCAGGGTTGTGACTGTGACTTCATATTGAAAAATGCTCTCCAGGTGATTCCTGCGCCCAAGGACAGAGAACCACGCACCTGGAGGGGATTTATGCTGTGTCTCTGATGTTTGAGTTGTGACTTCATCTATCTCTTCAATCCCTGGTCTGTGTGTCCAGGTCTCTCTGTCTGTTGGAGCGCAGTGTAAACTCACTTCACACTGATCTAAGGAAAATACTAGAGATATATTCCATGCTTTATTACTCCTAAAACACATACTTTCAATATATCTGAAATTCACATGTGTCCTACAAGTGATGATGAGGTACAAATAGTTTCTGTCATCCAGGTTGCAGATACCACTGTTTGCAGCTGTGTGAACTTGGATGTCATTCCTGGCGGGTCAACTAGATACAGACAGCCCTCGATGTTTCAGGACACAAACTACTCAAGAACTAATTGTGAAAGGAACATGAATCCCAAATGCTGTCTGACATCCTTCCCTGAAAGCTGCTGGTAAGATAGGAAAAGTACCAGGATTAATATTTGAAGAAAAATTCCAGAAATAATAATGGGGTCTTCTTTGAAAAAATGCAGTGATAAAAATGAGTCATGTATTAATACATCCTACACCATGAATGAACCTTGAAAGTATTATGCTAAGTAAAAAAGCCAGTTACAAAAGACCACATATTGTAAGGTTCCATTTATATGAAATGTCCAAAATAGGCAAATCCATAGAGACAGAAAGTTGACTACCATCTGTTTAAGATTGGGGAAGTGAGAGGAATAAGGGAGTAGATGCCGATGGGGATGAGGTTTATTTTGAGGGTGTTAAAAATGTCCTAAAATTAATTGTGGTGATAGTTACAACTCTATGACTGTACTAAAAAGCATTAAATTGTACACTTTAAACAGGCAAATTTTATGGTATGTACATTATATCTCAATAAGGCCATTAAAAAAAAACTATGATAAGGAAAGAAAGAAATGCAGCATAGCCAATCCTTTGGCTAGCAAAGAAGACAATGATATATGGAAAAACACAAAATTCAATGACCCTTAATCAAAAAGTGGTTCAGAAAAGGCAGAAGCTGGATGTGAAGAAGTTTTATAATATGTGAACATTTATTTTACTTTTATATCACAAGAATGATGTATTATAAAAATGTAATCAGAATAAATGAACTATTTCAATAAACCTAAAAATTTAATTGGTAAGAAGCTTTCGGTTATAGTTTGGTTGGCAGCATTTTCTTTTCTTCCTTAATGGCACTTAAAATAAAGTAGCTCTTAAAATCAATGGCATTTTGATTTGATGAAATACAGTATGAGTCTCAGCTACTTCGGGTTGGTTTTTCTAGTCAGTGACTAGCTGTGAAATACCCCTTTCCTTCTCCATTTCTAAGGTTTCATATTTCTATAGTAGGTTTGTTTCTAAGGATGCTCTTGGCTCTCAGATGTTCCAGTTCTAATTTAAATTTCTATTCATGTCCAGTGGGAAATTCACCATTCATTAGATCCTACTCCAGATCACAGGCTTGAAAAATAAGGAAAAGAGGAAAATGTCAGATCTGTCTACATCTTCTACTGAAAGAGAAAAGTAAAAATGATTTCTTGTACCTTTCCTTTGATTACCTAAAGATTTCATTGCTTACTCCTCTCTGGACCCCAGATCCCCAGAGACCCAAGAGTGAAAGGAATAACACAATAAGAGGGAGAATTCTGGGGCTCTGGTCAGATTGTTCTTGCCACCACAACCAGCTGCGTGGGCAACAGTGTTGGCCCCTGGATGAGTTCTCCATGGGGTATAATTGTCCAGCTTGTAGGTGACTTCCTGATGATCAGTGTACAGGGTGTCAACCAGGACATCTACAGCACTAACCTCAGAGGGAGCTCAGAAGGAGATAAGACTTTAAAAATAAAGAAACACAACAGAAGAAGAGACTGCCTTCTAAGCTCCATCAGAGAAGTAAATCCTTTTTGGTAGGTTCCAGAATTCCTTTTAGCCACCAGATTTCATAAAAGGTTTTTTGCGTCTAAAGTACAAAGGCTCATGTTTACTTTAGAAGTCTCTAAAGCAAGTGAGAAATTAGAAGCCTGAATGTTAACACTGGAGAAATGATAAATAAAACCTGGACTAAACAGACACTAAAGCGTTTGTAATACTATAAGGAAAGATTTGACTTTTACCGTATCATAAAAAAGGTAGATAAAATTTTATGTTCTCCATTATATAAAGAATATGCATTGTCTGGGAAGGAAATGTGCCAAAAATTCTGATTATCTTGTACTGGTATAATTCTGAGTGATTTGTTCCTGTTTCTGTATTCCCATTCTATAATAAATGTGCAATACCCTTTTCCATCATGATAATTAATTCTACTAAACATAATTTAAATGTTGTTCTTACTAGAAAAAATGAAATGTTTGTTACAGAAAATTTAAGAGAAAAGACAGAAACATAAATTTGCCAGACCTAACACACACACACACACACACACACACACACACACAAATGTATAATAATGTGACAGCATTTGCGTATGTACTCTTACATTCATTGCTGCTTGAATAAATACACAGTGTGCATGCACACACGTGCACATGCCCATGAACTCTGTAAGAGATGAGACACTGCATGGTCTACCCATCCTGCCCATCCCATAACTCTACTTCCGACGCTGGTCCCAACTCACCTAGCCCTACACTGTTTTAGCCTTGGTTGTCCTAAGTAACCCAAGGTGGCCCAGTCATACTTTTTCCTCGGGAAATGAAAGCTGGCAGTACCAACAGACTAGGAAGAGAGGCATCTGGCTGAAACACTGGCCTGAGGCAGTGGCTTTATTCCATAAGCAGAGGCAAGGGGTGATGGGCCCCTGAAAGGTTGACAGAACAGCACCTGTGGTGCCTAATAATTGCCCTGTTTCTGAGTCTTCTTGATTTACCAGGCTTCTCCTTCTCAGTAAAGATACCCACACCCCGATAGCCAGAAGAGCTTTAATTAAGACATCCCATGTAATATTTTGTAAATAGCTTTCTTCTATAGTGATACGTAATGATTTTCTCTTATTTCCCTGTTGTGAACATCCTTACATGTAAATCTTTTATAAACATTTTTTTCTAAAATGAGCTGTCTTTTGATAACATATTTATAATTTGCCTTTAAGAAAGTTTTTTAATCCTCACCTGATGATATGTTTATTGATTTGAGAGAGAGAGAAAAAAAAACATCAATGTGAGAGAGAAACATTGACCAGTTACACTCCGACCAGGATCCAACCCACAACCCAGCCATGTGTCCTAGGAGAACAGTATCTAGTGTGATTGTTGAGTTTGGGGCAGCAAAAGAAGAGGCTGGGCATAAGAAAAATATATATTGATGTCATCTTCCTATTCTTCAGTGTCATTACATTTACTTCATTAAAAGCAAAATAGTTACTGTGCTGTTTCCATCTTTCCTCCCCAAGCTTTCCCTACCCCTTCTGTCTTCTCCTCAAACATCCAAAAACACCCTCTATGAGATCAAAGATACTGTCCTTGGGTGGCGTGCAAAAATTACTAATGCTTGACTCCTTTTCTATGTATCTCATCTCCAGCGTTAGGATAGTATTTGGTTACCATACTTTACACTAAGCTTCTTAAATGAATTGTCATACAAGTGGTGCCTCTGCATAGCTTGATGACCAGGATATTTTTAACAAAATGATTGCTGAAGTGTCCCTTCCTGGCTGAAACACCTGTGTTGGATTTACACAAGAGTGTTCAGAATATGTCCTATAGAAAACAGGGACACAAATCTATATAAATATCCATTTGAAAGAGAAATGTAAGTTAAAAATGTTAAGTTTCTAAGATCTAACCAATTTGAATTACAAGATGGTTTTTACTGGTAGGAAAGAGAATGCTAAAGGACCCAGCCAAAGGAGTACAGCAACTGTAGTAACTGACACATCCTCTCCTTGCAAGATATTCACTGGGCTCACCCATGCTAAGATTCAGACCTTCTGTATCCGCAGGCTCCACATCGACGAATTCAACCAACCACAGAGCTAAAACATCTGGGTTACGGGTGTGAAAATGTTGTGTTGTGGCTGATGTGTACTAGGCAGTCGAGCCTCTGATGGTTGTGTCTGTACCAATGGATACCTAGGGACGACTGACTGTACTGGATGTCTTCTGGGTTTTTGCTTTTTAAAGAGGTACGGGAGCAGAGGAATGGAAACAACCATTAGTTTTTAAGGTAGAAAAAGGTTGGTGACCCTTTCATTTTTTTCAAGGCACAGTGCTACCTTAGATGGACAAATTTATACTCTCCCTCATTTTTTAGAGTTTTAATTAACCAATGAAAGGAGCATATCTGGGGCAAAGTCTTATCCACTCAGAACCTGAGCTAATGCTGCATACTTTAGTCTCTTCTTCCCTTTCAATATTATAAGGACCTTAAGGTCAGTGTTTGTGATCTTTCTTTGGATATTTACACTTTTAAATAGAGGGTACCTTTAAGTAGCAGTGTGGGACAAGGCTTGTAAAAGTTCTGTCTAAATGTTCCATTGTCACCTTTTGGGTACTTATCGCTCTTGTAAATCTAACTTTGCACAAGTAACACATGTAAAAATGTACATTTTTTCAAAACTTGTAAATAAAAATAACCTTAAAATAAAAATAAAGTTTTGTTAATTTACATTATAAAAGAAATTATAATAGAGTCCAATACATATTATCATATGATTCTTAATAAAGTAAAAAGGTGGCATAAACTTTTAGTGGTTTAGAAGGTGGATCCTCTAAGATCTATTTTTATAAGGGGGCATGATAAGTCCTATCACTCCAATTTAATAAGTTGTTTAGAATGAGATCATTTCAAGTTGATATGTTTATTATTTTAGGCTACAGATCATTGGAAAAATGTAAGTTTATTGTCAGCTGTAAGAATAACTTAGAAAAATATGAACAAAGCTAAGTTTCAGAATCTGGAAAAAAAACAGGTAACATTTTGAAGATCTGAAAGACCATCACCAGTCCCATTCATCAAAGTGCAGTTTTAAGAAGATTATTTTTGAAATAACCTTCATGTGTATCTTTTGAATGTCCAGAAAAAATCATATAGTATCTGTGTTGGACAGTATATTGCTTTTTGGAACTAATTTAGATTGACTATTAGTTCAACTAAATATGCATCCTAAGGGCCATCCCATTAGATTTTTCCGGGTTTTTTTTTGGTACATAAGAAAGATTTGAAGGAAATGAGAGGAGCTCTTCATACTCATGGGTTTCAGGACAATACCATAAAAGAAGACGGCTACACTGTTTAGTTAATTATGACACAGTTTTCAAACAGATTGTCATAAAGGAAAAAGAAGCGTAAGGGAACATAGGAGCACTGATTATTTCTTCAATATTCTGAAGTGGGACTGTTGGATCATATGGTAGATCTATTTTTAATTTTTTTGAGGAATCTCCATAGTGTTTCCCGCAGTGGATATACCATTTGACATTCCCACCAACAGTGTACAAGGGTTCCAATTTCTCTACATCCTGGACAACATGTACTGTCTTTTGTCCTTTTGATAATACCCATTCTAACATGGGGGAATTGATACCTCATTGTGGTTTTGGTTCACAATAGCCAAGATACTGAAACAGCCTAAATGTCTAGCACCAGATGAACAAATAAAGAAAATGTGGAATATATATGCAATAATGCATTATTCCGTCTCCAAAAAGAAAGAAATTCTGCAATGTGACAATATGGATGAACCTGGAGGACATTATGCTAAGAGAAATAAGCAGTCACAGAAGGACAGATATTGCATGATTCCACTTATGTAAGATGCCCAAAACAGTCAAACTCATAGAAACAGACAGTGGAATGGTGGTTCCCAGGGGCTGGGGGAAGGGGAAATGGGGAATTACTGATACTCCTAGGCCTAAACATAGTCCTAAAGTTTTGACTTTACCAGATGAGTATGGTCTAGAGATCTGCTGTACAACAAGTACCTACTGTTTACTATACTGTATCGTACACTTAACGACTTGCTAAGAGAGGAAAGCTCAAGTTAACTGTTCTTACCACAATACAATACGATTAAAAATAAAGGAGCTTGAAATTGCTCAGCAAGGTAGAATAACATACTGTTATGCCATAGCCTATGTTACTTAGCTGATCCAGTGATCCCTTTCAAATCACGTTCCCTTAAGACAAGACTTTATTTTCCTCACTCCCCTTTCCAGTGGCCTCTCTTGAAAAATCCTCCTCATCCACAGATGGTCAACATTATGTTGGAATTTTGTTTTTCTCTCGTGTGAATTTGGAGCTGATAGAAGCTTCCCAGCTCCTTGGTGGGACCTGTTGACAAACCCGCTGGCCACAGAACTATCTGTGACGTCGTGATGATGCTTCTGAGATTCCTCTTGGTACCTTCTGCTGAACCACAGGGCCCAGTGGGAAAGCACTGATGAGGACGTGGAGTTCAGACTTTGTCACTGCCCCTTGCAAAGCCAGCGTGACCTGGAGTGCATGACTGACTGATCCCTCCACTGTGGTCTCCCCGATCAGGACACAACAGTGTCCAGTTCTAGCAGAGAGTATGGGGAGTGGGTTAGCAACATCAAATCCCCCGCAGAAGCACTTGGGAAGAAGCTTCCTTGTTTGTAAATTAAGGTGGTTGCACTCAAAACTCTCCAGGGGCACTTTTTGGCTGACACTCTAGTGGTCTCCGATGAATCAACCCTGCAACTTGCACTGAGGCAACCATACTAAAGAATATGCCCTGTCTGGGGCAAAGTGAGAAAGCTGCATGAGAAATGGAGTGTCCCTAGGTAGTGAGGGAGAGGACACCAGAGGCCCACCATGTCTAATCAAGTTAGTCACCTATGACTATAACCCTTTCTCCCTCCCTCTCCCTCTCCCTCTCCCTCTCTCTCTCTCTCTCTCTCTCTCACACACACACACACACACTTTATCAATAAAAACTGTCATTGATAAAGAATACAGGTATCTTAAACATGAGAGTGATAGGTCTTTCTCTGAATGGTTCACCTGTTCTTTTTCCATTTTTATGGGTGATTTGCTATATTTACACATCCCAGGAATAAAGGAAAGGATAATTTGGACTCCTCTACTTTATGTAGGTTTCCTGTACTTTTGACACAAAATCTACAACATTTGTGATAGTTACACATTTTTGATCTGGAGTTGTTCAGTCAATTAGTTTTTTTAGGAGTATTAGAAGTTTGCACTGAAACACCAGAAGGGCTCACAGAACTCTAATACTTTGGACGCCAAAGGTCACACTTTGGATTAGGCACTGGGTGCCAGGCCTTTTGACCACAGGCACAAATAAAACAGCCGTTTTCTAGGAGCCAAATCAGTGGGAAATATGGCAAAGAAGATGAAGCTGAGAGACATTTTTTGTGGCTGTCTTAAGGACATAAAAAGTCATGAAGCATAAAAAGGCCTCAGAAGGATTCCCCACCTCTCTTCCCAGTGCAGCAATGTCCTCCCTAGCTGGTTTCAGAATCCAAGCCAGGAGACCCTTGGTGGGCATGCCCATTTGCTGCTCCTGGCCCAGCCACCAGCTCCCTGTGTACCTGAACAAACATGGATGGGCCCTACTCCTCTGCAGCCACTGAGACAGCCACGTTCTTGGACTGCCCAGCAGCTCCTGGCCCAGAGTCAGGCACCTTCCAGATGTGCCAACTCACAGCCAGGGATGCCAGACCTGGCCTAGGGGGCTGCCTGCCTGGGGCCACGGGCTATGCTCAAGGAAAGAGAGAGTTTGAGAGGGCCCGGAGTTTCGACCCCTCACTGTGGCTGGCTGCCAGTGAGCGTCTGTAGCTTACACACATGTTCCTGCCCAAGTGCCTAAAGATTCCTGTCGAAAGTGTTACTACCCAAATTGGTGAATGAGCTGCCAGTGGGAGTCTTCCCATACATCCCACCATGCTCTACTCAGCGCCTCATCTGGGATATTCCAGCCCCTTTTCATTCTCTTACACCAGTCGTTTTTCAAGCATTTCAAAGCAGTAGGACCCACCTTTCCGAAACACCTTACAGACATGACCTCCATGGCAATGCGTGGCAGCAGGGCCACTGGGTTGTGCCCGACACCTCTCCCCTCCCCACCTCGGCTACTGTGCTGCACAGCTTGCTGTACCCTGAGGTCTCGCCACAGATCCCTTAAGCGCTGAGGAACATATTTGAAAATCATGGTTTAAGGATTTTTATAAACAAATGAAATCTTTCTTAAAATCCAATTTCAAAATCCCCAATTTTTAGCAGGAAAAACATTTTAAGCAAATTCACATGTGGCCAGTGTCAGAATGCATTCAGCACACACTTTCTGAACACAGGGCGCAGGCCTGGCCCCGTGCTAGGCAGTGGGGATAAAGAGATAAAGGCACAATTCCATCGCCAAACAGACCTTATTACCGAGTGGCCTCAGAAAAGCCACTTAAATCTGTCCCAGTCCCTGTTCTGTCCTCGAGAAGTAAGATGTGCTCACAGTGTGAGCGCTCAGAGCTGTTGACAGAAACCTCTTCATTATCCAGAGGGTGAGATCTAGAGTAGGATGTCAGACTGAACTTCCGGTTTCCGGCTTTGCAGGTAAGCTGTGTTTCAGATTCGAGGACCGTGGCATACGGGAAGCAAGCAGACACAGGTGAGAATGACTTGGGAACAGCAGGGGCAGGGCTGATGCCTGAATCTTCCAACCCAAAGTGCTGAAGATACTGAGTCTTAGATGATGGGGGGAAAGGACTCCGGAGGTAAGGGTGCCCAGAGCCTAGCAGAAGTAACACTGCAAATTTATCAGTCTGATAGACAATGAGTTCCCACGACATGTAACATTCCACTTCTGTGCTCCAAAACCTTTACAATGTGCAAAAGAGTTTCACTGGTAGGATCATATTTGGTCCTCTTAGCAAGGACTTAGGCGTGTAGGAGGGACACTGTCCCCATTTCAGAGGTGGAGCACCTGAGTCTCAGAGATGCCAGCTGACGTGCCCATCAGAAAAGTGACACGCAGCACAGCCTGAACATCTCAGCAAGTCAGGAGTGCTGAGCTCCACGCTCTCTGTTCTAGTAGAGTAATGCATTGAGTTAGAGACAGGCGTGGGTCTGAACTTTGGCTTCGGAGTGTAAAGGTGGAATGCCTTTGTGAGAACTAAAGAACGGGAGTTGACGTTGATTGACTATATCCCATCACATCAAAATGAAGCAGTTATTGCCTTTTGGAACTTGACAGAAGAGTGGGGAAGACAGGCATATCAAGAGGTAAATAGTATGTCGTGTGGTGAGTCCTACACCACGGAGACGCACAGGGGGTTGTTGAATTGTTTGTAGCAGCCATGTATTAGATGTGGCTTATTCCCAACTTTCTGATGACAAAACTGAGGTTCAGAGAGGCTAAGTCCCCAGCCTCCAGTCCATGCAACCAGTCCACGGAAGGAGCGGGAGTTGAACTCCAGCCACTCCAACGCAGAAGCCCTTGCTCTTTGGACTTCGCCCAGCCGCCCTTAGCTTCAATGAGAACATCTGCAGCCATGCTGGCTGGAGAGGACAGGAATAATATTATTGCATTTAGGCTTTATTTATGTGGTGCCATGATATTTATCTAGAAGCTTTCATCTGAGGGATATGAAGTGTTTTATAAACAGGTTCTTATTATTGCCCTCCTCCCCTTTTACTCCTCCACCTGAGCCCTGGGAAACCAAAGGGGTTGCCAGAGATGGCCAAGGTCACGAGTGTGGACAGGTGTATGTGTGATGGTGGCTCCCTGCATGTAGACACAGCTGTGTTTGGAGATAACAACAATAATCTCTCCCCTTGCGTGTTTCTCTGTTGTTTACTAACCTCTTTCTATCCAACGGTCATTTGATCCTCGCACCAGTCATGTGAAATAGGCAGAACAAGCATTAACTTACAGGAGAAAACTGAGGCCCAGGCAGGTCAATTAATTTGCCTAAGGACAGTTGGCCTGTCATTAGAGGAGTGGAGATCAAACCCAGGTTTGTTGGTCCATGTGAAAGCACATTGCACAGTGGCTGAGAGGCTGAGCTTGAGTTCTGCCTCTACTATGTACCTGTAGGGCCATATGCCTAGACCAGTGGACTTCATCTCTCCGATCCTGTTTCTTCATATGTGAGGTGGGCCAACTAATCATCCCTAACTCAGTGAGCTGTGAAGAGTCCACATGAAAATTATATGTAAAGTATAAAGAATTTATCATAATTCCTGGCATATAGGGAGCACTCGATGAACAGCAGCTACAACGAAGAACCCAACCAAGGTCTCCTTCCACTATAACCATTGTCAGGGATGAAGGGAGTGAGGCTTGTATCCACCTGAGAGCTTATGCTTAGGGGTAGGTCCAGGTACAAGGTTTAAGTGCAGCTGAGGCTCCAAGTCCCCATTCCCCTCTCAGGCCTCGTCTCCTGTGTGGGATGCATTCTCTGGCCGCCCACTGGCAGCTGCTAGAGGCATGCACTCCCCAGCTTACCCCTTCCAAGTGGCCCTGCCCACCTGTCTCCAGTCCTCCCCATCTGGCAGCCCCAGTCCGACTGGGAAAAGAGCAGCCAACCTGCGTCCTCAGGTGCTCTCCTCCCAGCTCTCCCACCTCGTCCTCAGGTGCTCTCCTCCTAGCTCTCCCACCTCGGGATACAGCCAAAGAAAACCAAAGCGCTATGTTTGTTTTCTAAGCTGGAGCCAGAAGCGATTCCCGTAAGGCATGCCTGGCCTAATGGGGCCGTGGCTGGGCCCTGCCTCTCAGCCAGACTCTGGCAGAGTCAGAGTCTGCCCTCCTGCCTGGCCCCACTGCAGGCAGTGGCATTTGCTTAATGGCGGCATCCTGGTTCTGGTCCTGTCTGCACTAATGCGCCCTGTGACCCTGGACATGTTCAGGACTCCTCTCCCCACTCAGGGCCTCATTTCCTCTACCTTTACCAAATGTCAGTGTCTGCTTCTTCCTTTTTCTTTTTTTTGCTAGGGCAGCTTCTAAATCAGTAATTCCCCACCCTGACTGCACAAGATAATCACCGGGGGGAAGTTAAAGAAATGATGCCTGAATCCCACTCCCATAAATTCTCCTCGGATGGCTCTGATCTGTGGCCTGGGCAACAGCAGTGTTTAGAAGCTCAGTAGTTGATTCCAACAGCCAGCCAGGGGCTAGATCCATGACCCTAAATGAATTCCGAGAGCCTTGTGGACATGGTCATTTGATGATTCTACGAAAGAGGTGAAGGGGTAGAAGCAGAGAACTGTAGAAAGAGAAATCCTGATGGCTCTTTGCTTCAGACCGCCATCTAGTCACACTGCCGCACAGGACACACAGGCAAACTGAGGCCCAGAGAGAAGGGTGGAGTCTAAAGTCTTCTAATGAGTCACTGGTAGCCTGGTCTAAACCTGGGTCTCCTGAGTCACATTACAAATAACAAAACGTAGGCAAGAAAAAGGAGGGAGAGTGAGAAGCTGAAATTAAATAAAGAAGGAAAAGCAGACAAGGGCAGATTGTAAAAAGGAAGACAAAGAGAAGGAAGTAAAAGAAAAAAATTAGGAGGGAAGGGGAGAAAAGGGGGGTACGTTGAGGAGCAACAAATAGACAAAGAAAAGCCACGACAAGGGCACGAACCACTTGGATCGTTCCCATGAGCCAGGGCGGCTGGGAGCCACTCTTGGCTGCGCAGCACTTATTTGGCCAGTGTAACCTGGGCAAGAGCTCCCACCCCAGCTGGGGCCCAGGCCTGGGCTGGAGCCTGCGTGGGGGCGGTCTGACTTACAGCTGCTGCCTCCTCAGCCAGCTTCCAGCCTCTTGCTCAATCCGGGCAGCAGGCAGGATGGATGCTCTTTTGCAAGGTGATCCTAGCAGAGGGGCCCTACAACCTTTACAAAAGGGTTCCAGTGAGGGGTAGGGAGTAGTTGGGGCTGGAAACCCTGTGCTCCCTCCATGCTTACCAGCTGGGCCACTCGGAAACAGGCTTATGTTTCCCTGCCTCCGGGCCCCTATTTAGTGCACACTGCTGCTGGTGTGCCCTCCCCCACAGACAACCTACCTAGCATGGCATTCGAGGCCACATCTGCTCCTGTAATAGCTCCTTCCTCTCCACTCCCCTCCATGCTTTTCATCTACCCGTAAGTCCATTTACTTCCCCAAGTGCGAGTAGGAGCCTCCCACCTTCGCTCCTTAGCTGCAAAATCTCACACAAAACATTCCCGTGTGAATCTTACTCCTGCCAAATGGTCCTCTCAGCTCCCCATAGTCAGAATCATTCCCTTCACCTTCTGTAATTCCACATAAGTGTCCTGACCCTCCTCTGCAATACTGAGTACCCTGGGCTTTTGCAAGAGACCACAGAATTGAAAGTTTCTGGGTGACTGGATTTACATCTGTACAGTGTCTCTGGGCACAAACTGTGGACTCTGAGCAGACCTGAGTTTTAATCAGGGCCCCACCACCTGCTGTCTTTGTGCTGTAAGGCACAGCACCCCCACCTGCAAGAAAGATGTCAATTCTCACCTCCTAGGGTAGCTGTGGCATCACCCCTGGCAGTGTGAGTGAGGTGGAGATCAGGAGAGAAGGAAGGGAAAACAAGAGTGAACCCTGCAAGGCTGCAGCTGCAAGGGTGCTGTTAATGCTCTTTCCCCGATGGGGAAACCGAGGCTGGCAATTCCGAAGTAATTTCACACTCAGAATATCTCCTTTCCTCCTCCTCATAGTGCTGTGAGGCAGACAGAATTTCTTGTCTGTAAGATGGGAGAGTGGCCCTGTCTGGTGTAGGGTAGCTGGGGCCAAGGCCGGGGTTCATCAGAACTGGGACCCTCCTGGCCTTTGGGTGCCTGCTCCTGTTCCAGGGCTCTGTGCCTGCAGGAAGAGACACAGGCTTGGCTCCGCTGTGAGCACATGTCAGCCTTGGGGCACGAGGGGACCCACCTGTGGGCCTAAGGGAAGGGGAACGCACTGGGGGCAAACTTGCCCACCTTGCCTCTCCCAGGAAGCCAGGATGTGGAGTGGGGAGGGAAGGGGCCTTCTGCGGGCCTGCAGGATGCTTTGGGAAAAGGTTTCCTTGGCTTCGTCATCCCAAGGAAATTGTCAACCATGGCGACTCTCAAAGGTTAGTAGACATGGAACCACTTGGGGAGTATATAAAAAATAATGATTCCCAGAAATTCTGATTCAGTAGCTTTAAGGTCAACCCAGTAATTTGCATTATTAAAATGCTCCCCCCTGGTGACTGTGATGTAAATGGACCACACATTGCAAAAGGCTTTGGCCCATTCCCTGATCTAAGTCCTCTCTCCTCCTCCCAACCTGGTGTGCCCCTTCCTCAGCATTACCTTTACTGAGAATACGGAGTGAATCAATGGATGTACCCCCTTCCCTTTCTTCTGCCCTGGCTCATCATGTCCTCCTGTCCTGTTGCATCTGGGCCCTAGACTGGGGAGGAGTGTCTGAGAGGACCACGGCACCCTTCCACTTCTATGAGGTCGGCCCCTCCCATGGGGCTCACATCCTTGAAGCCCCACCCCTGGACTCTTTTGGGACTCAGTTCTATCAGTTACTGTATTTGCTTCCCTGCAGGATTGCCTCTTCTCCTCCATTGGTTTCCATTTGGGAAACTGGCCCCACAGTTACTGGTTCTAGCCACACAGTTAGTGGTCCTGGCTCAAACCTCAGAGTCTATATCCACTCTGCCCATTCAGTCTTCTCCAGCAACCCTGCAGCACACACACACACCACATACACACCATACACCGTCCACACAAACACACATACCACATACATACATACACATATACACAGACCTACCACATATATATATACCCCCCACAGCACACATACACACATCACCCACCACACGCACACATACCACACACACACATACATACAGCACACATACACACACCACACACATACCATAAACTCCCACACACAAACACACACCCCATATATATACATACACACCACACACAACATACATACACACATCACCTACCACCCGCCAAACACACACATACACACATAAACACATACATATATGTCTACTATAAACATATATACACAGCACACACGCCACATGTATCACATGTACATGTATACATACATAAGCACACACGTACATACCACACACCTGTATATACGGCATGCACACACACCATACACGTATGCATAACGCACCCAAACACACATACACACCCCATCACCGTCTCCACTTTCCCACAGATTCTACCTTGCAGCATTCTATCCCTCCCCCTCCATCCTCACTGCCATCCCTCCAGTTTAGATCTCCTTTCTCCCTGGACCCCTGCAGCTCAATGAGGCTGAATAGTAGAAAATGAGGGGGTAAGAAGTCAGGCTGGGGATCAAGGGAGCAGGACCTTCCCGTCTCAGATTCTCAGAAATTAGGAAGAGCTGTGGAGAATGAGGGGAGACACAGAAAAGTCAACGATGATATCTAACCAAGTTTGTAGCTGTATCCATAACGATAAAGCCAACAGATTTCCAAGTAGTCTGCCATATGCAATATATATATATACAACATACATGTACAACTACACATACATACACATACACATATATGCATATACACAGAGAATGTATACATATTTATAGACATATCTTTGGCTGTAATAAATTTCAGAAGAATAAAGCATCCATGAACACTTTGCTTCCTGTCCTCCCAAACTTGGCCCACTGGACTCTTGTAACACCAGAGATTCTCAGATTCTTTCCTCATGGAATGTGTGAAGGCGTGGTGAGTGAGAAAAGCATTTTTTAGTCAACGTCCTTCCCATGTGTCAGTTAATCTATCATCTAAAACAGGCATACTACTAGGAAAATAATATGTTTTGTTCATTTTCATTTATTTTCTTAGGGAATATTGTGTGTACCTGTGTTTCTGTGTGTGTATTTTTGGATGTGCATGTATGGGGGGGTGTTGGTCTCAGCTGGATGTGATCTAAGAAAACATGTATTTTTCAAATCCTTTTATTTAAATAGAGAGCCACTTATTCCTAATAAGATCTCATGAGAAAAACTCAGCAGGTACAGATAAGACACTCTGCTAATAGCAGCTGGTGTGTGGACATAGAGACTAGTCTGATTTGCCTCTCTTCATGGCTCTTGGGGTGCCTTGTAGGCTCCCTCAGGCTCTAATAACATAGTTTTGTAAACTACGAGTCTAGTCCAAACTCCTTATTTTGAGAACCAGACAGAGCAGGAGGCTTGCTGGAGCTCACACAGCAGCTGTAGAAGAACTGGGATTTGAACCCTTGATTCCTAATTCTTACCATGGTATTCCTCAAGCTAAGTGGCTTTGGTGTGTGTGCTGGGGTGATAAACCCAGTCTGGCACTCAAAGGAAAGATGCAGGTCCCAGGCCTGGTGCCCTGGGACTCGGCATCCCCTGGGATCAGGTGTGGGTTTGGCCACTCTGGTCCAAGCTGCCACAGGCACAGCAAATGAGCATCCCAACCTTGCAGGACAGCCAAGGGCCCCTGGGGAGCCTTCAGAGCTTCATGTGGAAGTCACAGAATTGTTGGTGTTAGGAAGAGGAAGGAAAAGTTTCCGTCAGGGCGGGGGGCAGTGGGACAGAAGGCATCGGGCCCAGCACAGAGAAGACGGAGGCAGCATCAGAGAGTGTGGCCCGGTGCGGCAGAGCTGAGGGCCTCCCCTGGCTGGGAGTCTTCAGAGATGTCCGAGTCCAGCTCAGGCAAGCCTCGTCTTGAAGAGCAGGTGTTTTTCTCCCTCTCTTTGCTGATGCATTTCATTTTTTAAAATTTCCTTTTTCTAACAGTCTGCCTGTTTGAGGAAGACACTTGTAAGTCTGCAGACGCGCCAGGGAAGCTGCCGGGGAGTCTGCCTTTCACTCTAAAACAAGTCTGATCAATAACCAGTCTCACCTCACTCCATTTTAGCTCCCAAATTTAAAATATATATATATATATATATATATATATATATATATATATATATATATATATATAAAGATGCAACTTCAGAGGTTCAGAGCATTCAGCTCCAAGGAGCCTTTGGTAAGGTTGTGGAGTTCAGAGAGCACTGGGCCAAGGGTCAGTGCTTATCTTCCTTCAGTTTTCTCTTCTGGACCTCAACTTCCCCCACCTGTCAATCACTATTATCCTCAGCAGCTATTCACTTAGCAGCAGCTCTGGGTCAGAGCACCGTGTTAGGCCCTGAGCTAGACTAGAAACCATGTGTGAGTACAATTGTGTGCTCTCACAATGCTCGTGAGCATGAAGCTCCGAGAAGCAGTGAGGAGGGTGCTGGCTTTGGAGTCAGAAAGAGCTGAGCCCCAGTCAGCGGTCTCCCTGTGCAGGCTGGTATGACTTGGGCAAAGCACTTCTGCTGAGTCTCCTCTGCTCTACGCATGGGGTCCCAATTATAGCACCTACCTAGCACAGCCCTGGGCACATGGCTGGCACTCAACAAAAGTTACAGCCTCTTTTCCCTCTCTTACAAAACCTGGCAAAGTCAAATTTGGGGTGAGCTTGCCCCTGGATTATTTGACTTGGAGCAAAAGCCATGGACAAACATGATATCGGGCTCCAAAGGGCCTTCTACTAGCGGCAGGTGGTTGTAAGTAAAGGCGTAAGGTGCCAAATAAGCATTGAATGAATGATTAATCTATTCATAGTCAAAGTTCAGCATGCCTGTGACTGTTTTGCCTTTAAATTTTTATAATTTTGCCCAGATTACGGTATCACTATAATAGTCACTTAATTCCAATGCACTTCTTAGATGAGGTATAAAAATAGGAAGTGGTATCTCGAATTTGGAAACCCTAATATCTGTCTTAGCAAAACCACAGACACAGAATGTCATGGTACAAAAAAATAATGCAACCTTTTCTTCTGACAACACCTTTACTGGATCAGGTCCCAGAGCTGAAAAGTGAAGTGTTTCCTGCGAAAAGGGCCAGCTGATGGGTGCTTAAGGGGCAGGGGGACCTTCTCTGAAATCCAGTGTCCTGGGGCTAATCCCACCGCTGTACAACCTTACAGTGTGACCAGCGTCCAGTCCTTGGTAAAACAAAACTTTCTATTGGGTTACACAGTGTTTGCCAAAATGTGGGACACATAAGAATTAAATCATTTAATGAAAAAAAAAGGAATGTTCTAGTTTTCTTTCAGTCCTTCAAATTCAGTCATGAGAATGGCTTGGCTTAGTGCTGCTATTCTCGACAATTCTGCCACATTTGCCAACCTTCCCTCTTTTCAAAGAGACAAAACCAAGCTCCGGCTCTGAACGTTCCAGAGGCAACAGCATCCGTCTGGAATTATATAAAATTGTTTTGTTTCTATTGTATTGATTTTTAGAGCTGTCGTCTATTATGGCAAGTAATCCTGGTTTTCCATTTACTGGTAGTGGTATACATTTCCCTTTGAAGTCATTGATTTAACTGAAAATAAAAATAATGAAAAGGAGATGAGTCAATTTCAAGGAGAACACATTAAGTTAATAATAATCCAGGTAGGACAGAATAGGGAGGCTGGTGCTGGAGCGAGGGCTGGGAGAAGCTGTGCTTGAAGAAATTGCAGGGTCCGTCAGGGAAGGGAGCTCTGAGATGTCAGGGTTAGCGCTTCAAACTCTGAGACTGCCAGCCAGAATATTCTTAGGGGGATCAAATGCACTTTGGTTTTCAGGGAAACCAGGTTTGGGTTTCCAGGAAAACTAACTTGTATACAGTGATACCCAGATGTTCGGGAGTATTTATTCTCCTCGACCAGTTGCCCGTAAAGATGCGAAGCAGGGCCACAGAGGCTCGGGGAAAAGTCAGTGCACTTTAACTGTAGAAGCCACAGAGAACAGCCCACAGCTGCCCAGCGGCCACCCCAGCAAGAGGCTGAGGCCCTGTGATTTCTCCAAGCTCCCCAGCCTGGGCCTCTCTGCTCCCTGGCCAAGAAGGGAGGCGAGGCCAGCTGCACAGGCCGGCCCACTCATGTGCAGCTGGAATCCCTGCGCCAGAGCTAGTCAGGGCCCCCGCTGCAGGCCCCTTCTTCTGAAGCCTCCTCCTCCCCACCCTGGCCTGGAACAGAGCAGATCAGGAGGGTGAAACCAGGACAACCCAAACTGCAGGGTTTAGGTGGGATGGGATAGGCTTTCCTCTCTTCATTCAGTACACTCTAGCTCTTGCCCCTTAGCCCCCAGCCCATCAGAGCTCACCAAGATCTCCAGGGCAGCTACTGCACTGTGTGCTCTGCAGGCACCGGGGGGAAGAGGTCCCCAGCTCTGGACGGGGAGGAGGAGAAGGAGGGAGACGCATGTCTCCACGGATTCAATACTCACTGAACAATACATGGAGTCCACTGACTTACAAAACAAAACAGAAGTTCAACTGTGAACCTGACAGCCAATGACAGGAGCTCCTGGCTGTGGACTGAGGAAAGGCCTCAGGGAGTAGGGGGGTGCGAGTTGGGCAGGTTGTGGCAGGGAGTCAATGATTATTCAGGATAATTAGCATCTTGAGTCAGGGGCTGCTAGTTCTGTGAATTCTGTGGATACATCATGAACTCGCAGCATGGCAGCCCCCTGGCTGGGCAGAAAGAATCTACTGAGTTCATCCATCTGCTCGTCCACTCAGCAACACTCTGTTCAACACCTACCAGGTGTGTGACTCAGACCAGGTGTGAAAGGACAGCAGAGAACCGTCCTGATGCTGTCTCTGCCCTCCAGGACCTTACTCTCCATCAGCAAATATAGAAAACTGGAATGAATAATTATAATAAAGTGTGAAGAGAGTTCTTAGATGAGTGCTTGAATCCTACCTCACCTCTGCTAAGAAGTTTCTGAGAGACTTGGAGAAGTGTCTTTGCGTCCCTGGCCCTGTGTTGCCTCATCGGTGACAAGTGTGGAGACCTACGTGCATGGTTTTTTAGGCACAGGGCTCTTTAGGAGCACCTGTGAGTGCTGAAAAGGAGGCTTCAGCCTGGGTCCCTCAGCCACTCACTTTCCTAAACTGCTTGGCAATGCATTCTGCTGGTATTGAAAGAAGAAGGAGGAGAAGAAAAAGAAGGGTGAGAGAGGGGGAGAGAGAGAGAGGAGAGAAGAAGAGAAAGAGAGGGAGGGGGAGGAGGGAGAAAGAAGGAGAGAAAGAAAGAGGTTGATAACTATTAAATGATCAACAAGATTCCTTCCAGCCTTGGCTTTCTAGAACTGTGCCCCAGTCCCAGACACAAATCTCCCCAAATTGAACCCAGTAACTCTGGGTCATAAGAAAATATATACCCATGACCATATTTATGTGTCGAGATAACTTTTCCCACTTTGTTTCCCATTTGTTTTCCTGTAAGCACCTAGAGAGCTGAAGTCATTAAGTGTATGTATATACACATATGTACATGTGCCTATTATAGTTATAGTGTATGCATAATGTATATAAATATATACAGAAAATGTAGATGAAGAGATATGTTAATGTTGGCACCACTGGGTGCCCCGAAGGGTTGTGCCAATTAGCGATGCGACGGTTAAAGGCCCAGTGTTCTCAGTCTGCGTGACTACTGTTTCCTGGACATGTGATGTGTGTTGGGGGGTGGGTGCTGACCTAACTTCTCTAAGTCTCAGCCTCTCATTCTGTGAAACGGGAAGCATGATACCCAACTCTGCAGTGTTTTGGGGTGAAGTACATAAGAGTGTGATTATGGCACTCAGCACGGTGGGTAGCAAGTAATAGGAGCCCATAAATAATATTTTCTTCCCCCTTTTTGCTGCTTCCTACATGTCTAAGCGCAGACGGCCACGGCTGTTTTCTCCATGCCCTTCTTGCCCTTCACTCAGACAGGGCCTTGCCCCTTGGAGACTGTCCTTAAAGAAAACACAGGTTGGTGAAGAAGTGGGAGAACTATAATTTGGAAGATCTCAGGCTGAGTCCCTTCACATTTCTCCATAAACTCCCTAAGTACTACACGGGCCTGCACTGGGCTAGTGGAAAGTATATGTAAGCAAAGCGGGGGAAAAATTACCTGCAATCACTCCACTTCAAAATAACCACTGTTGGCATCTCAGTGTATATTTCCCATGCTTTCTTCTAAGTATATATAAACAAATGTAATATTTTTATGTCTCTGAGCAATTACAAACCCCCAGGAGGAAAGAAGCACAGTGACAATACAGACAAATAAAACACTATCTCTCTCTCTCTCTCTCACACACACACACACACACACACACACACCCCTTTCATTTTGTTCTTCGGTTCCTTGTCAGCTCTACACTTGCACTAGTTTCAAGCACTGTCCATGTTGCAAGGAACCATGACTGCATATACATTGCTGGACTTTTGTTTTTGCCGAGGTCCCATTACAGAGCTGTAAGCACAGAAATAGAAGGTTCATATCCAGTCTGCCACTCATCAGCCTTTCAGCAAGCGAGCACTGGGCTTTCACCCTGAGCCTCATCCTGTGTGATGGGGACTGGGATGGAGGACACTGTCTGCATCCTCATGGGGCTCTCAGAGTACTGTCACCACACAGTCGCCACTCCTCTTGGGTCCCTAATTCAGCCCATGATGCGGTAAACCAGCTGGAGGCCTTCAGATAAAATAACGACACACACGGCAACAGCAGTGGCAGCTGCCACACAGGAAGGCTTATTCACGCAACAGAAAGTGCGCTGCACACTCTGCATCTCTGTCTCCGACTCTCTCTACACCCCTGCAAGGTAAACGTGGCCACCCGTTTTTACCTGTATGGGTGAGAAGAGCAAAATGTGACTTGCCTGAAGTCATGCAGTTAGCGAGTGGCTGAGCCTGAATTACGTAACAAGGTTCCCTCCTCCTCTTCTGTGGTTCAAGAAAGCTTATGGCAGGACACGGACCACTTCTCGGCAGGAACAGAGCCCACAGTCACAGGCCAACGACTCGGCCTTGCTTTGGCCCAGGACACTCAGCTCAGGGAAGTGAATCCAAGCAGTGCAGGGATATTAGGTCTGAGAAAGTCATACCTGCTCCACTTGGTTGAGCCACGGGTTCTGATTGGGCAGGACTCTCTCAGACCACCCAGCTCAGCATCCATCTCCGTCCTGAACCCACCTGCCCTACCTTGGTCTGCTCTGGCTGAAAGGCAGCCAAATACCAGGTTAGCCTATCTCTCACTAGGCACCTGGTATGTTGGGGCACAGAAGAAAGAGCCAGGGCTGAGGCCAAGATGTGGATCCTGCTGATGGTAGCTTGTCTGAGCCTCAGTTTCCTCAGATGTAAAACAGATGAGGGCATTACCTACTACATAAGATTCCTAAGAGAACTGGAGAAATTATGAAAAATTGCCGGGCCCTGGTAGATATTTAATAAATGCTCATTCATATTCAACTTTTTTTGTTTATTTAATAAATATTTACTATCTACTATGGGCCAATAATTCTTCTTAAAATTATTTTTCAAAGACTTTACAGTCAGTATTTTTAGCATTAGTTGCAGATATATAGCATAGTGGTTAGACAATCTTATACTTTATAAAGTGCTCATGCCCCTCCCATCCCAACCCTCCACCCCCATGTGGGCCGGTCATTTTGTGCTTACAACAGACCAGTCAACAAAACAAACAAAATGAACAAACAATATATTGTTGCCTTTGTGGAGGTTACATTTGGGGAGTAGAGGAAACAGTTCTCCCTCCTGAACGGACTTCTTCCTTGCCAGCCAGTGACAAAGGAGCATGCGCCCTGTGGAAGGCCAAGCCCCGGGGGTGCTGTAGGAGACCTCCATGGCTCCTCCCCCAGTTGTGAAATGCTGCACTCACAAGAACTCTTGGAAATGCCACACTGGGCCTTTGCTCCAGTATAAATTCTTTGCCCTCATCTTACTCCATCTGATGGACCAATTCAGAAGGCTGACACCTTGGGAATCTTATTAGACCAGATAGACAAGAACATAATTTAAGGAGAGGAAACTCAACAGATGCACGGTGAATAAATATATCTCTATACCAGCTTCTAGGCTACTGGTGCAGAGAATGAGGACGGAGCGCACAGCCAGATTTTCTCACAATTTAATTAGCAGCAATTCTGACCTCACATCACTGTGAGCTTTCTGTGGTCTTTTTTCTTTAACTCCACTGAGTGCTATGGAAGTAGATGTATAGCGGCAGAAAAAGTGTTTGATTATGGAAGGCGCTGTCCCAGAGCCCAGCAGGAATGTTACAAAATATATGGTATGTGCGCTGCATCACCTTCCTAAAAATTTAGCAAAACAATTCTGAGTCCAGAAACACACCTAGTGTCATGGATTTTTGATAAGGAATTGGGGGTTGAGCTGCAGGGAACTTAAGGAGCTTGTTCAAGGTTACACAGCTAGTAACAGAATCATGACTTGAACCTTAGAAATCGGACTTAAGAACCTGCATTCTTGGCCTCTACACTATTCTGTTTTTCTTACTCTATGCACTGTTACTGGGTGCCAGGCACTTTTTATATTCTTTAAAAAAATTAATCTTCATGACAGTCAAACAAGTAGTTAGTATTATTGTCCCTATTTTGTTGATAAAGAAAAAATTGCTGAAATCAACATACTTAAGCCTGTGCTGCTTAATAGGTAGCAGGGCTGAGATTTGAACCCAGGCTTGTCCGACTCCAATGACCCCACTCTTAGTCACTGTACAATACAGATCGCTACAGCCCAGTGAGATCCAAAATGGGCTGCCATTACACAAATTACATGTTTCTTTGGCTTATGTACATTCTTTCTCTTACCTTCTTGCAATTCATACTCCACATAACAGCACAGTGATATTTGTAAAATAGAATCCGTTCATTTCACTAATTCACTAAGTCATTCACTCATTCACTAAACATTTTTTGAGTACCTTCATGCCAGGCATTTTTCTGGTCATCAAGAATGTCGTGATTTTCTTAAAGAAGGAGTCCAGCACCTCATGGAGCATCCAGCTCTTCTCCATATCTCCATTCTCTTTAGCATCAACATTGGAAGCCCTAACAATAGACCCAGGTGCTCTGAACCTCCCCATCCTCCCTCCTCTTCTCGCCACCCTCATTTTTCCCGCCGTCACAGTAATCTTGGGTGTGATTACATCATTCCAGCTTCACTACAGTCTCAAGTGCTTAGCACATGAGAGTTCCATTTTCAGAAATAGTTTTCCTTATAAAGCAGCCCCCTTTATCCATGGGGGACATGTTTCAAGATGCCCAGTGGATGCTGAAACCACAGATAGTATTGAGCCCTATGGAACAGTGTGTTCTTCCCTATACGGGCAAACCTTTCCATTTAAAGGATGCACTTCACAGCTTCTCTTTGGCATGGCTGAATTTCTGGCATCACTACTCTTGGGTTTTCGGCTATTATGGAATAAAATAAGGGTGACTTGAACACAAGCACTGTGATACCGCAATAGTTGATCTGATAACCGAGACAGCTACTAAGTGACTAATTGGCAGGGAGAGTCTATAGCAAGAACATGCTGGTCAATGGGATGAGTCACACCCCGGTGGGACAGAGCTGGATGGCCCAAGATTTCATCACACTGCTCAGAATGGCACACACTTAAAACACTTATGAATTGTTTATTTCTAGAATTTCCCATTAAATATTTCTGATCCGTGATTGACTACAGGTAACTGAAACCACAGAAAGCAAAACTGTGTGTGGTGGGGTGCTACTGTGCGTTAATTAATTTTATAATTCAGTTAATGTGTTTGTCTTCCTGTAGGCCTTTGCTTATTGACACAGACATCTCCAAACTCTACAGAATGTTTTGGGGGCCCAGGGGCCATTCAAGGAGTACTTTTTGAGTAAGTGAAGATGCAAATACATACTATGTTAGAGCATAGTTTTCTTTCATGTCAAGCCAGGGGTATACTATTATAACATTTATTTTCTTGTGCAACTTTTGTTTTTGGGGGGCTAATTACTGATTATTTCTCTCCCCCCACTAGCTTTATTGAAATATTATTGACAGATAACCTATATAAGTTTAAGGTGTATAACATGATGATTTGATACATGTAGTAATAGAGGTTGTGAAATTACACCAGTAAGGTTAGTTAACACCTCCACCTCCTCTTACAGTTGCCTCTTGTGTGTGTGGTGATGAGTTTTAAGGTCTACTCTCTTAAAATCCTTCCAGCATATAATACAGCATTGTTAACGATAGTCATCATGGTGTACAGTGGATCCCCAGAACTTATCTATTTTATAGCTGGACATTTATACTTTTTAACCAACATGTTCCCATTCCTTTCAACCACAGCCCCTGGCAACCACCATTCTACTCTCTATTTCTTTGAGTTCATGTCTAAGTGAGATCATACAGTATGTGTCATTCCCTGTCTGACTTATTTCACTTAGCATAATGCCCTCAAGGTTCATCTTTGTTGTCTCAAAAAGCAGGATTTCCTAATTTTTATGGCTGGATAATATTCAAAACATACATGTGTGCGCACACACACACACACACACACACACAATTTTATCATGGATCCACTGATGGAAATTTAAATTGTTTTTGAGGCACAGCACTTAATAAATATTAATATTTGGGGGTAGATGGGAGGCACATAATAAGAAAGCTACTCAGAAAAAGTGAGAGTAACTTCAACTCAACATCACAAATGGCATTGCAAGGGAACCACTGGAGGAAAGAGCAATCCATGCTTGTGCTGGGAGGGCTGGACAGAGACATGTGCAGGTGAACCCTGAATAAAGCTGAGAGAGTTGGGAAAAATAAGTCTAGAGATTGCACACATGTTAAAAACCAATGCTCTTAAGAGAGAGAGAGAGAGAGAGAGAGAGAGAGAGAGAGAGAGAGAGAGAGAGGATCCTTGCTTCAAGTCATCCCATGAGCACAAACCCTCAGACCCTTCCCACCTAGGCCCCCTCTCTCCTTCCACCCTCCAATCCAGTGAGCATCACGATGCATTGGTTCACCTTTCTGTGTGAGTCTCCCTACTAGGCTGGAAAGTTCTCAGGGTGGCTGTCTATTATGAGAGCCCTGGGAGAAGTTCAAGAAATGCCCATTGTCTTAAACTGAACTGAAGTAAAATAAAATAAGCGGAGGCACAATCAGTTGCATTTTCCTCATCTCTTCCCTGCCCCTGTTAGCAATTTGCACATCTTAAAGTGTAGCTGGATCACTGGGTTCCAGATCAGAAAAAAGTCGCTCCAACTTTATGAGACAAAGGAGACCATCAAAGGGAAAAACAGAAACAGAGAACAACTTGGAGACACATACAAAATGAGATGGAGAAAAACTAACAGCCTCCTTGTCAAAATCTGGAGGGACCTGTTGGCGTCTCCCACAAGTGCCAGGGAGCGAAGATAAAGATCCCATCCCTCTGGGTATCAAGCTGCATCCATTACATAGCACCACTAATTCAATTTTTACGGCATGAACTGACCTGCCAAACTTCCACTGTTGAGACTATTTGAGAAGGTAGCTATGGAGGGTAAGAAGGAAAAAGCCATGCCCTCTTCTTCCATGGCCTGGGTCATGGGTGTCCCCTTTTCATTCCCTTGGCTTTCTCCCAATTCTTGTAATTGTGAGTCTTTCTGTTGCATTAGGGGTTCCCTGCTGGCCAGCAAAAATTTAAAGTCTGAGGTCATTTCTCTTCACAAGCAGCCTTTTTTCTCAGCAGGCAAGCAGGAGGTAGAAACCAAAGCCAAGGTACTGCCTTGGGCCATGCAGCTGGAATGCCATTGGTGGGCTGAGGTTAAACCAAAGAATATTCCAAAAGCTGGGAGAGTCCCAGTGGAGTTTCAACATGGCATTTCCCAGAGTGGGCTCCGACTGATCGCTCCTTTGGGAAAAGGTGCATTGTAGTCAAAGACATCTAGAAACATTCTGCAGGAATCCCTCTCTGAGATTCACAATGCCCTTTACCATAGCAAAGTCTCTGAGAAGTCACTGAATAAAGAAACCCACTTAGACTTCATTGGCCAACAACTTCCCAAGTTAATTGATCTCAGAACTCTTTTTTACGTTCCATGGCTCACACATCAGAATCCCACAGGACTCATGTTCTTCTGTGAAGAATTTGGAGTTCAGGTCAAGAAGATGGAAGCATGATCTTGTTAAGTTAAAGAGTGATTCTTAGAGAATACAGTCTTATGTAGGACCTAGAAGGATGGAGGAATGAGGAGGCGCTGATAAGGCAGACATGAGAAAGGGGGTTCAGAAGGCTCATTCGTTCACTGAATAATGCATTTGGTAAGGAGTCATTCAGTGCCTGTTCTCCCAGAGATGGCCCAGAGAGGCATGAATCTTCATGTCATGGAATCTCTATTCTGCAGGGGAAGGACAGATGTGAGCAGGCCATCCCAGAGTGGCCCAGGTGCCCAAGGAAAAAGAGCTGGGCCTGCAGGCTAACTAAGAACTCCCCCCGCAGAGTGGCAGGGAAAGGAATGCGAACGAGAGAGCAACATGAACAACAGTTCCCTTGCCATCCCGTAAACACAGCAGACGCACTCACACCTCAGCGCCTTTGCACTTGCTCTTCCCCCTGCTGGGGACACTCTTCCCCCAGGACCCTCATCTCCTTCGGGTTGTTCAATCATTTTTTCTGTTGTTTGTTTGTTTGTTTGTTTGTTTTTTAATCTGTTTCCTCCTCCTACTAGAGGTATCCTTCAGCACTGTGTAAGTGCTGTCCCGGAGTTACACGACACTGTGACCCCACCCTCCAGAATGTTGGCTTTATAAAATCCAGGATTTTGTCCCTCTGTTTCAGTCTTGTGTCCCCAGCACTGGGTGCCTGGCACACAAGGAGCACTCAAGAGGTTTTTATTGAATTGCTGAATTAAGGAGAGAATAAAGTGTGTAGGAAATTTGAAGGACAAAGCAGGGAGGAAAAGAATAAACATTTATTTAGCATAAAGTCTTTGCAAAGCACATGGATCATAGAAACGTGATCAATATTATGCCCACTTCGTAGGCGAGGAAACTGAAGCTCAGAAGGTAAAGGGACTTACCCGGTGAATAAATAGAGGAGCTCAGATCCAAGCCTAGATCTGATTCAAATAGTTAAAATGACTTAGGCTTGGTTAACTTTTAGTGATCTCAGGTGGCTTTCTGGGTTCTTGCTTTCACCTTAATGCACTTCTCCCCTGAACTAGATGTGCAGCTTTCTGTGGTGGCCCCAGGGTGCAAGGAACTGGTTGGCTCCTGGTCATGGGACTGGGTGAAGAATGTCACGGCAGCCCTCAAAGCCGGGGATGACTCAGCAGACCAGAGCTGGGGAAAAGAGCCCATCTCTCCCCACCCCAAACACCTCATTCATCCTCTGATGTCAGGCGCCTGACTACCCCCATGTTCTGCCAGTTAATAGCTCACCCTATAAACGGGCGCGTAACAAAGTCTACTGCGAGGCCGTCATCACTTGGTCAAGTTTGGCCGATCTCTGTGCTGACCACAGGATTAATTCCAACTGGCTGTGGTCCCCTGCCTGGGGTCATTCAGAAATCCTTCAATCCTTGGCTGGGAGTCTATAGACTCAGTGTTTGCGAGGGGATTTGAGACGTTCCTTCCTCCCTCCCTACTTGCCTTTTTCCCCTCTCACCTTTTTCTTTTCTTCCTTTGTGAATTCGTTCACCCAGTTTTTCATAGTTATGCAGTCATTTAATTATTCATTCATAAATTCATCTATTCATTCATTCACTTATTCAGGTCTTGCTATTATATTCATTTATAATCTGTATTCATTCATAAAGGCATACATTGATCCACTCATTTCTCTTACTCAAACCAGGCATTGTAAAGGATATCATGAGAATTATCTGATCTTGGAGAAATCACTTAACTTCTCCAAGCATCGCTTTCCAACGGAAAGAGGCAGAGCGGGGGATCTTGAAAGGCACAAAACTTCTAAGTCAGTTAGAATCAAAGGCCTCTCCCAATTCTATAATTCCTTCAGTTAAGATTTCTAAAATATAATCCCTGACCTACAAAAGCTCATAGCCTCAGAAAGTGTCTTTCAAATGTTTTCTTTTTTACTGTAATTCATATATTTTACATTCCAACCTAGTATACACACACAGGTACATATGAATGAAACAAATTTTTTATGAAATAACAATTACTTTTGCTACATGTAATAGAACCTGATCTGTTCGATTCTATTCATTTTTTCAAACGTTGGCCATAATCCAGTAAATTAATTTCATGACCCACTAATATGTGATGAGCTAAAGTTCAAAAACTATGATCTAGACTCTAGACCATCTACAGAGAGACTTGATTACAAGTATGTATTATACAAGGTAGCTTCTTGGACATTGTCATATACTCTGCACTCTCATATTCTTTCAAATCCAACAGCCATCTACTCGTGGAAACTCAATGTGCCACTTGATTGGATCTCCTTCCCACATGGGCTTTGCTTCTGCTCGGACTCCCTGCCTCCTGTCTTACTCATCCAGTCCACCCTCCACCCCGTGGCCAGTGATCATCCTAAAATATGCATTCGAAGAAAAGTCTGTAATGCTCCTTACTTATCTTTAGTCTACAAAATAAATAAATGTATCCTGTTCCTTAGCCTTGTCTGGTTTTTATTCCTTCTTCAGGGTCATTTCTCACTAATTCCACTCTTATATCTTATGTTGAAACTATGTTGAATCACACTTAAGCCCTTGAATCTTCTCTGCTCTTTGAAAACGTTTCTGTCTAGAATTCCCATTCTACCAATACTGGACTCACTCAAGGATCATCAAACCACTTAATTTTCTACACAATCTTTACTGGCAGGCTTCTTCACCATCCTGTTACTTTTCACATGACCCTGAACGTGTTCATTTACTTGTCAGTCTCCGTTGTATGGGTCCCCCACGGTCAAGGACCATGTTTCAAGCCTCTTCATCCCCTGGTCTCAGCACAGTATTTGGCACCGATTTGGGTGTTTGGAAAATATGTTTTTAGAGGTGTATGATGTGATCTGGATGTGATACATCCAGTGGAATTTGATGTGTTGTCTCTGGCCATGAGAATGCATCTTGGGAATCCAGCTCTGGGGGCTCAAGCAGCCCAGAGCCCTCGTCTGAGTGCTCCGGATTCTTCCATCCCCACCTTTGCACACGGTGGCCATGTTTCCTACGAGTGACTCCCAGCCGGTGCCTGGGCTCAGCAGGGATAAGGAGGCAGGCCTGCTCCTGGGAGGCACAGGACTCCTCAGATGGAAGACTGTTTGGAGGACTTCTCAACGGCTCTGCCAACTTCCTTAAAACCCTCTTTCTCCCTCTCCTTCGCTCAGGAGAAGATGTGCACCACAGTCTGGTGGATCTCCCAGCCTTCACACACCTGGCAGCTTCTCTCACATAGGTGTCTCCCCTAATGACATCCTTGCATGTTTCATCCCCTCTCAGAATCTCCTTCTCAGAGGAGGCAAACTCACACACTGTCCTCAATGTATCTACGACTCGGAACTGAGGGTCAAAGAGCTCACATGACTTGTGAACAGCTGATGAGATTGAGGTTCAGCAGAATCCTGGCAAATGTTTAACAACTGGCTCTCTGGGGACAAAAAGGGCAGGGGGGTGGGTGTGGAGTGGTGCTGATCTGTAGCACTGGATGATTTCCATGATGTGAACCCTTCCACCACAATTCCACTTCCAAGTTTACACCAGCCCGGTGACATCACTGAGCATGGCACTGGGAAGAGGGGTGCACAGTTGCCCTCAGGACCCTGTGCAAACCAGCTCTAGCACACCTGCAGGAGGCTGCAAGCCTAGGTTTCTGTCTGTCTGCGAGGCATCTTCTGGCAGCCCTCCCTGTTTGCGTCACTCCTGAGTGCTCTTCTCACAAGGGTGCCCTGCACTCACTCTGTCCCAGGAAGTCTCTGCCAGGTCACTGGGCTGGACACTTTGTGCGTCAGTGGCTTCTCCATGGGTCCAGAAGGGAGGTGGGGACTCTCACATTTCTAGAAATATAAGTCCTGCTACGTGAGAGTGGTCATTTGCTATTTTCTTAGAAAAGACCTGGGATACCCAAACGGCCTTGGGTGAACTTTCTGGCTGTGACATGGAAGATGGATTGAAGTAAAGGCAAAAAAATAGCAAGACCAGTAAGAGGTGGTTTAAATAGAAGTGGTAACACCTGATTGGAAGATGGTGCTATGGGGACTATCTCAAGAAAAGAAGGAAGGGAGGAAGAGAGGAAGGGAGGAAGGGAGGTGGGGAGGGAATAAAGATCATGGTTACTAGTTATTGAGCCTTTACTCCCTACCACATCTATACTAAGCACTTTCTCATTTCACACCCCCAAATACCAAGGTGAGAATTATGGTCTCCCTATTGTAGATGTGGAAACTAAGCCTCAGAGAGGCTGCACCTTTAATAGTAGTAGTAGTAATAATAATAATAATAAATGATAAATAATAATAATGAAAGAGGCCTCAAAAGTAGTAGCTAGCATTCATTGAGATGTTGTTTTATACTATATCTCCTAGCAACCCCATGAGGTATCATTATCATCCCATCTTATTTTTTTAAGATTTTTATTTATTTATTTATTTTTAGAGAGAGGGAGGGAGAGAGGGAGAGAAACATCAATGTGTGGTTGCCTCTAGCACACCTCCTACTATGGACATGGCCCACAACCCAGGCATGTGCCCTGACTTGGAATCGAACCAGTGACCCTATGGTTCACAGACTGATGTTTAATCCACTGGGCCACACCAGCCAGGGTTTATCATTCCATTTTAAGGATGGAATTAAACTACTAACAAATGGTGGAGCTAAAACTATAATTCAGGCACTTTGTCTCTTGACCAAGATCTAAGCATCTTGCTCTAGATGCCATAATAACTCAGATTAAGTCCCCAAAGGTGGGAAATGCTCTTTTTCACTTCTCCTTCCCAAATGGGGGCAGAGATTAGGAAGTGCCTAATGGGAAGTGTGGGGTGCCTTCACTGTTGGTATAAGGATGCTTGGAATTTCAGCCCAGGACTGCACCAGTGGACAAGCCCACAGTGAACTCATCACACGGGAGGAGTTTGGGAGGTGTTTTATGCTAAGGAAGACCCAAGACCAAGGAGAGTAAAGGAGAAAATTAAATATATTCAAAAACAAAAGCAGCCATTGACCTCATTCTGGGACTCTGAGACTGCGGCCAAATCGCTGCAGACACAGCTGGGCGACCCCAGCGTAAATCCCCTTGCTGAGTAAGAGACAGATCCCACCAGAATAAACAATGATATCGGAAGACAGTGGCCTCCTGGCTTCACCACATGGCCCTCCATTCTCAGTGCAGATAGTCTTTGTGGGGGGACTCTCAGAAGGGTATTTCACCAGCCTGAGTCTGGTTCCTCTCGGAGCCTAGGGCCAACTATCACATACACAGACAGAGCCAGGTCTGAAATATAGAGAGCTAATGTCCCCTAAGTTGGAACAAGAACTTGACCAACCTGAGCCAGGTGAGATTCAAGGGTTCGAGAGGTGGAGGGTTCCCCTTCACAAAGGAACCAACTGGGACACCATTAGCAATGGGGTGACAGGCTAAAGATGCCCAGGACAGAGAAGTACCACTCTCTAGTATTCCAAAAGCACCCTCTCTAAGTAAGGGGAGGCCTTTTTGACCCTGGCATTAGCTGCTCTACTGACTCAGAAAGGAGAGAAGTGATGGAGCCACAGTGGGTCCAGGGAGCAGTAGGAAGGGAAGCAGATGAGAAGTGGGGGCTTCTGGGTGTTGACCATGGCCTCTGTGACATTGAATGAGACATTCCTTCTCTGACCTAAGTGCTCTCTAAATAGGGAGTCACGGCCCTTGCTCTAGTCTTTAGCTTGCTCAGGGAGGCCACAGCCCAGAGCAGTTAGGAGTGATTGCTGAGAGTCAAACAGGCTGGGTTTGCATCTTAACGATGTGTTTGATGAGCTGCGCAACCCACGGCAAGCCACTGCATGTCTCTGAGCCTTGGTTTCCTCACGTGTGAAAACGACACGTCTTGTGCCTGCCTTCCACGAGCAATGTCAACATTTGGTAACACATGCAAAGCATTTTTCACAGTTCCTGGCACAATACTGAGTATTTGATTAATAGTAACTAATGTGGTTATTAATCAAAACCTAACGGTCATAATCTAAGGCACGTTACTGGACCTCAGCTTTCCTGCCTGTAAAAATGACCAGGTGACCTCAAATGTCCCTTCCGCCCCTGTCCTTATCTAACGACCCACGAGGGACAGTCAGGGACACAGACAAGGAAGCTGTGCTTCAGACCACAGGAACAGGAGGACAGCACTCGGATCTCTTCGGCCTCGATCCTCATTCGGGCTTGCCTGTTTTCCTGCCATTTCTTCTTTTCTTGGCCCATCACACCTAAGACACCCAGGAAGCCAGAGACGTGTCCCTGACCCCACCCCCACATGAGGCAGCATGACGGTGGAGCTGAGGGCTGAACTGTGTGAGGACACGGGGCCTCACTGGGACCTGACACCAGGCCCAGAGGCTGGGGACACCATCAGCCCTCGGGAAATGACCAGCACCTGCACGAACCAAGGTTTCTCCTTGCAGGAGGGGCATTCCAAAGTATACCCCCCACCACCAACACAGAGTCCCTTCTAAGTGAATCTCTCCCCTTTCTGTTGGCTCTTGCTCAAGATCTGAACAGCCAGAGGAAACACTTAATTATTACCATGCAGTAGAAAAGACAGGGGGCGTTGAAGTCAGACTGCTTGGTTTGAACCTGGGCTTCCTACTAGAGCTGCCTTGGAAAGGTGGCTTTGCATGCTCAGCCTTGGTTGCTTCATCGATAGCCTTGGAGCTTTTAAGCTCTACGTTCCAGAGTTTGCATTACGAGCTTTAACCCAGATAATGCATAGATAGTACTAGACAGACTACATGTTGTAGGCTTTCGATTAATGTTCCCTCTTTCTTTCCCAAATCAAAACGAATGAAATTCTATACACCAAGGTGGGCAGAAGTAGGTTTACAGTGGCAAATTCACAAAACAGAGTTTGTTCTTGTGTTATTATTTATTGATGAATTACTGTATTAATTATTATTAGTAGTAACCTACTTTTGTCCACCCCTGTATTTACATAACCCCTCACCCCTTGTTTTGTCAGCTTTGCATTCTATACTCCTGTTCTCTCGTCGGACTGTATATTCTGGGAGGTGGGTTTTGAGTCTCTCATGTCCACACCCCAGCACCCGGCATTGGTCTGGACCAGGATGGTTGCTGAACAAGGTTTGCTGATCTGAATCTGCTTCGCTGGAAACCCTGTGATTCCAGGAAGTGAGTTTTATTTGCTTAGTTACATAATAAGCAAGCTTTGCCAATTTCTTTACCATCCTGACCTGTCCTGTCTCCTTTGGAGCGACATCCTTCTTAGGATCACTCAAGTGATCCTTTTTATTTTAAAAAAAGTACACTTTAAAAGCGGTAAAAAATACATCCTAAGAGTTTGGGTACGTTTCTTTCGATACTGCTGCCTGGGGAGAGTCAGACCTCGGACCATGAGCCACTCTCGGGTCGGGATGAAATAAGATGGAGCGGGGCTGGTGCTGGGGACGGATGAGAGGTGCAGGGACCCATGGAGAGGGAACTGCGGTCCCTGCTGAAATGGAGGCCCGAGCCCTGGGCCCAGGCTGCTGGCTCACGTCCCTGGTGGCACCACTGCCCCAGCCGTAGCCACCAAATCTGTGTGGCCTCCCCAAGGGCATCATCACCTGAAACCAGAGCGAGGAGACGAGGCCAGCTGATTTGGTCTCCAGGCTCCTCCCTGGGGCTCTTCCCCTTTCTCCCTTGTTTCCCTGTCCTCTTTTCCATTTCTCAGCCTCCTTTCTCTTCTCCCACCCCATTTCTGGCCTCCTTCTCTTTCCTCACATAGAAACATGTACTGAATTCCAAGTGCTTTGGATGGATGTGGACCTGTGCCCATACAGTGAGTGTGAGCATTGTGTGGAGTGTGGTGTGTGTTGTGCGAGTGGATGATATCTAATGTGTTACGTGCGCCTGTTTGTTGGGTAGATCAATGTGGCGTATGTCTTCGCATATGCACGTAACATATGTCTTTGCATATGCCTGTGCAGAGCTGCCTCTGCCTGTGCTTCTGTTGCTTGCTACGATATGCCTCTGGAGGCGTCTGTTGTGTGTGGTGTGTTATCCTGAAGCTGGGTGTCTCTGCATGTGTTGTGGGTCCACTGTGCGTGCCTGTGTGCTTACCACGGTGTCTTTGTTATCTGCCTTTGTACACTGCACATGGCTTGAATGTCCCCGTGGGCTGGTGTGTTTACTGATGTGCACGTTTCTGCGTGTTGTCTTTGTTGTTGCTTAGCTGGGTGAGATGACTGTGTCGTGTGTATCTGTGTGCAATGGATGGCATGTGTGTTGTGGTTCCACATCCTGTGATTTTTTTTTAAAAAAACCTCTTAGTTGTATACTCGGTCCGTGTTGGGTGTATTGCATTTGTTGTGTTTGTAGGTACAATGTGCATACGCTGTCTACTTCCTGCATCTCTGTCTCTGTGAAATGTTTGTCTGTGTTTCCCCTGTCAGCTCTTCCTCCCCTTCGGGTGCCCCAGCCTCCCTCCTTCCCCTCTCCTCCCTAGGCTGTGACCGTTCTCAGCTGACACCTCTGCTGCTCTGGCAACGGAAGAACAGCCTGGAGAAAGGTCAGCTGGCCGCCTTCTCCCTGGGCCTGCCCAGAACCAAGGCGCGAGTGTTGTGTGGTGTGGGAGCGCCCTCTGTTGGCCACCTGCGCCATGAGCAGTCCTCACAAATGGGGCTTCCTCTTTCTATCCACATGCCCCTTGAGACTTCCAGCTTGGCTAGCAAAGAGCCTTAGAAAGGGAAGCGACCAAGTGGTTTCTCATTCCAAGTGAGAAGCTTTTGAGAACAAAAGAGGGGGTTATTTATTCAGTACACTGAGACATGCAGCACACACCAGATACATCCGGAATAGATGGTAAGGAAGACTTCTCTGACCACTACTCAGGCCCCAGCCCCACTGAAATGAGACTGCAAAACATGCGCTGGCCCTTGCTTAATGGCTGCTCCCCATTTATATTTGGCCAAGTTAGAATCTCAAACCCACGTTTCCTTGATGACTTCATGCTCCCCCTGCGCCCCCCTGACATAATTCCCCAAGGCTTCAATTTTCCCTTTGCAACAGGAACCCAAGGTTGAGACCCAAGCGTTTCACTTCACACAGAGAGGTCAGCTGTGCAAAATGCCCACCGACAAGTTTCCAGTGGATTAACATAAGGAAGTCAAAGGCACCCTTGTGAGAGGGTTTCACTTCGTGGGAGAAAAGAGAGTGGTCATGGATGCACCCAGCACGTGCAATGCCCCAGCTTTGTGAGTCCAAGAGCCTCAAGAGTTGCCCCGAAATGCAGAACTCTCCAAAAGTCTCTGGCAAATATCATGAGCTTGGGGGACAGGCAATTTACTACTTCTTGACTTATAGAATAAACAGGCCTCAGTGGCACTATTTTATGAAAAAAAAAGGTAGATTTTCATTGCATTCCTTCTGCTGGTGATTAAAAATAGGTTGATAAGCAATGGCTGTTTCAGTAAACTTGGTATGACAGAGTTGCAGAAACAACTAGGGACCACCTGGCCCAGTAGGTCCAAAGTGTGCTTTTTCAGAACATCGGCTCTCATGAGGCATTACTAGTTATTTCAAGGTGTGGCCAAATGAATTTTTAAAATACAAGGTTAAGTGAAGTTAAACAAACTTGTTTCTCACAGGATGTCTCAGAGTCTTGAATATGATGATATGTCTTACAAATTTCTGAGAAAGGGAGAGACTGCACCCAGTATTTCTTGAAGGACATGAATATTAGAATTGTTTTCTCTCCCAGGAATTTAAGAGAGAACATTTAAATTTACACCTGGACAAAGCAAGATCCCAACTCGTATAAGACAAGTACCATTAAATTCCCATTGCTCACAACAGTCACATGTTTTGTTTTCGCTTTGTGTGTTTGTTTCAATTTACCTCTTTGGGTCTTATAAGGATAGCTAGCTAGAATGTTAAAATGCTAAATACAGAGGAGAGGAAAGGCTCAAGGAGGTGAGGTGACTCATCCCACATTCATGACATTTTGATCAATGACAGAGCAAGACGTGACACCAAGTGTGTCTCTCTCCAAAACACACACACACTTCTACTTTGCTCACTACTGCTCAGCAAAACTTGAAAGGAAGTTTAAAATGGGGTCCCTGACCACAGGAGCTATACACAGTATTTAGAGAGGGCCTTTTTAAAATTCTCACGAGGGCCCTGGCTGGTGTAGGTCAGTGGATTGAGTGAGGGCCTGTGAACCAAAAGGGTCAGCAGTTCAATTCCCAGTCAAGGCACATGCCTGGGTTGCGGGCCAGGTCCCCAGTAGGGAGTGCATGAGAGGCAACCACCCGTTGATGTTTCTCTCCCTTCCTTTCTCCCTCCCTTCCCCTCTCTCTAAAAATAAATAAAATCTTTAAAAAATATAAAATAAAAATAAAATTCACATGAAGGATCTCCAGACAAGATGGCAGTATAGGAAGACATGGCGTTCCTCTTCACACAACCACATCAAAATTACAACTAAAACACAGAACAACCACCACTCAGAACCAGCAGAAATCAAGTGGAATGGAAGTCAATGTAATTTCCTTATGGAACTAAAGAAACCACAGCCATCCAGACTGGTAGAAGGGGCACAGATGCAGACGTAGAACAGGCTGGTCCCTCACCCACACGTGGTGGATAAAAACTTGGGTGGGATATCTTAGAGGCAAGGAGCCCTTGTCCCACATCAGAACCCCCAGCCCAGGGTTCCAATGCCAGGAAGGTAAGTCCCCACAACTTCTGGCTGCAAAAGCCAGTGGAGATTGAGTCAGTGGAACAAACTTATGGAGCCCAAAGCAGTTCACGTTAAAGAACCCACACATGGACTCTCATGTCTACTCAGACTCACTCCCTCTGAACTCCATCACCAGGGTAGCAGCTTGAAAGCCACCAGGGGCATACAGGGAACTGAAGTTCCTGGCATCAAGGTGAGCAGAGGCCATTTTCTCTTTTCTGGGCCTTCCCCCGACAGAACCAGCAAGCTGGTGCCATATCTGAGACTCTATCAACCTAGCTAAGACTTTTTGACCTGCCTTGGAGATTCTCAGAGACTCCACTCCACCCAACTTATGAGCCCCCTCAAGCTGCTTTTCCATATGAATGGCTGGTCTTGGCACATGCCTCACAACCACCTAAATTCTAGCAAACAAGCAACAGCTGGCCTCAGTGAGCCCAAGGCCCAGCACTAGCAGCAGCCAGTCTAGATTCACAGCTTAGCTTCACCTGGGAATCTCCAAGTCCAGCACAAGTAGCAGCCATCTCAGATTGCTTTACAGCATAGGCCAGGGTAACCCCAATCAAAACACAGGTGGGAGCTGACCTTGACCTGCAACACCTGGGAAACCCCAGGGCCAGTGCACCCAGTGGACAACTACAGACCACATCTGAGCACCACCATCCCGCCTCTGCACAGCCGATTCTCCATGGAGGGTAGAGGTTGGTGGTTAAGTGGTCACAGCCAATCCTTGCAGCTGACTGGCCTGGGTAAATCCCTCCTATTGACCTGCCAACAGCAACCAAGGCTTAACTACAAGAGGAGGATGTACTCAACTAACATGAAGGGTGCACCCTGAGTACTCCTTGGGTTTTAGGGGAGGCCCTGCCACTGTACCCTACAGGATACTTATGACACTAGGCCACACTTCCAAGACATGGAGTCAAATCAGCTCTACTTAATACGTAGAAACAAACACAGGGAGGCTGCCAAAACGAGGAGACAAAGAAACGAGGCCCAAATGAAAGAACAGATCAAAACTCAAGAAAAAGAGCTAAATTAAATGGATACAAGCAATCTATCAGATGCAGAGTTCGAAACACTGGTTATAAGGATGTTCAAGGAACTTAGTGAGGACCTCAGCAGCATAAAAAACATCCAGTCAGAATCAAAAGATACACTAATTGAAATAAAGAACAATTTACAGTGGAACAACAGTAGAGTGGATGAAGCTGAGAATCAGATCAATGATTTGGAATATAAGGAAGCAAAAAATAACCAATCAGAACAAGAAGAAAAAAGAATCGGAAAAAAAAAACCAAGGATAGTGTAAGCAGCCTCCAGAACAATTTCAGGGGGTCCAAAAGTCACATCATAGGGCTGCCAGAAGAAGAAAAAGAGCAAGGAATTGGAAATCTATTAAAAATAATAATGAAAGAAAATTTCCCTAATTTGGTGAAGGAAATAGACATGCAAGTCCAGGAAGCACAGACTTCCAAACAAGATGGTTACAAAGAGACCCACTCCAAGACACATCATAATTAAAATGCCAAAGGTTAAAGATAAAGAATCTTAAAAGCAGCAAGAGAAAAATAGTTAGTTGCCTATAGGAAAGTTCCCAGAAGACTGTCAGGTGATTTCTCAAAAGAAACTTTGCAGGCTAGAAAGGATTGGCAAGAAATATCCAAAGTCATGAAGAAGCAGACAAGAAAAAACTAAAGAAGTTCATTATCAGTAAACCATTATTATATGAAATGTTAAAGGGAATTATTTAAGAAAAAGAAGATCAAAACCATGAACAATAAAATGGCAATAAATACATACCTGTCAACAACTGAATCTATAAAACAAACTAAGCAAATAAGAACAGAGATAAAATCATGGATAGAGAGAGCATTTTGATGGTTGCCACATAGGAGGGAGGTATGGAGGAATGGATGAAGAGGTGAGGGGATTAAGAAATGCAAACAGCCCTGGCTGGCATAGCTCAGTGGATTGAGCATGGGCTGTGAACCAAAGCATCGCAGGTTCGATTCCCAGTCAGGGTACATGCCTGGGTTGCAGGCCATAACCCCAAGCAACCACACATTGATGTTTCTCTCTCTCTTTCTCCCTCCCTTCCCTCTCTAAAAATGAATAAATAAAGTCTTAAAAAAAAGAAATGCAAACAGGTAGTTACAGAATAGCCTTGGGGATGTAAAGTACAGTATGGGAAATGGAATAGCCAAAGAACTTATATGCATGACCCATGGACATGAACAAGAATGTGGGGAGTGCTGAGTGGAGGGGCGGCAAAGGGGGGAAATCAGGACAACTGTAAACAGCATAATCAATAAAATATAATAAAAATACACATGAAAGAGGGAAAAACATGGTACTGAAACTCAGTAAGGTATTAAGCAGGATCACACATAAAAGGTAGGTAAGAACACTCACTGAGCCCTGACTGGTGTGACTCAGTTGGTTGGGCATCGTCCCACGAACCAGAAGGTTGCCAGTTCGATTCCTGGTCAGGGCACATGCCTGGGTTGCTGGCCAGGTCCCCGGTTGGGGACGTGCAGCAGGCAACCAATACATGATTCTCTCGCACATCAATGTTTTTCCCTCTCTCTTTCTCCCTCCCTTCCCTTCTCTCTAAAAATAAATAATTAAAAAAAAAAAAAAAAAAAACAGAACCGGGAAGGTGGGAAAGCTTCCTGGAGGAGGTGAATTTAAGTACACTTTGGAGGATGGAGAAGGCTTAGTTAATTCAGGCATCAGTGACGTTTTAATGCAAAGGTACAGATTGTAAATATTTTCTGCATATGAGCCATACAGTCTCTGTTCTAAGTACTTGACATTCCCATTGTAGCATGAAAACAGCTATAAACAACATGTAGTTGTGTTTCGATAAAATTTTATTTATAAAATAGGCAGTCAGTCTATGGGCCCTGGTTTTCCAGCTACTGAGTTAGATGGGGGGTAGGGGGGACAGAAGCCCCTTCTGGACTGGAAGTCTCTATACAAATGCACTGAGCTCAAGTACAAGTACAAGTGTACTCAAAGGCCAGCTCAGGGCCTCAGGTCTGCTCAGAGCTGTTCCCTTTGTCTCCCACTCCACCCAACCCCACCCCAAGTGTGCTCTAAGCCCTGAGGGTGAGCTTACTGCAGCTAGGCAGGAAGAAAGCTACCTGCTTTTGAGATAAGCTGAATAAACAGCTCACCAGTCCCAGTGGAGGGTGCTTGTGAGCACGTGCCTGGATTTAGTCTGTCGGAAAGGCAGAGTAAGACAACAAACCTAGTCCCCTCCTGAAACAGGAATTGGCCTTGTCTCCTTCCAAGAAGTCAAGGCCAATGCTAAAATGCTGCCTGTTTCTATAAACAGGGTGTGGCCCACCTGCCCCTTTGCAGACAGCCAAGCCAATTTGCAGAAGTCCTCATACTCATCAAAAGTGACACATCAGAGCAAGCTCTCTGTTCTTCTATCTCTGGCACAGGCCCAGTGGCACTCATCCGTGCCCATTAAACTTTGGTAGTCTCCACATGGGACAGGATAAAAGTCAAGTGCTCCAGCCTGGCATTCAAGGCCCTGTACCTCTGACCTCAATCTAAGACTCAAGCCTTGGTCTCTGGAACATCTACTCCAGCTACACTACATTTATCTCTGTGTCCTCGGGCATGGTGTACGAGTTTCGGTCATCATGGCTTTGCACTTGCATCTGGAATGCCCTCCTTCTTCCTTCCTCTCATCCGAGTTCTAAGCTGACCTTCAGTGCTTTACTCTGAAGTCCTCCTGCTTGGTGGAGACACCCCATTCTCCCTTCTAAATTGCCACAACCCGGATACTGCGTTTCTTAAAACAATATTACTCTCCTGCTTGGCTGTTTTGCTTTTTTTTTAAGATAGTTATTTATTTGTTTGTTTGTTTGTTTGTTTATAGAGAAAAAGAGAGAGACGGGGGAAGGGAGGGAGAAGGAGAGAGAGAGAAACATTGATGTGTGAGATGTGTGAGAGATACTCTGATCTGCCGCCCCTAAATGGGGACCTGGCCTGCAATCCAGGCATGAGCCCTGACTGGGAATTGAACTGGTGACCTTTTGGTTCACAGAAGGGCACTGGATCCACCTAGCCACAGCAGCCAAGCTGTTTTTTTCTTCCTTTGTTTTCCAAAGTGAAACAGTTTAAAAGACCAAAGCATTCTAGAAACTATAATGCAAAAAGAGAAACTCAGAAGAGTAACAAAGCCTGAAAAGGTGAAAAGGGGTCACAGGGCTGGTGTGGCTGAGTAAAGGGCCCCTACACAGGAGTGATGGGAGACGAGGGTGGGGAAATGACAGGAGCCAAAGCCCCCCCACATTCTGTAGGTTTCGTTGAGTCTTGATTTATAGATTGCCAGAGAAAAGGCAAAAGAGCAGACGGCATATCCCCACTAAGCACCTAGCCCGACTCATTGAATTAATTAAAATGTGATTAATAAAAATGTGTTCAGTGAATATGAGGTTGGTCTCGAAGTCTTAGGCTGAGAAAGCACTTCTAACTGGATTTCCTAACACAGCTCCTGTAGGAAGGGCACTGAGTAAGAGAGTCCATAGTAGAAAGCTCAGGGGGACTGGCTCATGCAGACAGTCCTGTAAACTAACTCCTTAATCTTCTACTCCGCAAAACACTCCCTGAGTGCCTCCCCTCTATCGGGGCCTGTGTGCTGAAGCTCGGTGGGAGGATGTGAGTGCTAAGTTCCCCCAGTGAGCCGCTTGGGAAGAGAAGAGCACACCGACTGTCTCAACTCAGGGAGTATTTTTACAGAGTAGCAGAACCATACACTTGGAAGAACCCGACAGGTCACTGGGCCTGGCCCCTCTGTCCACATTTGGGTGCCATTTGGCCCCACCTTGAACACTCCCAGTTACAGGAAACGAACTCATCCTAGGTCTAGGAGGCGGGTGCAGAGCTGAGCTCAGGATGCAAGTGCAAACGACGGGAAGAGGAAGGGGAGCTAATCCCCATAAGAAGCATTTACGTGATGGCAGGTGCTGATGAGGCATACTACCTACATTTTTCCACCTAACCCTCCTGACAGTCTTGTGAATGAGGATTAATACCCCTGTTGTACAGGCAAGGCAACTGGGGCTCCGGAACAGTGAGTCATTGGACCCGATTACACATCTGGTAAGGAGGGCAGCTGGAATTCAAACTCAGGGTGGTCTACCACCTGGGCCCATGGCAGTTTAGCCAAAAAAGGAAGGGGAAAAAAAAAGAGCTTCCAGTCAGACCCAGAGAAGGCAAGGTGTTTTAGGGTGCTCCCATAAGAGGCCAGGTTAGAAGGGGATGGCCCTGCTGGCTGGTGGGGCTGCAGGGTCGGGAGAGGATGCCAGGCTGGGGCAGGAGCGCAGGAAATGCTCCAGGACAGGATTACGGCACATTGGCAGGCACGGCCCTGTTGGCTCACGTGTCCTCGGTTCTCTGTGCATATGCCTGTGCCTGCCCCAGGATGCACATTTGGGCATCTCCCTTTCCCAAGTCTCCAACAAAAGGGGGAGAGGGTAGAGCTTGGGGCGGGGGGGAGGGGGAAGGAGTGCCCTGGCCTGATCCCATAATCACACAAAGCAAGCCCCACCCTAGATCTGTTACCGACTCTCCTTTGAAAACCATCAGAAAACTCATCCCACACTCCCCCTTGCTTAAAAAGCACTTTCATCTTTTCAACAATCACTGTGCCATCTCTGGGCCAGGCAATAGGAATAATGACAGCATTAATGGCAAACATTGTATCTCGTTCTTTCAGTGTGCCAGGAGCACTCCCCGCTAAGTGCTTTGTGTGCATGTTCTTACTTTATCCGAACAACAACCTTGTGAGGTGGGTGCTGTTATTGTTCCCATTTTAGAGATAAGGCATGGAGGCTTGGATGAATGCAGCCAAGCGATAAAGCTGATATTTCAAGTCAGAATCCAAGCACAGAACCTCGAGGACTCCCAAGGAACTAACTCGCAGCCCAGGGAGAGAGAAAGACACAGGACAGGTTTGCGCTGGGCGCTAGGCTTGTGTGAACACAGCCTGAATGTGAAGCCTTTTCGAGGAGGCAGGTGATGAGAATAAAAAAGAGGAGGCCTAACCCCGTGAAAAGTACTCAGTCTACACCACGTGCTGAACCAGGTCAGTTGTGCTGACTGGGTCATGTAATTCCTTTTTCAACCTTGTGGAGAGGAGATGAACACCCCCATTTTATAGCAGGGCATTTTGGAGCTTGGAGAGGTTATCGCTTGACCTAAGTGATCAGTCCAATAATTAGGGACGAGCTCGTAAGATGGTCTTAGTTGAAGGGGAGGCTCTTGACAGTGGGTGGATAAGCAGGGTGGTTTAGCAGAGGGATTGTGATATGCAGAGGCTAGAGGTAAGGGAGCCAGCTGCAACCAGGGAAGTGAGGAGAAATGAGGCTGGAATGACAAGAAGGGGTGAGATTTTAGAGAATCTTAAACACCACACCAAGAAATGAGGGCCGTATTCTGATGGCAGAGGAGAATTATGACAGGTTTTTGAATCCTCCCCGTGACTGCAAAGTAAAAATCAGAGGGCCGACACACAGGGGAAGGATGGATGAAGACAAGGAGAGCAGCTAGAAAAGTATTACAATAACTCAGGGGAGCAATGGTCAGGACAGGGCCCGAGGCTAACGAGCAGTGTGCTGAGATGACAGGAACAAGGTCGTTTCATTATTGTGAAACTGAGGCTCAGAAGGGTAAGTCCTGGCCATTGCTAGCGCTGGGGCTTGAACTCGCTGCCCTTCTGACTCTGAGGGGCCTTTAAGGAAATGCATCCGTTTTTTTCTTCTGAAATTCTCTCTCTCACTCACTTCTTCTATTTAACAGTGTGAATACATTTTTTAATTCTCCAGGTATGCCTTTTATGTTCCCTGTTTTGAAATTACGAAACCATAAGCAAGAAAAGCAAAACAAAACAATGACATGTAAAATCATACAAGTAGGAAGTAGCAGGGGTCACATTTTGGACCCAAAGCCTGGGCTTCTCTCTCTCTCATGCCCAACCCCAAGACAACCATTGCTTCTTCTTCCTCACACCCTCCCTCCCCTCCAACTTATTTTTTTTTGTAATGTTGGGTTTTTCAAATGGGAAAAATACTGACTGAGGAAATAAAGTATGTAATACACTCTCAAATAAAGTTATTTTTGCCCATGGAGCTTTCTCACCTTCAGAAGAATTACAGAAGGTTCAGATCAGCAGAAAAGCAGCCTGAAAATTTCATGCTTTAACAAGTCCCAAATATGTTTGTATTATTATTTACTTATTTTCTTATGAAGTAAATTCCACATGTGGAGGAAGAGGAGGCCAAGAAGTAGCCACATAGCAGGTTTTGATTCACTCTTAAGAAGGCAGGCAGGCACCTGGAAAAACCACAGCCTCCAATGATTGATCCTTAGATATGGGTTTATTATACCCATGAGCTCATTTAATTGTCCCGGCAATCCCAGGAGAGCAGTACTATTATCCCTGTTTTATAGATGGGGTAACTGATGCCTAGAAAGGTGAAATAGAAGGAGCTAAGGTTTGAATACAGAATCTAATCAAAAGCTTTTCTCTCCCTTCTGTGTTCTACCACATCTACCTTACTAGTCGGCCTAGCTCATCTCTCTCCTCCCATGACTGATTTTAGGAGAAGGAGACGGATGCTGGCATCCTCAGGGTACAAGGTGATGAACAGAGCACACCCCATCCGAGCCTGCATCTTTCCCCACGGCCGCCTTGCTGTCTGAAACCGCATTGTCAAGAGAGTCGTCTTTAGGGAGGAGTGAGTGGTAAGGGCACTGAGCTGAGAGTCTGGCTCAAGGTCTACCCCTGGCTCTGTTGGGCCCCAGCTGTGGGTCCACACATAAACCATGCCCTGACTGGCCCTAAATGCCACCATCCATAAAATGCAATGTTAGAAGGCAACGAGTGGCCCCTCATGGTGCCACATTCTAGGATGTTAACACCTCAGAGGCAATGCGGGGGCAGTTCTTAGAGCAAAGGTGGACAGATGCAGGACTAAGAGGCAGGATGGAGGGGCGATGGGAACTTAAATAGGGAGTAGGTATTTGATGCAGGGGGCAAGAGGGAGCCCAAGGTGACAACTCTGTCCTCTTCTCCAGAGCCTCACTGACTAAAGCTTCATCCTAGGTCAAGGACCCATAGGCTTGGGAAGAACACCGACTGGAGAGTGACTGGACATTAGGACAGGGGAAGGGGAGCAGAAGACAGCCAGTGACAGACCCCCCCTTCCCTTCGGGTGCCCTGTGAGACCAGGCTGTGTTCTAAAGCTGCTGTTTGCTGCAGGACAGCTAAGCTGGTGGCACGGGAGGGCCAGAAGTAATTGCGAGCCAGCCTGGTATTCCTCTCCTTCCCCCACCCCCCGGGCTGCCATTTTCACATGAGAACGATAAAAGATCCCAGAAATGGGAGGTGCACTTAATGGGTTTTTTTGGCACCAAGAAATTAATCTTTTTTAAACCAAGGGGATTTTTTTTCTTCTTTCCTAAAGATCTTTGGCAAACAGAAGCTAAATTGCTTCCAGACCTCATGAAAGGTATTTTGTGCAAACGAGGTGTGATTTACACTTCCTTTAATTAGTCTGAACCCTGGAAAAAGAGAGAAATAATAGAAAACAAGAGCTATGTAGAAAACAAGTCCAAACAGCCCTAAAATAACAGTTTTGTAAAGGCATCAGTTGAGGGTGTTAGAAGGAGACCAATAACAACAAAAAAATCCTTCTAATTCTGGGAGTGGAGCAATTACAAGTGAATTGAAGTTTTGTTGGCCTCCTGTCCCCGGGGATGGGGGTGGGGAGAAAGTTTGGCAGAAAGGAGCCTTAGTGCTCTCGGAGTCAGTTTCAAGTTCTGGTTGACCTTCCTTCCTTCCGTTAAGCCTCAGTCTTTTCTGAGGGCATTTGGGGTCTAGGGAGCCAGAGTCGGGAAGGGGGAGGACAGTTTCGCTTGCAATGAGGGACATTTTACCATCTGGGTTGTCTCACAGCTGGGTCACCATATAGCATTTTGGAAGGGGCATGGCTTTTGGAATCACAGACCTGGGTTCAAGTTTGGGATCTGCCATTGACGACTACAGTGACTCTGGGCAACTTGAGTCTCCCATCGTTCACCAGTTCCTCACTCCCTGAGCCGCTCTTTGCCAAGCTGCCCCGATCTCCCTAGCCTCCTTGTCCTATCAGGTTGCTCCTTCTTAGCCACTTTTGCAGGTTCAGGCTCATCTACTTAGAAGTTAGCTGCTGGGGTCACTGAAGACTCAGACCCAAGGCCACTTCTTTCCATCCGTTGACTTTATCAAGACAATGTTTTCCACGTGACTTGTTTCACCTTTCATCTGATTAACTCTCAAAGTTCTATTGCCTGGTCATGCCTTCTCCCATGGTTCCTGTCTTCATGACCAGTGTCCTGCTACATCTTTATCTGAAAGTTTCCAGGAACCTCAGATTCAACACATCCAAAACTGAACTCAGGATCTTCTACCTTAATCAGGCCCACTTCCCAAGGAAGAACATCCCCCTCCATGTACATAACATTCTTGATCTTCATCCACCTTCACCTTCTGTATCTGAGCCAGGTTCAGCTGATTTTATCTTTGCACCGAAACCACGTGGCATGAGCCGATCTTGCCCCATTTCTGTGCAAAAAGGGAAAGCGGAGTGAGACGGTGTCTGAGCATGTCCTCGCTCTGACATTGTGTGACAACTCCGTGATGATCATCTTCCTTCACCCACTCTCCTCTTTTATTCTGGATCCTTCCACAGCCTGGGCCCACAAGCCCTTAGGGGAGTTTAAGTTTATTGATACAATACAGGACCCAGCAAGAGCAGCCTCTCCCTTGAATCTTATCTTTATCTTTGCTAATCCTATCCCTTCTGACTATTCATCTCCCTGGGGAAGGGGAGAGAAAAGAAAAAGGAAAAAAAAAAACCCTGAAAAATAAATTCATCACACCTTTTGGGTAAATGAATGGAATGCCCAAAGGAATGTAGTAGGCAAGCTGAAAGAATAATTTCATTTGATTTTGTGAATGTTTAAGGGCGTGAGGCTCCATTCTACCTGTAGAATACTGGAAATCATAAAGCCAGTTTCATTGATAACTGCACTGTCCAGATGGGAATGAAGGGAAATGAACCAGAGGACTTGGGCTATGTCCCAGCTCTGCCTCTAACTTGCGGTGGAAACTGGGATCAACCCCTTCCACTGTCCAGGGCTTGATATTCATATCTATACAATGAAGGGGTTATACTAGACGATTTATGTGGGCTCCGGCAGCTCTGGGATATGCAGGGCTTTGTTATAAACTATGCAGAGAATGACAGAAGGGTCCAAGGATTCTCCTCTGCCTCTTCTCATGGCAAATAAATGATAGAACTGAGGTTTTTAAACTTCACACCACTAATTCCAAGCCTGTGTTGGGCCCGACACTCTCCGTCTACCCAGCTGGTTTTGTTGTGTGCTTTTGTCCATTTATCCATTCGTTCATGCTACAAATGTTCCCGGAGCACTTGCGCTGTGTGTGGAACTGTGCTAAACACAAGAAAGCATGAGAAAAGAACCACCAGGAAGCTCACAGATTGGCTAAAGAAACAGGAAACCATGATCTCGGGGGTTAGAAAAGTTATCTTCCTTTCCAAAGTGCCACTCTGATCCTGTTTCTGATCCTCCTCAAAAGGCTTCCAAGGCTCCCCTTGGCCTACAGGATGAAGTCCAAACAGCTCAGCCTGTTTTCTAATCCCTCTGTGATCTGGCTCCTGTCTCATCTCTTCTCAACCGCATTCATTCAACAACATTTGTTAAGTATTAAGCATGTGCCAGACACTGTACTAGAATATCGGAATGCAATGTTGAGTGACAAAGACTTGGGCCTTGCTCTCCTGGAGCTTACAGGCATTAAGCAAATTATCACATTAATACAGAATGAGGTATTCCCTTAAGCTTTCAGTGGTCCAGCTCCACTACATACGGGGTCTCCAAACCCCTCTGCTGCTGACAGCATAGTAAACCTACAATGATTCCATTCTCCTTGGACGCGCTGGACAATCAGTTGACCTTTTAGCAATGTTATCTGTCCTGCTAAGAAGGATCTGTTCTACTGAGATGTTTGGGGCTCCATAAATACATTTTGACTTTATTTCAAGAACAGTTCTTCAACAATAGGTTAAAACTTTTTTGCTATATGCTACCATGGAATGCCACGCTCCCCGCTCCACAGAAGTCACTGTGCTTAAAGTCAATTGTATTGTTTGGCTCCCCTAGTCAACTATAAATTTCAAGAAGGCTGAGTTCTTGCCTAGTCGGGTTCACCCCTGAAATCTCAGCACTTAGCCCGGTTCTGAGCATACGGTAGACATTCAGCACACATGTTGGGTAGATTGAATCATCCTCAGTGAGCCTTAGGACCTTCATTCAAAAGAAGAACTGTGGCAGACATAGATTCTCACCCCTCCTTTCACCCCCCACCTTTTTTTTTTTTTTGTCAGATGGGGAAACAGCCTGAAAAAAAAAAAAGAAGCAGCTTTCCAAAGGATGCAGAGAAAGAACGTTGGTAGCTTAATTGAAGTCAGAACCAAAGGGAATCTGATGTCCGGAACTCCTGCTCTACCACACCCATTCATAAACCTTGCGTCTGGGATGGCCGGGAAGATACGGCCTCAGGGAAAACCAGTACATAGCTGAGGGCAGACACAGTCCACCCAGTCTTTGCTGTGCAGGCATTTACTTCAGAGACAGTCACTGGGTGGGTTCTTCCCAAGCTAGCAGAGCCCATCTGTGTGGGAGAAACCCCAGAACAAAGCCTGCAACTGAGATAAAGATTCAATCACTCTCTCTAACCCAAACTCTCCAAAAAAGACTATTTCCTATTATGTCTCAATAGCCAAATATAACCCAACTGCACCTCCAGATTAGATCTGTGAGGTCACAATGGCTCAATCACTCCATTAAGAGGAGGAAAAATTTTATTCTCTTCAAACAAAGTGGTGTGACATAAGCCAATTGCTAGGATTATGTCTCACTCAGGAAGGAGAGGAGCAGGGAGAGATGGGTGGGTTGTTCATTACAAGGAATTTTCCAGGGAAATTTCAATGGTGTGTCTCCTCCAAAGTTTAATGTTCCAGTCCCCAACACAATGCTGGAGGCGAGGTCCTGGCTGTAAGAGAGCTGTGAGGCTGAGGGTGGCTCTTCTCCCCTTGCCCTGAACCCCTGGGTAAGCTCTAAGTGTATTCTGATTCTTCTCTGGACAACTGGCCTGGCATCAAGGAGCTTTATACCGAGGCCCAGAGAATCTGAAAGTGCCAATCTCCGTGCCTACTTGGTAGACTAATGCAGAGTATGGGAAAATGTCTCTTAATGAACAATCCATTTCCTCCCTGGGCCTTAATTTGCACACCCTTAAAAGGAAGTGGGCTAATATCTAAAGCCCCTTCCTTCATCTAAGTTCAGTAATGGAAAGACAATTTGGCTCACCCAGAAAGGGCAGAGACTCTGACAGACCTTGTTCAAATACCCGTTCTGCTTTGGACAAGTGATTTCACCTGACTGAGCACCAGTATCCTCTTCTTTAAAAAGGGAGTAAGACTTCATAGCTCACAGAATTGCTGTAAGGACTTGGGGAAGTATAGTTGATGTTCTCAGAGCATGTCCAACATGCAAACATATGCAGTAAATGTCGGCGGTCACTCTAAGGTCTTCAGACTTTGGCTAATTAAGGACTGATTCCAAGAATGAGAGAACTTTATGAATAAACATCTTTGAGTTTTGCCCTGGCTGGTGTGGCTCAATGGATTGAGTGCCTCTGGCCTGTGAACTGGAAGGTAGCAGGTTCAATTCCCAGTCAGGGTACGTGCCTGGGTTGCAGGCTAGGTCCCTAGCTGGGGATGTGTGAGAGGCAACCACTAGATGTTTCTCTCCCTCTCTTTCTCCTTCCTTTTCCCTCTCACTAGAAATAAATAAATAAAATCTTTTAAAAAAATCATTAAGTTTATAAAGGAGCCATGGTCACAAGTTAATGATTCTGCTAATTCATCAACACTTGCCTGTCTACTAGAAACCACCAATTCACAGCTGTTAAACCCTGCCTTCCTAAACCCAACAGGCCATGTCAAAAAGCAAAACATTTAGAGAACAGCCAGATATTAGGCCAGCTTTGAAGGGAACTGTTCTTTTAATGTGGAGGGTTACTAAGAAGGGCACTGGTATAGACTCAAGTTTAGACAGTCGGGGATAATGTCTGCGGGAGACGGAGCCATCTAATTCATTTTGGGCCACCCACATTACCGTGCCTAGGTTTCAGTTTTCCCATTTTTACAGTGAGAATGATGGGATACGCATCTAGGAGTTACTGAAAGAATTGACTATTGGAATCTCAAATCCTTGCAGGGTGGCTGGGTGGCAGTAAGTCCTTCGTATTCCCGCACCTCTTACTATGTGCCCTTGGTTAAATCACTTTTCCTTTCTGAGTCTTCATTTTCAGATCTGAAAAATGAGTCCAAGGATACTCTAAATCACAGGACTGTTGAAAGTCATTGATGAGACCCATGAACAGGGTTTTATAAAATAGAAGGCATTACCCAAAGGCAAGAGATACTCATGCCTTGCTCAGCCTGTCTAGAGAAGCATTCAGGCATCTCTCTCGCTCTTATTCTTCTCATCGTAAAGTGACTATACTTCCATGCAGACAAGAATTTGAAGCTCTACCTCTTCCCTGTGAAAAGGTTACCAGTATTTTTTTTTTGGTCATTAGAGTGACCTGAGGGGAAATTGTCCAGACTGTTGTCCTGGGTCCAGAGTCTTACTACAAAACTGAAACTCCACCCAGAAACCTGAGTCAACTGAAGAATGAGGCACTGGGCCTAAATCACGCCAAAAATATCCACCCTGCGCTTTCCAGGATCCCAAATGACACTGGTTGTTGAAAACCCATCCCAACAACCCAGAGGGAAAATTCAGTTCTGCTTCAGATAAAAATTAATGCCCAGCCGTAGTGTTAAAACTCAAAAGACGCCCTTCCAAAACTGTGACCTTCTGAAAAAAGACTTGCTTTTGTTTGGTTGTATCTTGTAAAACACTTTAGCAGCAAATTTAGAACTTATAAAATACAGCCAACTGACAGCCTTGGGAACCGAAAATTCTCTGTTTATTCACCAAGTCGAGACAGTGGAGGCGGACGCAACGGATGAGGTGGTGCCTGTGCCAGGATTTCTGGAGCAAAGATATCCCAGGGCACAGAACTGCAATGTGTCCTGGGGTGGGAATCGGGAAACACCTCATGGAGGAAGGAAAGCCAGTTATAATTGCTTGGGAATGACGGTTGGTGAGCGCTGGATGCCACTTGCCTTGGATATGCTGCTTAGCATTTCAGTAATAAAATGGGCAATACACTTCCTACTTCATTGGTACTATTGAGTATTATTATACCAAAGGGTCAGTAAATGGTAGTTTTCTTCTCCGACATCTCGCACTGACATTTTTTAATTAATTGAAGAACCTCATTTAAATACAACAAAAAGCACAGGTCTTAAATAGATGTTTTATTATACCTCAATGTTTTTGAACAATGGCTGGGTTCTCTATTTTACATAGGAGGCCAACCCATATCATAGAGACTTAGGCAGGATAAATAAACGAAAAGAGGTTTACCCTCTGGGGTCTGGGAAACACAGTCCTACACAATCTGTGTTTATACATGAACTGGTAGAACAATTTTCTCTTTTTCTTCCAGTGGGCAAACAGATCTAGAGAATTGATTTGGGGAAGTAGATGTGAGGGAAGGCAACAGATTTCCACAGCGATAAAATGATCCGAATAATTTGCAAATATCTATCCCGTGTTTAACTTCTCCCAGAAAGATAACTCTCCCCACGAAATGCTCCATCATCAACCATATTGAAAGGGGTTCAGCCACAAGGAGCCTTCTAATCATTGGTCACCATAGTAGTTACACTAAGAGAGACAGAAGGGATGGAAGAATGCTGAAGGAAGGAACAGACTGCAGTGCCAGATACTGACTATACAGTTAACACAAACTCAGTAATTGTTGAATGAACTCATGTATAATCTAGAGACAAATCCATCGACCTGAACTACAAACATTCCTTTTCACGGTGGAATGATTGCTCTCTTCGTCTCACAGGCATGCACTGCTGAGTCCTCTCCCTTCGGGCTGTGAAAGCATTCCAGAAGTTTTCTCAGTCAAGGCTTCCCAGTGCCTCGCGGAGACAGAAGGGAGAATTACCTCAGGTCTCAAAGGGCCCTCCTTCCAATTCTCTGCCTGTCATCCCTGTCACTGCCACACGACATCACTATGGAAAACAGGCGTTGCGGATGGCGCGATGCCAGGTCACGGTGGAGGAGGAGGCTTTGGAACGTTGCCTGATCTGGACCACTGTGATTCTCCAAGGGCGGATGATCCCACTCCTTCAGCCACAAGAGGCCCACGTGTAGGCTTGCAAGGCTGCAGATTACGTTTCAACGCTCATGCTCAGTCATTCCCACTGCACCAAGGAGGCCATGCAGACTGGCTTTGAGCCTGAGACACTGTCAAACTTCTCCCTCCCTCATGCTGGGTCCCCTACACGTGGCACAATCTTAACCCACCTGAGAGGCTCTGTCCTTCACAAAGGAAAGGCGATGGGGATGTTCCACCCATTTGTTTCCAGCAGCTCCTGGATTTATCATCAGATTTTCATAGCTTCTACCCTTGAGCTGTATACAACAAATATTGGGGGGAGCGCCTTTCTTAAGCCATAAAATGCCTCTATTACATTCTTTGCCCAGAGCAATCAGTGGTTACCTACTGACCTTACCTTTACACATCGAAGACAGGACATTCACAAGAACTTTCCCTGACAAAAAGGCTCAGATCTAAGCTAAATTGCTGTCTCCAGATATAAAAACTGCTGCCACCTTTTTAAATGGGAGCTTCCCTTTAGAACCAGAGGAAGAATAACAATAGAAAGCGACCACTCTCTTTTACCCTATGAAAGCATGTCACAACATGGTGAACAAAAGAACCCAGGCACAACAGAATGTGTACCATCTTATAATTTCTTTTTTCCATAGAGTTTAAAAACAGGTAAAATTAGTTTCTGTTCATGGAAGCCCAGAGAGCGATTTACCCTGGAGGAAGGGGCTGTGCCTGGGTGGGAACGTGAGCTCCTGGGAGGCAGGCAACGTCCTGGCTCTTGAGCTGGGTTCTACTACGGGGGCTGTGTTCACTTTGTGAACATTCATCAAGACGTAAACTTAGGGCCATTGTCCTTTCGTGTATGAATGTCACATTTCCATAGGAATTTCAAAAAAATCAAGGCGCTCTGCCAAGAATGAATGAAAGGAGAGAGAATAGTATATGCATTTAATATCCTAGAGGCTTGAGATCGTAAAGCCTTAAAGACAGAGAGACCTCAGAGGTGATCAGTTTCAACCACCTCATTTCGGAGAGAGAAAAACGGAGGTCCACAGGGAATCCCAAGATCACACAGGGACTCCTGCAACCCAGACCTTCCTAATGTCGCTCCCCTGCCTCAGGGGATAAAGCAGAGATGGGGCCGAAGCCTAAAGAGAAGCCATGCGTCAGGATATTCAGGTATAAAATGTTTTCAGACACCAATGAATCTGCTGCGCACATGGCCTGAGCAGCTGAGACAAGGCAGATGTGGCCACATAAATGTGTTGCCCATGACACATGGGCTGGAGGAGTGAGGCAGAGGCAGCTCTAAAGGAACAAAAGGAGAGCTTGTCTGCCAGGAATGCATTGGGAATGAGGATTCCAAAGAGGTCATCCAGGGAGAAGCTGTGCCTGAACCCCAGAGAAGGCTGGGTACATTTACTGACATTCCAAACATCTGTGCTCTTGCGAGGGAGATAAAAGGGAATCCGCTTCCCTGCCTCGACCATGATATATGGGCTTCCGAGGCACTGGGTGTGGGCCGCTGTTGAAGGCATGATGCAGTGTTTGATGGATGAAGGCTGAGGAAACTCACTAGGCCACACATTAATTAAAAATTATCAAACTGTCCTGGTTGGCGGAATAGAATGCTAATGCCATTCTCCATGTGGACGTCAAAGGCAGAGAATGTCTGGAGGGAGCTAACCTGCTTTATATCTTTACCTTGATCCCACTTGTCTAAATTAGAGCCTCTGTTCTGTTGCCAAGGCCCTATATAAGCCAAGACTGGCGGGGCCTGCTCCATGCTGCAACCACCCATGGTCCTCCCTTGCATTTAGCCACATTCGGGATGTGAAGCTATATTCTAAGCACAGCCTAGGCCTATGAGTACGCTCTGTGACTCTCCATGGCCCAGAGAACAGGCTCAGATACCTCATTCTGCCATTCAAGGCTCTGGTCTGCTTGACCACAAACTCCAGTCTCTCTCGTGTTATGTTCCTGGGGGCACTTTTCTCTTCTGTCTTCATGGTTTTCTTGGTGGATGCTCTTTCCTCTGTCTGAATTTCCTCTTGCTCATTTCTGCTAATGAAACTCTTGTCGTCCTTCCAGGCTGAGGTCAAAGGCCACTTTCTTTAAAAGAGCCTCCTTAAGCCCTGGCTGGCGTAGCTCAGTGGATTGAGCTTGGGCTGCTACCCAAAGCGTCGCAGGTTCAATTCCCAGTCAGGGTACATGCCTGGGTTGCAGGCCGTGACCCCCAGTAACCGCACATTGATGTTTCTTTCTCTCTCCCTTCCCTCTCTAAAGATAAATAAATAAAATCTTTAAAAAAATAAATAAAAGAGCCTCCTTGGTCACCACTTCCCCAACCCAAACTAATCTTTCTTCCATTGTAAGTTTCTATATCTCTGTAGTCATATTTCATTTTTACTATATTGTCATGTAGTTGTCTATTTTTCATTTCTCTCTCCCTAGAATGAGTGCTCTAAGAGAGAAGGGATAGCATTTATCATGTTCTCCATTTGTTTCCAAGAACACAGCAATATGCTTGGCGTGTGTTGTAAGTTGTTCCATGTACTGTACACATTTTCTAATGAGTATGTAAGGGAAACCCTTGGGGTGGCCGCACATACCTGGTTTCTGATTTCAGCCTCCATTGCAGTGGACAGTTCCAGCGCGAGCTGAGGCTCACGTTGTGCTGTTCCAGCAACCTCCACATCCAGCACATGCCAGGCACATCTCTGCTTTCAGCCCTGAGGCCTTCCCTGATGCCATGGGAGGTCTCAGCTCACATGGGCAAACAGAACCCAGAAGTGCAGGGAGCCAGAGTGGACACACTCCAGCTTCACACACTCAGGCAATAATGCTGGAGACGCTTGTCTCCTTCGCCGATGGTGCCAGTGGGATCGAGCCCATGTTGTTAGCTCAGGAAGGACCCTGTGAGCACAACCCCAGCATTGGCTTTCTCTCCAGGTGCCACTGCCCAAGCTCCCCCAAAACCGTTTCCTCTGTGCACCTACCATGTAAACTACCTGCTCCCGATCCTTGCTCAGACTGTTTCAAGTTAATCAACATGAAAAACAAACCAAAAACAGGATGACCACACGTCCTCTACTTTTAATTGTAGTTAGATAATTCAGCTAACTGCCTCTGGCATTTCCCCTGGGCCTGGAACCAACTCTGGTACAGAGTAGATAGTCTGTGATTGCTTGTCAGCTCGAAATGACTTAAAAAAATACGAGCCACTAGTCTCAACTTAGCGTGTGGAGAAAAGCCCCACTTCTAAACTACATAATCATCGAGACGGTTGTCCAAACATTCCAGACATAGCTGCTTCTAGGTGAGAAACGTTAGGAGAGTCCAATCTCACTGACATTTGATTTTCTTCTGTCACTTTAGGTTCAGCCAGTTGAGCATATTCGTCGAATAGGCCTCCCTCTGCTACGGGCCTGGAACTCCCCTGAGAAGCTCAGCTGCTGCGGAACAGCCAGAGCTGACCTTCCTCAGGTGTGATTCATCATGCACATGATGACAGCACATCTGTACCCAATGCATGAAACATAGAGACGTGCAGTCCCTGGCCCAGGATGTGACCCAAGTGGCTCAGAGCTTAAGTTTCCCCGTGATTTCTGCCTTGAAAACAAGGCCCAACTCCCCCCGTGCTCCCAATCAAAAACACCCCTTAAAATTTGATTTATTTTTCATTATATTCTCCTCTCTTTCATTAAAAAAAATAATCCTTTTCCCTTTAGGAATTCCTTGGAAGCTATCAGAAGTAAGGGTAAAGAACACAGACTTCTGAGTGAGAAATAATTGGCTTCAAATCCTGGCTCTGTCACTTAATAACTATGTGTCCTTAGGAAAGTGACTCTGCTTCTCTAAACCTCGGCTTTCCCATCTGTAAAATAAAGATAATGGCAACTACTTTTCAGAATAATACTGATGATTAAACATTATACAGAAGCACCTGGTAAATAAGTGCGCAATAAACAATGGCTCTCTTTGCTCTCCCTTTAATTAGCTTTGCACTTTTTCTATAATTGAAGTTCCTGGTATGGAGCAGGTAATCAATAAGTACTACTCTTCCTGCTTCAGGTGCACTTTGGCTCATTAGATTGGCTTCTTAACTGGTGGGTTCACTGCCAGGTTTCATGACCTCTGACAATAGCAGAGGTCTGTGACCCCTTCTCCACACGAGATACATTCCAAGACTCCTAGTGGATGCTGGAAACCTTGGACAGTACTGAACCTTATATATACTGTGTTTTTCCCCCATATCCACATACCTATGATAAAGTTGAATTTACAAATTAGGCATAGTAAGAGATGAACAACAATAACTAATAGGAAAATCAAACAATTATAACAATATAACATAATAAAAGTTATTTGAATGTGGCCTGTCTCTCAAAACACATCATTGTATTGTACTTACCTTTCTTCTTGTGATGATATACAATGATAAACTGCCTCATTAAGTCAGAAACTTTCACCTTTTTGCTTAAAGGAAGCATTTCACAACTTTGTCGTAGCTGAACTGCCAGCGCCAATACGCTAGAGCTCTGGGGCCACTCTGGGGCAGAATAAGGATGGCTTACACACGAGCACTGGAATACAGCAGCAGTGGATCTGATAACTGAGACGGCTACTCAGTGACTGATGGGAGGGTAGCACACATACAGCCTGCGTACACTAGACAAAGGGAAGAGTCACATCCCAGGTGGGACAGGGCCGGACGTCAGGAGATTTCACCACATTACTCAAGACAATGCAAAACTTAAACCTATTTAATTCCTATTCTGGAATTTTCCCCTTAATATTTTTGGACCTCAGTTGATCACAGGTAACTGAAACCACGGAAAGTGAAACCATGGATGAGGGCAGGGGGACTCCTGTAATTCATATTTTTGGTACTTGGGATATAGCATGGAGAGACAGATGAGGTCCTTCCTCATTTCTATAGAGCTTACATTCAAGAGCAGGAGAACAAAAAAATAAACAGGCAAAACCACAAATAAATGATATTATTTCAGAGAACGATAAGTGATGTGAGGGCAGTGATACTGGAGGATGTGACAAGGAGTGTCAGAGACGCGACCTTATGTAGATGGGGGTCAGGGAGGCCTCTGAGTGAAGATAACAGTGGGATGAAGAAACCAAATGCTCTGAAGGAGCTCATCACCCCAACGCCTGAGGGCAGAAAGTCCTACCAGGGGGAAGTAGGTGTGAAGTCACCAGCTTGATGTGTCTGAGGATGAGAAAGAGGCTAATGTGGTCACTGCCCTTCTGTGTTGTTGTCATCAGCTTCCCAAAAGGCAGCTCAAAAAGGGAAATAGCTTGGGTTGTATTGTTTTTTCCAAACATAAAGAAAATACCTCTCAAGGATGGTTAGTTAAAGAAATGTATTCTCTCACCTACTAGAACGTATGGCTTCCATCTTTCTAGACTTTGAACATGACATGCTACTTTCTCGGAGGTTCATCTCCCCAGAACTCAGACTCATCCAGAGGATGACTGTTGCCCAGGGGTCTGAAATAATATGTGAGTGAACCCAAATCCATTGGTTTTGTGACCAAACTCTCTGGCACTCGAATTGTCAGAATTGAGGGCAGGATTCATTCCAGGACTCTTGATGTGTCTCCTAGGACGTGCAGAATTATATTCGTGAACTTTGAGTGACCTAAGTCAAGTCACTTTTCTGAGTCTTATTTCCTCACCACTGATTAAGTGAGGGGTGAGGGGTTGGAGGGGGCCCGGGGTAGAGGTTTATCCATGAACTCCCTGCTTCTTCCAGATTTCCTGAGATTCTGAAAGGCCCCTTTGCAATCATGAAGTGAACACTCGGATGTGGTAGAAAGCGCTCCTACATCATTGGTGACCTCCGTGCCTGAGGCTTTGAAATGGGCCATTGGTCTCCAAAGAAGAGCTGGAGAACAATCTGGCCATTGTGGACTCAAGGGCAATTACAGTGGGGCCCATGCTTGTTCTCTGATAAGCTGGTCTTTCTTCATTGTTGGTCATAACCAAATTCCCTCTTTTCAGGGGACTCCACCCTTACCTTTCCCTACTGGGGTGGGTGTAGCCAGATCAGGGCAGGGAGACTGAATTATCCCTGAGGAGTTTGAGGTCAGGTAAACACAACTCCTTGATCTCATCTCAAATGACTTCGGGGATGTACCCAGAATCTCTCCCGTGGGAGGCAGGACAGGATGACTCAAGGAGAGGGAAGTTAATTCCAAGAAGTTTTTGAAGACTGGGAATGGGATTTGCGGAACGATCCAACCTGGACACTCCTAAGGGCACATGGTATGGGAACCCATGCTGGGCTGGCAGCCAGGAGATCCTGCCTACTGTGCTAGCCCAATCTGACTCACCGGGAGAATGACGGGGAGTGACTTGACTTCTGAGATTCAGGTTCTTCATCTGAATTGAGGGAGCTGGTTTAACTGATCTATAAGGATCGTGTAAGTGTGGTATTTTAGGAGTCTGGAAGTATGTGACCCAGTGGGCTACTTCTGAGCCTCAGTTTCTGCTTTTGGGAAAGTAATCTCAACAGTGACTTCATCATAGATTTATTGCAGGATTAAATGAGCTTATCGCTCCACCACTACTGGGTTCATTCAGTGCACTCCTTTAGGGGCTACCCATTAGGCTTCTGCTGTGCACCAAACTCTGTTGGGGGAGGATGAACAAACAAATACAGTGCTGAACCAGAGAGATATACGCTCACAGAGGTAGAAGTCTTGGGGGGGAACAGAACAAGCACTCAAAAAATGAAGCAATTTTAAAAAGACATTTGTGTTATTACTCAACAGTCAGCTCAACACCTCTGCCCTTGTTATGAGCAAACAACAGACAGAGATAGCCCAAGACTTGGTGAATACAAAAACTCTCAAAGAAAGGTGTTCTCAGACCCTGGCCAAAGTTAGAGACGTCACATAGTTCAAGTATCTACAGGGGTGAAGCAGGTAATGCAAATTCATGCAGTGAGTTGGATGTCAGACAACCTGGAACAGAGGAACTAGGACAAACTAAAGCTCACATGTGTTCTCTAAAGTGGGTAGCCGCAGCTCACCTCTGCTACCTACTACTTCCATCTGGGGATGTGAGTCTGAGATTGCTAGAACCTAATCTTTTTCAGCCAGGAATCCAGAATTTCATGTAAAAATAGCCCACATTTTGAATTACTGTGACTTGTTAAAAAATTAAATATACTATGTAGCCATTGGTCTGCTACCTCTAGCCTAAGGGCAGTTCTTACAGATAAGTAATTGTGTCTGCTTTCAAAGAGGAAGGTAAGGACAAAGGAAGAAGAATGCGGGATTACTGTATGTCGCCCATGGGCCAGGCATCCCACATGCACCATGCATTGTTTCATTTACTGTTCACAGTAAGGCTGGGAATTGCTGGTGGTTAGTCCTCATTTTTGCCCCCTAATACATTCACATTTGGGGCATGTGTTTTGAGAAACACTGGTACAGACAGATAAGATTCTGGCAGAATGAGGGAAATTAAATAGATGGGCAGAACTACAGGCAGGGAAGCCCGGGGAAAAAGTTGTATCAGAAATATCTAGGGTGGCCTCATGGAGAAGTAAAAGAGGGCAGATCCAAGGTATGAGGGAGACATGATTTACAAAGATTTTTAAAAAGTCAATTAGAAATGTCTTAGAGGTGCATCCTACTTCCCTCTCACCTTTCATATCTGAGGGAGAAAGAAGGGACCTGATGGCTGTACAATCGGCCCTGCGTATCCATGGTTTCCACATCTGCAGAGGCAACCAACCACAGACTGAAAATACTGAAGAAATAATGTCATGCTGTTGCTGACATGTACTCTACAGTCAGGCCTATGAGGACCATGTCTGCTGAACACGCACAAGCTTTTTCTCTTTATTCTCTAAATGCTACAGTGTAACAAATATTTACATAGCATTTACAGTGTATTAGGTATAAGTAATCTAGAAATGATTTCAAGTATATGGGAGGGTGTACATGGGCGATATGTGTATACTACACCATTTTACATAAGGGACTTGAGTATCAGCAATTTTTGTATCTGTGGGGTTCCTGAAACCAACTCCCCCCTCCATTCTGTAGATACAGAGGAATGGGAGGAACTGTACTCCTTTTCTTATCTTCACTTTTCACCTTGAGGCTATCTCTTTGATGCTTCTGCTTAGCCCCTAGTCAGCCATCCCTCCAACTGGACAATGGAAGCTGGACCTTGGTCTACAGACTGGACCTTAGAATCCAGACTGGGCTACCCAGTCTAAGCCGTGATGCTGCATAGGATCCTTTCTTAGAGCATCGAAGTTTTGCAAAAAAGACCACTTGGCCATTCTAGATTCCCAAATCTAGGAGCTTCTTGCCACTGGCTGGCATTACACTGGCAATACACAATGGAAAATAATGTAGATTAAAGAGTCAGGGGACCCAAACTCAATTCCTGACCCTACTCTTCTCAGAAGTGTGACCTTCAACCAAACACTTCACAAAACTACCCTTCAACTACCTCATCTGTAAAATGGAGATGATAATGATCTTCCACTTGGAAGGATTAATTTGTGAATAAAGTGAGATAACAGGTTCAAAGGTCCTTCAATTAATCTTCAATAGAGCAGCCAGGGTGATAAAAGTTTTCATCTTCAGCATTCCTTGAACATCGCCATAACCTCCTCCCTTCTAGAGTCCTTTCCTGCAGCCACACCGCCCTTTTATTCCGTAAGGCCACTGCTTATGCTCATCCCTCTACCTGACATACTCTCTCCATTCTCTTCCACACCTCAGCCCTCAATCCATCTCACTGCTTCCTGCTTACACTCCATGTCTTTACCTACTACACGCCCGGGATTCTGCTAGGCACTGGGGGTAGAGTGATGAAAAGGATGAACACAACTCACCGTGGAGGGGCTAATATTTTAGTGAGTCCAGAAAATGCTACACCCCTCTCCCCCACAAACCAAAGTGCATTCATCAAAACTGCAATAAGTGCTACCAAGCAAGTGTTAAATGCTATAAATTTACATGACCAATGAGAGGCCAAATCTAATCTAAAGATTCAGATAAGTGGCATGTGAGCTGAGACCTAAGTTTATAGACCCACGTAGCAGAGAAAATTGGTGATATCAAGAGTAGATAAAAGGACAGAAAAGAAGGCAGTGACAATAATTCATAACTTTGTAGGCCACGTCAATTTTTTCCATTTAGTTAGAAGATTTATAAAAAGCTCCCAAAGGGTTTAAATTAGGCAAGGGGTACTTATAAATCAGACATAGTCATAAAATATTTATTGTGTATCCAAGGTATTCCAGGCACTGGATATAATAAAAAGTTATATTTTGAAGGGTAACTGTGGCTTTCGAATTGAGAACAGAAAGGGGTAAAAAGTGGCTGATTGAAAACTAATTACAAGGTGATTGCAAGAGATGAATGCCGACTTAGACTAAACAAATGAGAATAGAAATAAAGAAGTAGATTTAGGAGACAATGTTATATGTCAATTATATCTTAATAACACTGAAATAGAAGGGATGATAGAGATCAAAGCAAAATAACTTGGTTATGAATTGAATATCAGGATCAACAAGAGAAAAAAAGCTAATAAATAACTTTGGGGTTTTGCTCCAAGGAATGGAATTTACAGTAGTACCAGTTATAGAGGGAGTAAATAAACACGTGGATAGAAGTGTGTTTATGGGGAGATGGTAACAAGTTTAGTTTTGGATGTGTTGAGTTTGAATTACTTGTGAGACATCAGATGGCACATGATTATAGTCGGTTGGATGTGGGTGGAGAGCTCAGGAGAATGAAGTGGCAATATAAATGTCAGGGCAGTGAATAGACTGATTGCCACCACAGGAGTAGATATGGTGGCACATAAAAAGCTTAAATTGAGGAAAAAAGAAGATACAAGACTAACATCTAAGGAGCTTTAAGAGTTAAAGAACAGATCAAAAGACCCAACAAGGGAGGCTGAACTGGAGAGGCAGGCGGTAAACCAGGGGAGAGTGGCATCAAAGAAACCAAGAGAAGCAAAGGTTTCAGAGGAGAATGGTCAGCCCTGAAGAATGCTTGAAGGTATCAAGTAAGTTTATAACAAGAAAAGTCCCTGGAGGTAACAGATATTTATGTTAGTAAAAGAGATGAAATGTCAGTAACTTGGTGGGAGCAGGAGAGAGTGAAATAAGCTGAGGAATGAATAGAAAATGAAGAAATGAAGTGACCCCCTGAAGACTTGACTTTTGAAAGTGTGTTTATAAAGAAGAGAAATCATTATGGTGGTGAGAGATGAAATGTTTTTTCTTTGTTTTAAAAAGGAATACTTATGAGCATATTTAAATGATGATAAAAATAATCTACTAAAGAAGGAGAGATTAAATTTAGGGAGAAAACTGATAGGCTAAGTTTCCTGGGAATTTAGGAAGGTATACAAAACAGTGCAAGACAGGATTTAATGTTCTAGCGAAGAAAGAGTACCTCCTACTTAACATCAGAAGGAAAGGGAAAGAGTGTGGATACAAAAGCATACAGATTTAAAATAGTTACAAAGTGAAGTTGAACTACTTTCATACCACTTTCCTGTGAATGATAAGGCAAGGCTATCTGTTGAGAAAGAAGGAAGGGTGGGGTTTTAGGAGTTTAATGACAATGAAGAAGAAAATAAATTGGTAAGCTTAATAGGATTACTGGGGAAGCCTATTTGACTGGTGACTGATGAGCTATTGGTGTCAAATACTCTCAGCTGTGTGCTTTTCCCCAGCTGACTATCTGCACTGGCACAGGAGAAGATGGAGAGCTGCATGTGTCCAAGGGTCCGGGCAACTGAAGGGCAGAAAGGTAAAGGGAGATCAGGAGGCCATTAACGGTGATTAAAGTATGAGGCAAGAACTCCGTTGTCAGTCCATTTGGGCTGGTGTAACAAAACACCACATATTGGGTGGTGATACCAAGGGACTGGAAGTCCTGTCGAATTTAAATGTGCACAGCAGGAGTGGGAGATCAACACAATTGACAGGATAAAGGATTATGCTTACAGAATGGGATGTTGGAACTAACAGTTTTCAATGGGACAATATCACGTGCGGACCAAGTCCAGGGTGTGACCTGGGATTGGTGGCTGAGGGGGAGTGAAAGAAAGTCCCCTGGAGATGAGCGACAGTAAGGAAATGAGAGAGTGGACTGTTGGACAGGGCCTCCAGGTGGATTTGAGCTCATCTGTTGTGATGACAAGGGCACACACAGAGAGAAAGCTCCAAACCAACAGCTTAGGTACTCAGACAATCAGTTTCAGGAGCGGCAAGATTCAATAAAGTCTGGATTCTGTTTTACATTACCTTTTGAGGAATAACTGAGTTTCATGAACATAAAAGCAGGGTGCATTTACTACTGACAAAGACTTTGGATGGAAGGCAGGCACTCGCCTACTGTGATTCTTCCCTGGCCTGGAAGGAGGTTCTGGAGGATGCAGAGGAAAAGGGAACTTTTCTTGGCATCTGTAATGGGCAGCTGCCTCTAAGATCCTGTATGGCAACAGGTGGCAGCAGAAAGGAGGTGAGACCTGAAGGGCAGTTTTTTTTTTTCAGCCAAAGGGGTAAGCTCCACATGAAGGCTGGTGGTCTTCAATACGAGAGCTTGATCAGTATGATTAATTACAGGGACCAGAATCGCAATGAGTCACCTCACTTCCTCTGAGTAGCCTTCACTGACCCCAATAGACTGAGTGAGGAGACCCTATGCTGTGCTCGTACAGCATCTGAATTAGCTCAAAAACCTATCATGCTGTGGAGTGATTCCTTGCCGAATTACATCTTTCTCCTACTAGACCATGAGGATAGGAATCATACCTGTGTTGTTACCAGGCCTTGCCCAGCCTGTTCTGCAGTGTCAGGACCCTAGTAAGAGCTCCACACACATTAATGGCATGAATGAGTACGCTTTGTGAACCGTAATAAAAAAAATACTCTGTGGCAGAGAGGGCAGGTTGGGTGGCATGGGGGAAGGGAGAGAATTAAGACCCTCCAAGTACCTTTTCCCTTTGGAGGTCCTTGCCTTTAGAAGCCTCTCACCCGAGGAGCAGCTGGAGTGACAGAAACATTTTCTGAGGACCTAAGATCAGTTCCAGATGTTTGCAGTCATGTTGGTTTGTACCTCACCCTGTAAAACATATTTTCCTCACCACCCCGCCTCCACTCTGGCTGAGGGAGTGGGGCCCGGTCTCCAATGACATCACCTCCATCAAGCTGGTCCAGCACAGGCAGACGGCAGGCGGGTGAGGGCCCCTCTAACTCCTTAGACAAAGCGTAGGGTTCAGCCATGGCCCGTGCTGCTTGAGGAGCTGTGCATAATTTCCACGGGATTTCATGCACAGCTCCCATGTCATTGGTCCCTCACAGCTGCCGATGCCACCATCCATCCTCTCCGCTCCTGGGGGGAGCATGGTGTTGCTGTCCCTCACCTTACATTATTCTCCACACAAATTTACCTCCACAACTGCTCCCCTTCACTTGAGAAAGTCTTCAGTCAAATGTCTAAGATGGGAGGAGGGCCAGGGGTGTCTTTTCAGTTGCAAATTAGACTTAATGAAAACAAGGAGAAAGATGATATAAAATGGGGATGGGAGTGGTTAGAGATGTCCTCTGATCATTCTGGACATGATTCGTGACCTAGATCTAAATGAGTCTACATGAGCAACTTATACCTGAGCCAGCCTGGAAAGACAAAAACACCAACAGATAGGCTGCAGCAAGGGCAGAAGGTGGCATGGAGTGAAAAAGACACAAGAAGAGACAGAGAGAAAGATAGAAAGAGACACACAAAGAAAGAAAAAGAAGGAGGTGGTGGGAAGTCAGGAAAGGGTAGAGGAAGGAGGAAAGAGAGACAAGAGCTGAGAACTGGCAGCAGAAGAGCCTGGTGCTGATCATCTGGGGAGCAGACCATCCGGCTCCCAGATGCCAGGACACAGAGGGGCACTGACCAGCTCCAGATGTTGCTGCCTTTTGTGAGGAGGGTGGGGAGACAGTGGGGAGGCCAACAGAGCCAGCTGGCCTCCCATCCCTGAACCAAACAAGCTAAAGCTTGGGATCCCATGGTGAGAGGAAGAAATCTCTGATTTTTAAAAGGTTAAGAAAAATCCAGTAGATGATGAAGAAAATGCAGAGGAGTGCAGTGGGAGATAATGACATTGGCTAAGACCCTTCCCTTTCTTGTCTTCATTCTGATCCTTCCAAGGAGGAAACTGAACCCTGGTCCTTCTGCTTCCTCAGCCTTTTTCTCCATAGGTCAAACAGGACATGTGGAGTCATCAAACCTCAAGGTCCTTCTATTCTGATCTTTAGGGGTTCTCAGAAGCTGGCATACATAAAAGCAGTGATGACAAAGAAGCAAGAGGTCTGAAAGGCTACATTCCTTACTAGGTCAGAACCCTTTAGCTGGCATCAGGTGGCTCTATATCCCATCCTGTCCACTAATTTCCATCTGCCTCTCTCAGTTTATTCTCAACCACAGCCAACCACATCAGGGGTAATGGGACTGGTGGAGAGAAGTTGGGACTTAGTGGGGAGAGCGGGTCAAGAGACCAGAGCCCCTCTTCCAGCCCCTACTCTCCCACTGAGTCATCGTGTGTAACCTCTGGACAAGTCCCTCCCCTTCCTCAGCCTTTTCCTCTGAAGGCCAAACAGGAGATGGGGAGTCATTAAATCCGCTTGTGCCTCAGCCCCCTTCTTATTCCCACCTTCCTGCATCTACCCCTGCCCGAGAGGCTGAAATCCATGCCAACTGCTCTGATCAGGCCACACGAAAGAACCAAATGTCTGGTTTTAATCCTGATGACAGATTAGCACGTGGGGAATTTAGCCACCCCTTAAAACAAGCCTCATTCTGCTCCAAACACATGGAACAGGGGGGTACTTATGCTTCAGTTTCCCAGTAGGGTTGCAGAACCAACAGAGCCACGGCTTCTCTGAAGGAAAGAAAAAGGGCGCCAAACCAAGGGGTTGCAGACAGGGGAAGCATACAAGGAGGGAGCCTAAGCATTTCAGCAGCTAGTTCAAAAGGGTGTTGAACAGATGGTAGCCATAAAGTGTGCCTGTGTGTGTATGTGTGTGAGAGAGAGAGAGAGAGACAGGATTGTGTGTGCATGTATATCTGTGCACACGCACACATGAGCTCACAAATAAATAAACAATTCCAGTGCTGCATTTGGCTGCCAGCAGAAATCCAGAGAGATCACAGGAGAAAGGCCACATTTCCCTGTTCTGGCCTCACCTGGCCAAATGTGTGAGTAATCCTAATTCTCTATCCAAAACAAGTCTTAAACCTTATTTTGTTGTTTTCTTCCTAACATGTAACTCTCCTTTTCATCTTCTTAATTCGTGAAAATGAGAAGCAATTAAAATTTATTAGTAACTACTGTGTCAAGAACTGTGCTAGCTACATTTGACTTTCAAAGTGGCTTGTGAAGTAGGTGGTATTTCCCCTGTTCCACAGGGAGGGAGACAGGGACCTGGAAAGGATGTGGACTGGCCCTAGATTTCTCAGTGAGATACGGTGAAAACTGAAAGCAGAAGCCAGGTTTTCTCAAGTCCATAGTCCTTCATTAGGCTTATATGCTCCAAGAAAAAAAAAAAAAAAACAACTCAATCAAATGAGCTGAAATCTTCAACTTTGGGCCAGGTTCAGTTTCCAGATGGTTGAGATGTTGGGAATGTGGCATAGAGGCAAAGCAATGAGTTTTTTGCTTCATATTCCACCTATAGCATCGACTGATCATGACATTTTAAGAAGGCCTACTATGTACTCAGGTAGTCTCTAAAACTACATAAGACATTATAGCACTCAAGGAATTAATGTCAGGGTTGAAAAGGTAAGACATGCATATGTCTACCCATATAAAATTCAATTCAGAGAACATCGAACATCTATGTATATTGGGCACTGTGGGAAGATCCCAAATTATAAAGACACAGGAGTCAGTATCTTGTTTCTTTAAAGACAATTGCCCACTGAAATACTGGGTAGTGGGGAGAACGAATGTCAAGTGGCATGAGGAAGGACTAGCAGAAGCTTTAAAGACGGAGCAAGTACTATGTCATTACCTTCAAGCTTCTGAATGGTAGCAGGAAAGAAAACATAATATCTGTGTAAGGTGACTCCAGGCCAACTAACTAAAAGAAAGCAAGTTTTACCTGCATTAAAAAAATACGGGGAGTCTTGGATCAGAGCAACTGGTTTTTGGACTATCCAGAGGATGAATCTTGGATTCCCGTGTCTGGACTAGATGGAGAAATGGGGACAAGAATCATTTACCCTCCTGTCTAAAACATTAAGAAATTCTTTAAAAATAAAAGAAATGTACATAAAACAAGTTTTCAAACTGGAAACCAAGCAGCAAAGACAGAGATCCTGAATGATAAAAAACACATTATGTGAACCCTAAAACTTCCTCAAATTACTATTTTTAGAGAGTTTCCAGGTAAATGTACAAAGAGAAGGGTGCCTGATAGATTCCCTTAACTGAGAACACAGGGTTTTCAGTCCCAGAGACCCAAGTGGCTAGAGTTTCTAGGGTACAGTAAGGAAGAGGAGAAAGCTGTATAGAAAGAAAATTAAAGAGGTCTGTGGAGGGCTCCCCAACCTTCCACAGATCTCTTTTGGCAGAATTGTGATAGATGAATGTATATGAGGAACCTACCAATTTGGGAAGATTAGATGGAACAGTGCCCAGTGCTCATACATGGGCCAGAATTAGTGTCTGTTCCTACCAGCAACACTGAAAAATCTCATAATTGGTGGGCCATCGTATAGAGGACATAGAAGGGTCTGGCCTCGGTAGTAGGAATAATTAGCTCTAGACTAAACACTGCTCTGGTTCAGTTCCACCTAACAAATCTTAAAAGCAAGATCCAAAAGAATCGAACTGTTTCCAAGTAAATGTTTCCCAGAACAGAGTTCAAAAATACAGGATGGGACAAAGTAGGTTTACAGTTATGAGCACGTAAAACATAGAGTTTATTCTTGTATTATTATTTTCCATACAAACAACTGTAAACCTGCCTTTGCCCCACCTATATTTATAGGAATAAAAATATTCAGCAACCAAAAACACAAAAATCACAATGTCTGGCATTCGATCAAAACTCACCTAGCATACAAAGAAGCAGGAAAGTGCAACCCAAAATGAGGAGAGAAATCAATCCATTTAAACTGATCCAGAAATGACACAGATGTTAGGATGAGCAAACATTAACACAGTTATAACTCTGTTCCATATGTTGAAAATGTTAAGATATGCAATATAACAAGACATAAACTGAATTAAAGGTGAAAATTACAAAGTCTGAATTAAAAAAAAATTTAATTCACTAGATGAGATTAACAATAGATCAGACTTTGAGGATGGTATTGAAGATATAGCACTAGAAACTATCTAAAATGAAACAAAGAGAAGAAAGAATTCTTAAAATGAAACAAAGGTCCACTTCATGTGGCTAACTACATATGCAATTGGAGTCATTAAAGGAGAAAAAGGAAGAACAGAGAAAAAAATATTTTTTTAAAAATAATGGCTCCAAATTTTCCAAATGTGATGAAACTGTAAACTCACTCACAGATCCAACAAGCTCAATGAACTGCAAGCACAGTCCATGGTAAGTTCGCTGAAAACCATGAATAAGGAGAAAATCTTAGAAGAAACCAGATAAACAAAGATAGAAATATAGGCAAATTTCTCATTGGGAAAAATGCAAATAAGAAAACAGAGGAGTGACACTTTAAAATTATTTTTTTTGATCTGTCAATTAAGAATTCTGTACCCAGCAACACTATCTTACCAAAAAAAAAGAAAGCAGGAATAACTTATCACTAACAGACCTGAAATAAAAGAAATAGTAAAATACAATGCTCAAGCAGAAGGACAATGAAACCAGATGAAAATGTGGATATATGAAAATAAAAAAGGAAATAAAGAGTACCAAAAATGGTAACTACATTAATAAATATATAAAATTATTTTCCTTATTATATGAACATATGTATAAGATAATTTACTGTGTATGGAAAAATAATAACAATGAGTTATGGAATGCATAACATGAACACCAGTTAAATGTACAACAACAGAGCAAAAACACTTGGAGGGGAGAAGACAAAGTACACTATTTTTTTAAAGATTTTATTTATTTATTTTTAGAGAGGGAAGGGAGGGAGAAAGGGAGAGAGAGAAACAACAATGTGCAGTTGCTGGGGGTCATGGCCTGCAACCCAGGCATGTACCCTGACTGGGAATCAAACCTGTGACATTTTGGTTCACAGCCCACGCTCAATCCACTGAGCTACGCCAGCCAGGGCCAAAGTACACTATTAAACGGTTCCTGTGATGTATATGAAAGTTGTATAACAGCACCTGAAGGCACACTGTGATGTGTTACATATGCATGTACACCTAACGTAACCAGTAAAATAACAAAGGACACTTACAGCTTATAAATCAACAAAGGAAATAAAATGAAATCATAAAACTACTCAATCCAAAAAATTTTAAAAAAACAAAAGGGAATGAAGAAAGATGGGATGATAGAAAACAAAGAGCAAAGATGACACATTTAAACCTCACCATAACATCTTATTAAATATAAATGGTCTAAATGCACCAATTTAAAGATAACAATATTAGATTACATTTTTAAAGAAAAGACCCAACTATATGGTGTCTTACAAGAAACACATTTTAAACGTAATGTCATGAATGATAGAACAGTAAAAGAAGGGGAAATGGTAGACCATTCTAACAATAATCAGAAGGAAGCTGGAGTATTTATATAAATATCAAACAAAGTAGATTTTAGAGCAAAAAATATTACAGGAATACAGGTGACCATTTCAGGATGATAAAGGGATCCATTTATCAAGAGGATATAACAATTCTAGATGTTTATACATCTAGTAACAGAGCCCATGGTACCCCACTTAGGACACGGACAGTATGTGGGTGGCAGGAATAAAAGCAGGTTCATTACCTCCTCCCCAGTAAAGCCATTTCCTCCTTTCCAGTCTGGGGCGACAGGAGGCCTCCGCCTCTTGCCTATCCCCTCCCCCCACAGCTCCGTCCCAGTGATGAGAGGCAGCTGGGAGGAAACAGAGGCACTGTCTCCCTCCACCAAACCCCTGTACACATACCTGTGGTGTGTGACCTTCAACATGCTCAGAACACTTATATTAGCCTACACCTAGGCAAAATCATCTAACACAAAGCCTATTTATAATACAGTGTTGGATACTTCATGCAATTTATTATACATATCACTTTTGCATCATTGTAAAGTTGAAAAGTGTAAGTTGAACATCATAAATTGGGGACCGTCTATAATTGTCAGCTAGGAGCTTTTCTCCAAGATTAACTACTAATTTAATTCTCTAGTATCTATGGGACTATTCAGATTATCTATTTCTTATTGAGTGATTTTTGGTAGCCTGTGGATTTCAAGGAACTTGTCCATTTCATGTAAGTTATAAAATTTACTGGCAAAAAGTTGTTCATGACTTTCTATTATTGTCTATTCTGGAATTTATAGTGATATCCCTCTCCTATTCTTGATATTAGTATTTTTGTCTCATCTCTCTCTTTTTCTGATCAATATGGATAGAGGGTTATGTAATTTATATTCTCAAAGAATCAACTTTGGTTTCATCTGTTTTCTCCACTGTTTTTTATTTCATTGATTTCTGTCCCGATCTTAGTTATTTCCTTCCAATTATGTCCATAGACACAGAACATTAAATAAACATTTCTAATTAAAACAACACAGAGCAAAACCCCCTCAGCAAACTAGCATCTAGCCTTCCACTGTCAGTGGGATGTTACCTGAAGAAGGAGCACTGGGCTGGGAGGGCCACGGGCCTGGTTGGAAAGCCTGGTTCTGCCACCTACTGGCTGTAGGGACAGTCACATACCTCCCTTGGACTCATTTATCTGATCACAAAACAAGATTGGTACGCAGTCATTCAGAGGGTGATATTAGCAAAATGGCAGCATAGAAATTTCTAGCACTCATCCCCACTTCCTGCCTGCTCTAACCATCCCACCATGCCCCAGAAAGATCCACTTGAACCACTATCCATGCCCAGAAATACTTGCAGAAGAACTAACGTTTCCAGGTGAAGGGCGATAGCACCCAGGTAAAGTGCAAAAATAGAAAATTTGAGGAGGATAGGAAAGAGAAATTCGCATTACTCCCATAACCCCTCCCCCAAGCTTAGGCAGCCCAGTGCAGAGACAGAAGCCCTCCCTGTGGAAGAAGGAGAGAGAAGTGAGCACCCAACTTCACCAAGGACCCCAGAGCAGCCCACTCCAGCACCAGGCTGACCCCCATGGCTGTAGGGGGCTCCTCCATGGGCTAGGCTCCTGTGAACCCAAGTCCCTGGCTCACCCCAGGGGCCGCTGACTCTCGCAGCCCCGGAAGCTCCTATGGCACCAGGTTCCCAGCGGACTCCCACCAACACAGGCCCCAACCTCCCCTGGTGCCTCCAGCTCCCATGGCCTCAGGCGGCTCCTGTGACCCAGTCTGCTACTCAGCTCCCATAAACCCCAGCTCCAAACAAGCACCCTTGAGCCCAGGCTCTTCTCTGGGCTCAACACTAGGCTCACTACCACAGACCCAGGCTTTTGACCCAACTTACCATCAGGGCAGCACCCATGGACACCTGAGCACCAAGCCTGCCCTCATGGCCCCAGCTGCAAGACCAGCTTCCATGCACCCAGGCCCCCAACTTGCCCTAGAGCCAGACCTGCCTGGGCAGACCCAACCTCCAGGATGACATAGCTTCTCGGCTGTGTCCGACATTTAGAAGAGCTTAGAGAGCACTCTCAGTTACAACCAAATGTCACATTCCTAAGGGCCACTTCATTCATCTTCTCCTGCATGTCAGAATCTTTTCCAAATTCTTCCTCCCCGGCACTAAAGACAACTACCTCAGTACTCTCACTAGAGAAAACAATTCCTTGAATTTCTTTATTTCAGTCCCAGAGTTAATATATTTACAGAAAAGGTCAAATCCCCTTCTAAATTAACTAACCGTTTGATATATGACTTGGAGGATCCAACTCAGAGAATCAGTTCTTTCCAAATACAATTTGCTATCCTTCCCTTCTGAAATCATACCAAAAAGCACACAGGTGTGGGAGCCAGGTGACAATCACCAGATAATAAAACCTCCTAATTCCTTCTTAGGTCAGATGACACCAAGTCTCCAAAGGCATGAGAAATGTCCAGTTTCCCTCCTTTGTCCCATTATCCTGACATTGGGGAAAACCATGAGCTTTCTCCTTACCTGTGTAGAGGTCTGTATCTGTGTATTCATCCACTTTCTTGTGCTGCAGAATATAATCAGACACCTTGGTCCCAATAGCTGGCTGAACATCCACCCACTCCAGGGAGACCACGGTGCTGGAGGGCTCCACCGTTGGGGACAGCCGCAGCCTAGAGGGAGTGACAGGGAAGGGTGTTTGTTTGTCAGCCAAAATGGGCTGAACCCCAAAACAGTCTGCATGTGTCAAGATTAAAAGCATGGGATTCAGCCTGGGTTCAAACTCTGATTCAACCCACCACACCACCACCTTGTACGAACTTGGGCAGTTGTTAGAACCCCTGCAATCTCAATCTCCTGGTCCATAAAATGGTACTAACAAGAGCTACCTTTCAGAATCAATTTGGAATCCAGTAAATTAATCCAAGCACACAAAATGCGCTTACAGAAAGTTTATTAGTTTTCTATTTATTTAAACCATATTCTCAGTGATGCGTCCTTGTCAATTCAATTGGCAGCACCTTCAAACACAGTAGCTTTCAACCTCTCGGCCATTTTTAATTCTCCAATACATCAGTCAACTGTTTAATATTCTGAAATCAATATTCCCTCACAGAGGGCAGGAGTTCTGGTAAATCCTTTTATGAAGCAAATAATAATAATAATAATAATAAAATAACAGAATGATTAAAGGGTAAAACTGAAAGGCTCCTGAGAGAGAGGGAAGTGTAGCTCCCCCACCTGACAGATGGGAGAGCAAGGCCCAGAAAAGGGAAATGATGTGCACCAAGTTGGGCACAGAACCGTGATGGTAACGTTGCCTGTCCTCAGTCCAGTTTCCTTCTGTCTTGCCAATACACCACACTATCTCTTTAATGTCATTCTTTTCACCCTTCAGAGGGGTGGTGGGGGACTCCGGTTCCCCAATACCAGCTCCTGCTCAGCTCACCTTTGTTCTTTGCACCACTCTCCCTCTCAATCACCGTCCTCCACTGACACTGACCTTCCTCGGCTTCCTCAGTGTGGACTTCCTGCATCAGGCATCCACATGTGCTCTTCCTTTTCCCAAAATGCGACTCTTGGCCCCCATCCAGACTCCCCTGAGGACCTCCCTCCCCTCTAACTAGAGCAGCCCCACACGACTCTCTCCATTAGCCCCTCTTTGGTTTTATTTTTTTAATTTTTTCTTTTTTTAAATATATTTTATTGATTATGCTATTACAGTTGTCCCATTACCCCCTTCATTCCCCTCTACCCTGCACACCCCATCCCACCCACATTCCCCCCCTTTAGTTCATGTCCATGTGTCCATAAGTTCTTTAGCTTCTACATTTCCCATACTATTCTTGCCCTCTCCCTGTCTATTTTCTACCTACCGTCTATGCTACTTATTCTCTGTACCTTTTCCCCCTCTCGCCTCCTCCCACTCCTCTGTGGCTAACCCTCCATGTTATCTCCATTTCTGTGGTTCTGTTCCTGTTCTAGTTGTTTGCTTAGTTTGTTTTTGTTTTTGTTTTAGGTGTGGTTGTTAATAATTGTGAGTTGGCTGGCATTTTACTATACATGTTTTTTATCGTCTTCTTCTTATCTTCTTTTTCTTAGATAAGTCCCTTTAACATTTCATATAATAAAGGCTTGGTGATGATGAACTCCTTTAACTTCACCTTATCTGAGAAGCACTTTGTCTGCCCTTCCATTCTAAATGAAAGCTTTGCTGAATAGAGCAATCTGGGATGTAGGCCCTTGCCTTTCATGACTTGGAATACTTCTTTCCAGCCCCTTCTTGCCTGTAAGGTCTCTTTTGAGAAATCAGCTGACAATCTGATGAGGACTCCTTTTTAGGTTACTGTCTCCTTATCTCTTGCTGCTTCTAGGATTCTCTCCTTCATTTTTACCTTGGCTAATGTATTTGTGTCTATTTTACCTTGGCTAATGTATGATATGCCTTGGTGTGTTCCTCCTTGGGTCCAACTTCTTTGGGACTCTCTAAGCTTCCTAAACTTCCTGGAAGTCCATTTCCTTTGCCAGATTGGGAAGTTCTCCTTTATTATTTGTTCAGATAAGTTTTCCACTTGTTGCTCTTCCTTTTCTCCTTCTGGTACCCCTATAATTCGGATGTTGGAACGTTTAAAGATGTCCTGGAGGTTCCTAAGCCTCTCATTTTTTTGAATTCTTATTTTTTCATTCTTTTCTGATTGTATGTTGTTTTCTTCCTTCTGGTCCACTCCATTGATGTGAGACCTGGCTTTCTTTCCATCACTATTGGTTCCCTGTGCATTTTTCTTCATTTCACTTATTGTAGCCTTCATTTTTTCATCTAATTTGTGACCAAAGTCAATCAATTCTGTGAGCATCCTGATCACTAGTGTTTTGAACTGTGCATCTGATAGGTTGGCTATCTCTCAGTCGCTTAAAAATATTGGTTCTGAGGCTTTCATTTGTTCTTCTCTTTGAGCCATCTTTTTTTTTTTTTTGTCTTGTTGCACCTGTTATGTATGAGGGGCGGAGTCTTAGGTGTTCACCAGGAAGGGGCATGCCAGTTGCAGGGTTGTAACACTGTATGTGGGGGAGGGGCCCGAGAGGGAACAATGGCACTTTCTCTGCTCTCTGTAGGACTTCAGTCCCTTCTGCTGCTTCCCCCAAGCAACCTGGGCCTTTCTGGTGCTAATTCCCATGTGGGTGGGCTTGTGCACCCTGTGGGTCTTTCCAAGGACCTCTCCTGTGAGGCTGGGAGTCTCCCTGTGTCTCAACCCCCACAGGTGTTTTCAATCAGTGCCCCAAGGCTCTATTTCCTGGTGCCAGGACCCTGGGACCGCCTGGTCAACCAGCCGCCTTGTGTGCAGTGCCTTGCTTCACAATCACTGCCTCACTGGGTCTGCCGGTTGCCACCCCTCGGCCGGGGTCTGCCAGCTGCCGCTTGCGGGACTAGGGTCTGCCCACTGTGGTCTTGCGCGCCTGGGATGCCCTACATTGGTCCCAACACTCTTTGTTCCATGACCCCTCTTTACCTGACTCTGCCCCTCCTACCAGTCTGGATGAATGTGTCTATTTTAACTCCTTGGTTGTCCGACTTCCATACAGTTCAATTTTCTTTAACTTCTGATTGTTATTCTGTTTCTAAATTGTTGTTGTCCCTATCTTGGTTGTATGAGGAGGCACAGTGTGTCTACCTATGCCTCCACCTCGGCTGGAAGTCCTGGTTTCATTACTTAATTTTTTTAACTGTATATTATTTTCCTGTTTTGGCTTTGACATCTGTCCCCTTTACTAAACAGTCAGCTCCCTAAGTTCACAGACTGTGCCTAATTCATTTATTGATGAATTTCCCAGTGTCCAACATACATCAGGTATTCAAAAATTATTCATGGAACGAATGAGTAAAATGACATTTCTTAGAGAAGGTTCTACACTTTCTTGATCTCAGTAGCCCCAGTGTCCAACACAGGAATCACCAAAGCAGCGGTCAATGCCATGTGAACCTTGGCGGAATGGAAGAGACAAGGAAGTAATGATGGACCAAGTAATATCATTACAACAGCACAATACTTCAGACGCTGAACTATCAGTGTCTACCCTTGAGCCAATTGCTGTCCTAACAAAGTTCCCAGCTTTCTTAAAGAAAGAGGCAGGCCCCAGAGACCGCAGTGAACTCTTGACACACCCCGAGAACAGAAGCAAGTCATAGCCTGGACTGGCAGGACAGGAGTGTGGGTCCATGGGAAAGGGTGGCCAAAGGAGGAGGGGCCATACATACGTACACCGGCTGCGGGAGGGGGCTGCAGTTGGGGAGCCCACTGGCATCAAAGGCGCTGAGGTCACACCTGCACCAGTCATCGATCACGTCCCCTTTTCCTGAACACCAGTAGGAGCTCATCAGTGCACTCTTGAAGGCCTGCAACGGAAGAGGACAGAAGAAATGATGATGGCAATGGTGGAGAGATTGAACATGAAGATGCCAGTGGATGTGATAGTAGCTGGCCAAAATTTAAGAGCAACCCTCCTAGGCACTATCTGGTGTCTAAATCCCTACCGGCACTCTTCTGCCAGGTTTTCCCATTCGGAGCCATTCTCTACCCAACAAGCCAGAGCAATCGCTGAGCCAGGACAGTAACAGCACCCACTGAGAACCTCCTCTGGGCCTGGCACTGCACCTGCCTTCACTTATTTCATCCTCACCACCATACACACTAGTTCTATATCAGTGTAATTATCATTGTTATCATTTCACACTCTGCAAATTGGACAACTGAGTCACAAAGGAGGTAAGTAACTTGACTGAGGTTCAAAGCTAATAAGAAAAGTGCTGGGATCTGATCCAAGGCTGTCTGGCTCCAGACTCCGTCTTCTTAAACATCTTGCTACACTGCTTTGTGTAGAAGTCTGACCTCCCTGCTTAGAAATCTTCAGAGGCTCCCCATGGCCATTGGGATGAAGTCACAACTCCCTGCTCTGGCTCCTGAGCACCTGCCCAGGCTCATCTGTCACCACTCCTCTGACATTCCTCTGCACGCTACCATCCACCTTCCTGAAACCACTAAAATTTGCACCAGCAGTGAATTCCTGCTCACGTAAAGTACGCTCTAAATCGGGAGGCAGCAAATTGTTTCTGTAATGGGCCAGACGGTAAATATTTTTGGCTTTGTGGCTAGGTAGCCTCTGCCGCAATTACTTAACCCTGCCTTTGCAGTACAAACGCGGCACAAGCAATACTTTAAATAAATGGGCATGATTGTATTCCGATAAAACTTTATTTACAAAGATAGGCAACTCACTAAACTTGGCTTGAGTGCCGTAGTTTGATGACCCTTGTTCTCAGTGATGATTAATGTTCTATTTAATCGCAATGTGCTTCACGACCTTCGTTGGAACATTCTTTTCTCTCTGCTGGAATTTTGCCCAAACCCCCCACCTCCTTCCCAGCCCCTTGTACTCCTACAACTCACTCTTTTGGTTTAAAGTGGTACATTCCTTTTTCTGGGGACCCTACTTTGGCTTTCTTCAGACTGGGACCATGCCCCTCTCCTGGCCACCGTAACACACTAGACCACACCCACCCACCACACTGCCTTGCTTGTGTCACCCAACCCATTCTGGTCCTGCCAAGGTCATGGGCCACGCCTAATTCCCGTAGTGTTCTCACAGGACAGAATGCAGTCATTCAGTCAATATTCACTGAATAAATGAATGGACACTGAAACACTAACCAGGAGGCGCAGGCTCAGATGTGCTTCATGCTTTAGTCACCCCGTGTGCACTGACATTTCAAGGCACTGGGCATTCAGAGTGTTTCACCGCTCCTTTTGGAGACGTAGGGCATCCAGAGAATGCTGATCTCACACCTTTGCGAGGTAACAAACTATATGCTTCCTTTCTTTTTATTTGTACTTTCTGTACACTTTTTAAATGAAAGCTTCACACTGCCTATCACCAAGGACACCTGATTACACAGGTGTCAGTTTTTCCATTCTACATTGTTCCAAAGACTCCAATACAGCATGTTTGAATAAAGTGAGTTGGGGTCTGCCTACCCAGCTACCCAGCTACCCAGCACACAGATCTGGAAGGAGAAGGTGCGTACAAGAACGCTCTTGTGTAAACCCCTCAAATTTCTCCCCATGCCAACAATGGGGAGGCTCCGATTACTCCTGCCATATGTTCTTCCCCCTATCCTTTCCTCGGGTATGAACAAATGATTTAATTTCTCTTGAACTAAGAGTAGTAACCCAAACAAATAAAAAGAACTATAATAAAAGCGAATGCTCACAGAACACCCGATTACAGAGTAAGGTGCATTACAAAATGTAATCCTCACAACAGTACTGAGATACAGATATGATGATCCTCATTTACAGTTGAGAGAACCAGGAATCAGCGCAAGGAAGCAATTTTCCCCAGATCCCACAGCAAGTACACGGTGGAAGTAGAATCCCAGCCCAGAACTCTGACTTCCACACTCAGATCTTTTTTCTTTAACCCTACAGGCCAGTGGATTAACCCCAAGTAGGAATGCCAGATCTAATAAATAAAAATAGGATGCCCAGTTACATTTGAATTTAAGATGAACAACTTCTATACATATACCCCACCCTATGTTTGCACACCGAGTATGTGAGCCAGGGTCTGGCACATGGTTAACAGCACTGTTCCTACTGCAAGTCAGGACCTATTCTGGGAACAAGTATCCCTTCTCCCAACAGCATCAGAGGGGGCATTCTTCTGAGGACAGAAACCAGATGGGATGGCATGAAGTCATGGTGACTGACAGACTGTTTTCTCCCTCCGTTTGCAGGTTCCCCCTTGCTGAAATTAGCATGCACAACTGCTCATGACTCAGGATTCTCTAACATCTCCAGCCAGCAGGAAGGGCTTAATTACCATAATGGTGCAATCCAGGGCCATCGGTGAAAGTGACGCAGATGGTAAGTGATTGCCTTAGACTCCGGCAAGGGGAGGAGAGAGAACATCCTGTTTTGTTTGTGTATGTGTTTTTGGGGTTTTGCATGTGTGTGTATGTGTGTTCTGTAATCAATAGTCATTTGAGCTTGTGGAAAACAAAACAGAAAAATCTCTCTGGACTTCGTGAGTTTCACCATCCAAGCAGCTCTTGGGAAGAAATCCTGTCTGTGAGTCTCCATATCCACTGGCTCTTTCCCAAATCTTGAGGAACAGCATGGGGATGGGTGCAATGGCCAGGTGAACCCTGGACCGAGCACAAACACACCCTGATAAAAGGCCTACATCAAACGGGGAGCCCCAGCAAGGCAGCAGAGGCCAGCACTGTGTCAGCGAAAGATCGCTCCTTCTTTACGTCTTCAGTCCTTGCAACACTCCATGCTGAATCCAATTAGCTCTCGGGGGGAAAACAATCATAGAATGTTCCAGTTTCAAGGGTTCTGTAAATCATCTCATCTAACGCATTTTACCAATGCAGATACAGTGGCTCAGAAAGACTCGATGGCTGGTCCAAGGTAATAGAGCAACTTTGTGACAAAACGACTCTTCCTCCTTTTAATCCTCAAAATTACCCTTTGAGATGGGACTCATGTCCATTTGCCGATGAGCATGGAGGAGTGAGAACTTGAACTGAAGTCCATCTGATTCCTGGCACTTTTGACTTTCCCAGGTCGCACAGGAACAATAAATGCCAAGATTTCATCCAAAACATCCTTTTCAGCTGCTCTGCTTGAATCATGTGCTTATGTGTTGTTTGTGTGCGTCTGTGTGTGTTCTCCGAGGGAGATGAAACCTTACACTGGAGGCATTGTTGACTCCTGGCTTTTGAGTAAGTAAAGGGACTTAAGAAACAAATCCCGTACTTAATACAGGGCTAAGGGCTATATTTGCATGGCCATTGGTTTTCATAACAAAGAAGGTTTGCATTTCCACAACTTGTAAAGGCTTCCAACTTCTGGCTAATTAGCTAGCAAACCAAGCCGGGCAGGAGGCGAAAACAGCCACAAAAATGTGAAGCAATCAAAATAAACTAGGATTTATTTTTCACTCTATTGTTACTTTCATATTTGAACTTGGATAAATTATTCCTCTCTTTAAGCCTCAATTTCTCCATCTGCAAAATGAGGACACAGAAGACATACTTTTTAAGATTTAATTAAGTTTAGTAAACACTCATTGCAAACCACGTGCTGTGTAAATGCTAAGAAAGGAGATGAAAAGCCCCAGTTGCTGACTTCAAAGGACTCAGAGTTTAATGGTGAAGACAAACACAATTACAATTAATGTGGTTCAAGTGCTGTGAAGTAACACACACAAGAGGCTGGGAGATAGAAAGGAAGTGGCTCTTCCAGCTCCAATAAGTTTGACAATGTCTTAGGCATCTTAAACTATAAGTAAACGTTCCATATTTCATTAAGGTACTTGGGGCCATCTACAGAGAATGTCATGAATTAAATGTCATACTCTATGTTTACAATAAGTGTATTTTTACACTAAAAATTATGCTCAGGGTTGACACCAAGTCAGTTATTCTGGATATCAAGATGGTTCTGGTCTGTCTGACCAAAATGATGGCCCAAAGTCCTTACTCACAGCTTAAAGGGTTTTATTAGCTCCACAAGATTGGTGTTACGGCTGCCCAACCCATTGCAATTGAGGTGAAAGGCCTTCTAGAGACAAAATAACTACTACCTTTTTTTACCTCTGGCTCCCCTTTTAGTGCCTAACACAGTACCCAGCAGATAACAAGTCAATCAGTATTTGTCGAATTGAACTAAAAGTTCACAAAGAATGCTGAATGAAAGAAACTGATCTATAAATGACGAAACGCCAAGAGAATGTGTGTGTGAGATCCTCTTCTTCTCCAAAACTACTTGCATCTCCAATGTCAGTAAACAGCACGCCCATCAGTTTGGTGCCTCGAGCCAAAAACAGAGGGTCAGCCTGGGCTCCTCCCTTTTCTCATAACATGTCCCCAAACCAATTTCTCTTCCCTGGTCCCACAGCTGTTTCCCTGGTACAGGTTAGTAATGCTTCTTCTCTAGGCAAAAGTCATAGCCTCTGGCCTGGCCTTCCAGCTCCAGTGCCACTGTTCCCAGCTTTCTAAAATACAATTGCTTGCTTATTCCACCCTTTTGCTTGGGGCCCTTCGGAAGTCCCACCACCACCTGAACAATACCTCCAATTCTTTACCCTGACTTTCAAAGTCCTTCGTTGTTCGTCCTGTGGCTCATCTTCCGTCTTCTCCTTGCTGTGCCCACTCTGATCCAGACATACTATCTTCTAATAGTAATGCATTGTTTCATACCAAGCCTCATGTCATGTTCCGCCTCCAGTCTAAAATGCCTGATCTCCACTTGTTTCTCCTTGCTGAACTCCAGAAAACTTGTCCATCAGGACCCAGCCACACTTGGAAGGTTTCGTCTCTCCCTCCTCTCATTCCATTTTTTGCACATTTCACATTTCCTTGCAACTTGCTTATTGATGGGCCCTCCTTGCTTATCATACTGTGAATTGTTTTAGGCCAAGGTACTATATTGCTTTATCTCCATGTCCCCAGCTGCAGGCAAGAGCCAACACATAGTAGGGGCCCAAAAATATGTGTTGAATTCCAGAGACAAGTAATAGAATGCTCTGCCAGGGGTTAAACTTATACACTTGCTGTTGTTTCACTCTTCTAGCAAAAGTGATGACAAAAAAGCAGTTGGTCACCATTAAAAAGACTACATTTCCATGAAGCCACTGAAATGAAGCCATTGAAATGGGGTTTGGGGTGGGGTATAAGAAGTGGAATCCCTTTTGAAGACATTTGAAATCATTGCTTGGGAGAGAGGGTTGATAGTTTTTGCTAAGAAAGTGTTTGAAGGTCTAAAATAAGGACCTCCTAGGATACTAGAGAGAGATGGAGGGGAAGAAACTGGTTGACATCCTAGCTTTGCAGGGAGACTAATTCCTAAGCCCATGATGACCACCTGTTTGATTGGTCAGGAGGAACTGGGACTGATGAGCACAGGAAGGACTGAAGAGGGCATTGTAGCAGTGCTTTGCAGAGGCAGACAAGGTCCAGCCTAAACCTGTGGGACGGGACCTACCTGGGCCATCTGCCATTCAGTCATCAGCACAGCCTGTAGTAATGACTGCAGGAGGTGCCAGTAACTCATTTCCCTGGCAGTTATAGGAGGTGGAGACCAGGGACTGGAGCCCCCATTCTTTGGGAATGCAATAACAAATGCCGATGTGCCCTGACAATTAGGAGATTGTAACTGGTCACCTTGTTACAAACTGATGCCTGCATAATTAAGCAGCAGTATGAGAACACGTTTGGGAAGGGAAGTAGGTAATGGTAATTGACTTAAGTTTTCTTTCTCCCAAACAGAGCAGACAGGCAAGTGTGGTGACATTAAAACATAACCCTAAGTATCTTTGACATGTCTTTCATCATGGGGTGGAATCCAGGTTCCCTCCCCTTGAGTCTGGGCTCTACAATTGTTTGAACAACAACAAAAAAATGTTGCCACTTTAATTTCTGGGTCCAGACCTTAGGACACTGGCAACTTCCACATGTCTCTTGGGATGCTTGTTCTTTGAACCCAAACACCATGCTGCGAGGAAGTCCAGGCCACATGGAGAGGCCACATGTAGGTATTCCAGACAACAGACCCGGCTGAGGTCCTAGCCAACCACCAGGTCATCTGCTGGACATGTGAATGGGGAAGCCTTTGAGATGGCTCCAGCCAAAGCCACCAAGCCGACTGCAACCACATGGGAGAGCTGAGTCAGAACTGCCCAGCTCGGTCTGCCCAGTCCAGTCAGCCCCCAGAGTGACAGAGAGAATAATAAAATAGTCGTTGCTGTTTTAATGGAGTTGGGGTTGGGAGGTTGATATAGCAATAAATGCCTGGAACAGCAGGTTATTCACCTCTGAACAATGCTAGAAGATTGCTTGGAGGATATAGCAGCTGAGGGGCAGCTGAGGAAAGGACAGTAAAAACCTCAAGTTCATGCATATCCCAGGAGATGGGGAGCTCTGAAGTGCATAAATGCATATTCATCATTACAGGTTCCTGTCATTTCAGATCTAGAAGAGTCCTGAAAGGCGACCCCTCGCAACCTCGCAAACAAAGGAGCCCAAAGAGGGGAAGGGACTTGTGTCTATGTTTACATCACAAGAATCTGGCAGAAACCACCCAGGATTTTCATACCAACTAACATTCACTGCATGAGGCTGCCTATCTTTGGACTGGCTTTAAGCTTCTAATCTGCTGCGCTATTGGGGAGGAAACACACACAATAACAACATTTACCGAGAGTGTGCTAAGCATGCTAATCTACATTATGTCATTAAATCCTGCCAACGGTCTTATGAGTCAGGTTCTGCTGAAACCATCTCCATTTTACAGATGTGGAAACTGAGCTTCCACAGGTAAAAAAGCCTGCTCAAAGCCACCCAGTTAAAAAGTGGAAGAACAGCCCTGGCTGGTGTAGCTCAGTGAACTGAGTGCGGGCTGCAAACCAAAGGGGTGCCAGTTCAATTCCCAGTTATGACACACGCCTGGGTTGCGGGCCAGGTCCCCAGGGGCGGCCACGTGAGAGTCAACCACATATTGATATTTCTCTCCCTCTCTCTTTCCCTCCCTTCCCCTCTCTCTAAAAATAAATAAATAAAATTAAGAAAAATAAACTTTATTCTTAAAAAAAAAACAAACTGGAAGCCCAAGAACTTGAGTTCAGGTCACTGGATCCTGAGGCCCACTCTCGCAGCCACTCCCATCATGAGCAACAGTCTCACTAACTGGAGGGGATCAGTAACGGTGTGTAACTGCACATTTGATCTCTCCGGAGGGACCAGGACTGAGGGACTAGGATATGAAGAGGGCAGCACAGCAGAGCTCAGGCAGAGGCAGAAGCAGAAGCCCCTCTGGATGCCCACTACAAGCCCGGCACTGTTCTCTCCATGCTTTGCGTGTCCACTCCTGAACACAACCCAAGGTACTCTACATGTACTAACTCATTTAATGTCCCCAACGACGTGTGAGGTAGGTATGGTTATGATGTCCATTTTACATTTGTGTCCAGGGTCACAGAGCTAGTAAGTGGCACCACCAGGATTTGAACCCAGGCTCCAGATTTGACCTGGCCCTAGAGCTGGTGCTCTGCTCTGAAATAGAAAACCTCCACATAAACCCTCTGACGAAGACGATTTATTTTTACAAAATATAACTCACCCTACTGATTCCCCCCACCTTTAGCATGCATTGTGGTTTAGCACTGTGCCCACGGGAGTGGACCATTGGAAATACCATCGTTAACTGCCATTTTTTATAGGTCGAATGTCAGTGATTGCATACGGTTCAATATACTAGAAGCCACAGGAGTGAATAAAATCCCAGAAGAGGAGGATACAGAGCATGAAAAGAGTAGAGTGACTGACATAGGAAAATCCCAGGAAACTCAAACATTTTCTGACTGACTTGCTGTGTGACCTCAGTAAGTCCCTCACTGACACCTGTAATTTCTTCAGTTGGACATTTAGTCCAGAGCATTGCTGGTTCTGATCACTTTCTGATGTGTCCTAGATTTTGCTTTTTCTGGAAGCTGCCCATCAATTTCCCTCCTGGAATCCTTCAAAAACTCCTGCCCAGCCAGGGGTGGAAGGGAGGGATGAACAGGGGGGCACAAAGGATTTTAGGGTGATTAAACTATTCTGCATGATACTGTCAGGGTGGATACACATCATTACGCATTTGCCAAAACTCACAGGATGCACACCTAGAGTGAATCTTCAAGCAAACCATGGACTTGGAGGGATAAAGATGTGTCGGTGCAGCATCATCGATTGTAACAAACTCTGGGGTGGGATGTTGGCGGCGGAGGGCCAGTGTGCGTGTTTGGTGGGGGGCGTGCAGGGAGGATATAAGAATGTGATACTTAACGGTCAGATTCTTTTTTTAAATAAACAGGGTTGACCACTTGGATCTCTTCTTTTTGGAGCATCAGTGGCAGTCAGGAGATAGTGGACAGTGGTGGTGGCTTCTAACTCAGGGAGCAGTCTCTCTCTCTCTCTCTCTCTCTCTCTCTCTCTGCCCCCTCACCCTCCCTTCTTTCTTCTTTTATTTATTCCACATCCTAAGCCTTAATAAGGTGTAAAACAGTCAAAACACTATGTCATACATCTGAAACTAATATATGCCAATTATACTTTAACACAAAAATGTAAAAGTAAACCAATAAACAAATAAACTCGGCCTTGCCTGGAACCTGAAACTACTCTAAAAAAATAAAGCCTTTTTAATTGCCAGCCAACACTGTCTCTACAGAGGAGGTCACACAGATGACAAGTGTGCCACTGATGGTTTTGAAGGGAGGGAGGAGTGGCATGAAGCGATGAGACACTTATTAGCATCTCCTTACTCTAGGCCTGGTGCTGGGGCATCTGTTAGCTCCTATGAGCCTCTCAGCAACCTGTGTAGCAGCCGCTCTTGCTGTCCACAGTACTTGTCACAGATAGACAAGTGCAGGGTCAGAGAACAGACAACACTGGCTCAGGGTCCCCCAGATATAATACATGGAAGAGTCTCTAACTCCAAGCCCAGGCTTTCTTCCCAGACCTCCCTTGCTCCATGCCCCATTTTCAGCCTCAGAGTGAGACACCCCCCCCCACTCCCAACCCTCGATCACAAGGCCATACACCTAAGGAATACTAGCTGGCAAGGACCCATTTCCTACATGAGAAATTGTGCAGCTTAATCTGTGGCTCTATAAATCACGTAAACGACACCTAATTTCCTCTGTCAGGACGAACTTGGCTTTTCAAACCATTCTCCCCTGAATGATGAGAGCCTGACAGAACAGCTTGTTAATCTGGGTGACAGGGGGAAGACATTTAGAGCCAGCCAAACCCCCGCTCTTGCCACACTTACCTCTGCTAATGAAAAAATATTAGAGAAATAAATACACAACCCACTGAGACACTCCTGCACGGGGCTCCGTCAGCTGCCTGTTTCACAAGATGTACAGACGCAAGATGATAGGGTTCTATGAGCCTCAGGCAAGGAGCTATTTTTCTTGTCAGTTCACCCCATATTTCAGCTCTCATCCATCTCATGTAGAAGATGACGTGCTAGGTTTTAATGCATTAACAATAACAGCGAGCATTTTTTAGCATACACATGCCAGACACACGGCTCAGTGTTTGCCCTGAAGAGAGTCAATTCATTTCCACAGTAACACTGGGTACTCCTAACCCTCCCATGGTACAGAGGATGAGGCTGGGGCCCCAGTGAGTTTGGGGTCCTTTCTTATGCCACACAGCCAGCATTTGGCAGAGCAAAACTCGAACCCAAGGTCTTCAAATTCCAGAGCCTAAAGCTTCACCACTACGAGCTGATGTAATCCTGTATATTAGGTTGCATTGCCTCCCTGCAGTGTTTGAAAAAAGTTAAAATTTAGAAAAGTTTGGCACTCCTGTGACCCACTACTTGAACTATGTCATGAATCTACGATGATTTGGAGTTAGCATTCTAACACAAGACTGATTCCAAAGGTTGAATCCTCTTCTCTACCCTGGTCATTTTTCCTACACGCTGAAGACAGATAGGAGTTGAGGTACATGACATATTCTCAGGAGGAGAAAGGGTGACCAGTTACCCTTGTTCTGGTCAGTCCCCAAGTCCTTATACCCCAGAACAACACTGCAAAGTGTGTTTCCAGAGACAGGAATTCAATGGGATATTAACTGATTTGAGTTAAAAAGAATTGGGGGTAGGGTGGGGAAGGTTGTCCCCGGGGTCAGATAAATGTAAAAGACTAGATAAAACAAAACCAAACAGATTGCTCCACGTAGAACTTTCAGAGCCATTTATATGCTAATGGTCACCAGGAAGCCCTAAGAAGGTAATGTATAAAACCCAGCATTTCCCAAATGTACTAGTACTTGTCCCTGGAATTTTACCCCCACGTGGCACCCGAGGATCTGGCACTCTGCAGTGTTTTCTCCAGGTTGCATTAATCCAGATTCTAGGCTGGATACAAGGTCCTTGGCCAGCCAAGAGCTACTCAGGAAAGAGCTCATGCCAGCTCTGCCAGTAATTGTACAATGCTAGCCAGGTCCGCCTGCCTCTCGGGGACTTGGTTATCTCATCTGTAAAATAAGGGTGCTGAATGTGCTTAGGTCTGAGGCCCTGACCTTCTGGCAACACCATGCACGCAAGAAGTACGTGAAGCTCCCACTGATGCTGCCCAACTTCTGCTGAATCTTACCCAGGCAGCCAGCTCAGGTGCCTGTTCTCGTGTCGAACGAGACCCTGGGTTAGTTACCCTGAAGACCTGGGCCTATCTGGTCACAGACTTCTGCCACTTCTTACTGGATGGCTATGAGTCATTCGAATGCCTTTGTGTTAATGTCAGGACCCCCAAATCTTTGGCCTCTGCTTCTCCCTCCAGCATCACCTCTTGCCAATACCCTTTTAATGCTCTGTTCTCTAGCCATGCTTTGTCACCTCTAACCTTTTACATGCTATTTCCTCTCCTTGGAATCTCCTCCCCCACTCAGTAATTGCCCCAGTGACTAAGCCATCGGCTTTCAGCTAGGTAGGCTGTAGAGTGTTCTAACCTTCTAAAGCCAGGACAGGTACCTTTCTTTATGACACATCTTCCCCCACCTTTTGTTATAGTAAAATGTATTTTACTATGTTATATGTTATTGTCTATTTCACTGCTCCTCTGTCTCTCCTGATAGACGGTGCACAAATTGAGGTTGGGGCCCTGTCTGCTTCATTTACTATTCAGTCCCTACTGCCTGACATAGATTAGGGGCCCAGTAGTTGATTAATCAATGGGTCCATCATAAGTTAATTAACGTTAAGGATCTTAATTTTGTTGTATCTCTCTCTGTTCCTTCACCCCACGTTGGCCTTGGCATGGAAGATTCCTTCTCTGCCCAGCGCCTCAGGGTAATTCTGTACTCTTAACCTCCGTCATGCTCCTACTAGTTTCTAACTTCACCCCTGAGAACAGCCCAGGAGACCTAAGAGCCAATGCTCTTGACTTAAAACACTCCAACATCCTCTAGTAAAATATGGAGGGGTTTTTAAGCATTTTGTACAAAGCATCCCTAATGTGAGAATGGACAAGGGCAAAATTTCTTCAAAGTCTCTATCTTAACCAGTTATGCAAATTGCACATTCTACTCTACCATAGACTTGGGTTGGTTTTAATATTAAAACAATAGATTTCCTTCCAAATGTTTTCGTAATGTGATTCTCTGGACCTCTTGCCTCATTAATGACTCGAAGCACTTGTTAGAAATTCCGGTTCCCAGGCCAAACTCAGACCCACTGAACTAGAACCCTAGGAGAGAGGTTCCAGAATCTGTGATTTAATATACTCCCAGGTGATTCTTATGGATTATGACTTTCAAGAACTCTGACCTCTTTATCGTGTGGCTCAGAGTGTATCCCCCAGGTTAGGGAACTCCAGTTAGAGAATTAAAAAAAAATACGTAGCATGTTAATAGGTATCTTTCTAGTATCAGACATAAGGGACAGTTTGGTGGTCATATTTGAACCAAATAACATTTCTTTGGCCAAGGGTAGTGAGCCCCATGAGTTACAATTGACTATTTGGCTCAAATTGGACCAGTCAGGGTTTGTTTGTTTGTTTTCTGGGAATTTAGATTTACATGCTAATTGGCATCTCTGAGTGATTCAACTGGTGTGAGATAAAAAGCTGGACTTGGCTAGGGTGGCCTTATCATGTTGAACTGCCTGAATGGAGACCAGAAAAGATGAGAAAGGGGAGAGAAAGAGAGATGGAGAAGGGGAGGAGGAAGAGAAAGAGGCAACAGACTTAAGAACAGGGAGAGGCAGAGGCGGCAGACTCAGGATCACCACTCAGAGCACCTCCCTGCATGCTGGTAGTTCAGCTGTGTGCTCTGCCCTTAGTTACATGAGAAATCCATGTATCATTATAATAATTTCTCTCTCTCTTTTTTTTTGCTTATGAAGTTTCAGTGAGTTTCTGTTTCTTACCACTTAAAAGCTTTGACTAATACACGTATAAACATTCTACTTCTCAGCCTGGCACAGAAAGCTCTTCACACAGAAGTACCAAACAATGTCTGTGGCCTCACACCCCACGGCCAGAGCCTGCCCCAGTCCTACATACCAGCTACACTGAACCACTTGTCATGGACCAGGCGGGAAATAAACTTTTATGCCACCGTGTCTTTGCATGTGGTTTCCCTTGGCTTATAATGTCTTTCCTGCATTCTGCCTTTGATCAAATCATACTCATTCCTTAAGAGATACTACAACTGCAATCATTTTTGGAAACTCTTTTCTGACTTCCCAGCAGAATTGAAGGTCCCTGTTGTACCTTGGGCAACACGTCTATGAGGGAACTATAATATTTTATTGAATTATTTCCTTGGATGTCCCTTCTCTCCATTGCACTTGGAGTTCTTTGCCTTATTGTATCATAAGCTCCTTGCACAAGGCCTGGCTCAAAGTTGATATTCCATAACTATTTGTTGCATGAATAAGTTTTGCATGGATGAATGGTAAACTCTGAGGAATGGAAGACTGGGAGCTCTTCGGATGTCCAATCTATGTTATCCTAGTAGACCTGCTCAGTCATCAGAGCAATAGATTGTGCTTACATTGTTCCAAACTATCTCCAGACCATTTGTCCTGCCTGTCATTGAGCTGATAGCAATTATGAAAGTGATGAATAGCAGACCAATTATGAGCAATAGGAAACATCAGTTATAACTCCTGGGAGAAGACACAGCCATATCAGTAGCCTCATCCATCTAACTGTGAGTCATCTTCCCAAGGCATCTTGCCCTGTGACCTTGAACTGCCAAGGGTTTCTTAGTCTCGCATGAATCCAAGTTCTTCGGAGGATGGCCCCTCCTCTCAGAGCCTGTCTTCTACAAGGCGTTGTTCCTGGCCCACTCCATCCTGAGAGAGGAAACCTGGACAGAACTCAGACACTTTTCCTCAGGGAAGCCTTTAGACAAGGATCCCAGCCCCACCCAACACACAAGACCTGTCTTTTAAGGCCCTTTGCCCTTTGAGATATAGCAACTCCTCTCTCCGTGGTCAGAACATCTGGTGATGAGAGGCAGGTGGGGAGGTTTCAAGTGGAGGATTTGTCCGAGATTGTGGAGCTAATGTTACTATACGCTAGCTTAAGTTAATGGTGAGTTCCTGAATGAAGGGCTGCAGAATTTCCCTTCTGTGGCCACGGGTGACCTAATATTTCCAGTACACCAGTTTTCCCTTAGGAAGCATCTGAAGGAGGCAGTCTCTCCAGATGGTGTGGCTTCTATGGTTGGGCCTATGGGTGGGGGCAGGGAAAGAAAGGTCAGAGGACAGGACGGGGACAGGCTTAGTTGAGACTCATACTGAGCTTATCTTTGCCTTTGAAAGGGAGCCTTAGATATTTGGTTGAGGAGGTTGTGCAAAGGGAGATTTCCACCTTCGGGTTCATTGTAGCTACACTCCCACTACGGCAAGCTGGACAGGAGGAGTCTAGGTCCCATAACCCAGCAAAGGACATCACACAGGCTTGAGGGAGGGCACAGCCTAGAGGTTAAGAGTATGATCTTTGGAACCAAATCCCTGGATTCAATCTTAGTGCTATCACAAAGCAAACAGACAGCAGTGACTTGGACCCTCTATGTTTCACTTTCTACATGTGTCAAATGGGGATATAGTAACATCTTCATCATTAAGGAATGTTATAAGGATCATTTACAAAGTATCTAAAGTAATGCCAGTTCTATATATGAATCTACACATATATCTATATTTGATTTATAAATGATTATATTGACCAAGTTCTGAACTTGGGTATTCTTTAGATGGAATCAAACTGATGAACATAATAAAGTTGTTACTTATAAATATTTATAGACAAAAGTAATTCTGGGTACATATATGATAATAATAATAATAATTACTATTAATATCGTTCCAGTGGGGGGAAATACATCCTTAAAAACCAACTGTCAGAAACAAGATTCTTTGCCTTTGGATAATTATGCCTTTCTTCATTTCCATGAACTAAGTACCTTTTTTTTAATCAATGGATGCCTGAGGCTAAGGCAATTACTATTTATTGTATACCTACTCTGTGCTGGAAGCTTTAAGTAGAAGCAAGAGCAAAAGCAGAAGAGAAAAGGATGGACGAAAAGGAGAGGAAAGATAAAAAAGATGAGGAAGAGGAAACAAACTGCAGTTAATACTGATCAAGTTTTTAATCATATCAGGCATTGCTAAGTGCTCTTCACACGTAATCCATTTAAACTGACAGAAACTCGGTAGTATCCTCACTGAGACCCTGGGAATCTAAGTTATATCTCCAGAGTATGTGGCGGATTGAGAATGTAGGTCTAGGACCATCTGATTCTTATACCTCCCATTGTTTACCATTATCATCTTATATAATATCCCGAACCATCCTAGGAAGCAAGTCTTCTTAGTATCCCTATCTTACCGATAAGAAAATGGAGCTGAAATAGGCTAAGTCACCTGTGCAGTGTCATCTAACAGGTAAGTATAAAATCTGGAATTCAAGTCTGTACCTGGTTGACTCCAAAACTTGAGCCCTATACATGACATCTCATTAAAATTCTAAAATTTCAAAACCTCACTAAGAAGTCTGTTTATTTTGAGTATAACTAATAGCCTTCTGAAGATAAAACTTAAGTAAATCTATGTATATTTATATAAATATACATGAGTATTATATATAGCAGGTCCTCGGTTAATATCATTTTGTTCAACTCTGTTTCATTTAATGTTGATGAGATGCCACAGGAATTTAACTTTGGTTTCTATCAATTACACTATGGTAAAATTGCTTTCATTATACATCATTTGGTTGAATATCACAGAACCTACTGATGGCGTTAAGTGAGGACTTACTGTATACCAATGTATCTACTAATCAGCAAATATACCTGCCAATAGGTATCTGCACATTTGAGAAACAATAACCATGGGAGAAGCATTGTGGAGGGGTGGACTGAGCCTCACGGATGTGTACTTGTCTATCTCCAAGCAGCTACCCTCTTTCCATTTCCTGGTATCCCCTCTGACTATTCGAAGGGACGCAAGACTCTCTGGAAAACATTCAGGTTGGGCAAGGTCAAGTGGAAGAGCAGAAAGTCTTATGAGTGGATTAATCCTAAAACAGAGTTGAAGAAAGGGTTGTAGATTGAGTTAAGAGAAGGTCTTTGTTGAGTTTGGGGATAAGAACTCTAATTAGATGGTGAAACAGAACCCAGCTTCCAAGGGGCTGAGAAATCACTAAGAGGCGAGAACAGAGCGAGGAGTTTCGCTGTCAAGGGAAAGTAAACAAAAAGTGACAGGAAGGAATCTAGAATGCAAGGAGGCTACTTGCTGACAGCACGGCTTGCCCATGTCAAAGTGCACAGGAGGGAGACGACAATGAGGTCATCTCTATGGCTTACACGTTGAGCCCACAGGCCATGCTACCAAAAACAAATGCACTTAAATCCTGCTTCCATAACTACTGGCTATGGGACATTGATAAGAAATTTCTCCTTCGAAGCTGCAGTTTCCTATAGCCACACCAAAGTGGTATTTTGAATTCCTACTATGTGCAGTAAAGATAGAAAGTGTGATCCAAGACAAACCCGAAAGTGTGGAAGCAAAAGACTTAGAGTCTGCTTTTAACTCTGTGGGCACGTGATGCAGCCTCTGTGTACCCTCTGAGTGTTTAGTCATACTAGGCACTGCTAAGTGCTCTTCAGACATAATCCATTTAAACTAATAGAAACTCGGTAGTACCATACATCACACATCACCACAAAGAACACAGCACACTGGAGTTCCTTCAGAAACTAGGATAATCAGGACGGCTGGGGTAGGAGGCAGTCTGAGATAAGAATCGCACTCATGAGATGGAAACCTATGGCGGGAACTGGGGCTGTTTACCAGAAGAAAAGTCCAGTCAAGCCCTAACATGTCTTCGAGTACCGGAAGGGCTGTCACTTAGAACCAGGAGAGAGGACTACCTTTTACTTGAGCTGCTTCTATGTGCCAAGCATTGTTACTAAGCACCTTCTGAGGATTATCTTGGTTAATTTGAAAAACAATTCTAAAAGGTAGGTATTATTAATCACATTTTACCGACGAGAAAACGGAAACCGAAAAACTTAAGTAATGCGCCCAAAGGCACACAGAGATCTTCTGCCAAATCCGATACTTGAACCCTCATTTCTCGGGCTCCAAAACATGTGCTCTTTCTCTAAATCCATAGGTGAGACTATTTCTGTGCCGTGTTGATGGACGGAACTAAACACTAAAAGGATAAGAAGCATACAGGAAAGCATCTGACTCAGGATAAACGAAAGATGTCCTAGTAGTGACAGCAGGCTGCTTAGGGGTCACTGAGCAAGCAGTTGGTTGGGAATATTCAGACACAGGCGCTTGCAAAGGATGGTCTAGAAAAACTGTTAATTTGGAGAACATGGCAAAGGTATGGACGATTTCTTTTAGTTCTTATCTTTTAAAAATACAAACTTTCGCATTTACACATAAAATGATATAATATTTGAGGTAAGAGCAGGGGTGAGTGGATCACCGTTAAACTAGAAAGTGGTAGGGATGAGTTCATTACATTATTTTTTCTACCTTCATATATGTCATACTTTTCTACACTCAGTTGTTTTGGGGTTGGGTAGCAGAAGATCCAGAGATTTAACAGGGCTCCCCCCAAATGGGAACATTTGGCAATGAAGCTAAAAATGAAAAGAAACACCTAGTCCCGGGGAGAGAAGCCTTGTTTCTCGAGGAATTTTTTTCCTTCCCAGGACTTGCATGTGTGGCCTGGACCCATGCGGCTCCGAAATGCTAGGAGTGGCGTGACTCTGACGAGCACGAGGGCTCTGCACAGACCGACTGGCTGTGTAGTAAGTAGTATAAACACTTGCTGTGCTCACTGCATCTGCCTGGTGGATTGGGAGGCACATATGGAACACCTTTTTTTTTTCCTTCTTAGATTAGAGAGAAATAGACAGAAGGAGGTGAATTGTTTGTGAATTCTCCCTAGGCCTTTAGCACCCCTGCAGACTGAAGTTGCCTAATGACCCGAGAGGAGCCTGCTGTGAGCAGGGCTAAGCTCCAACAGGGATGGGTCTGCAGCTCACTCTGTTCCTGGAAGCCCAGCACTGCCTGGCGGGGCCAGGCTTTGCAGGACACCCTTAGATAAATGATGGCTGTGTGATAAATGAGTGGTCGCGAGGACAGCCGGAAAAGGGATTCCAGCCCTGGCTCGGACATTTGTTAGCCCTGTGGGGCTTCAGAGGGTGGTAGCTACCCTTTCTGAGCCTCAGTTGCCCTATCTGTAAAATAAGCACTGAAACCTCCATAGGCCTAGTGAGAGGATGAAGGAAGCCAGTCTATGTGAACATAACAGGTAAGCATACCAGTGCAAATTGGCAACTCACCTGTTTTTCACTCATCCATGCATTCATTGTCAACAATCTATTTCCTGAATGTCTACTATGGGTCAGGCACTATATTAAAAGCTGTTGCTGCAATGCTGAGACCCTGGTCCAATGGAGTTTACCCTCTAATGAATAGTTAAATATTTTGATTCAATATAAGCAAGGATATTCTAGAAGTGAGGGAAGCAGGGTGCAAGGGGTCACTGAGCAAGCTGTTACTGAGAATGTTCAAACACAGGCTCCAGAACCTTTTCAAGGTGTGGTAGAAAGGAATCAAGATGTAGACAAGAGTTTGACTAAATGCCTGTCCAGGGCCTGCATTCCTGAGTTTACCTGCTCTTTCTCCCTCAAAGGCGCAGTTGCCATCATTAATGAAAACCATAAAATGTGGAGGAGGAGAAAGAGGAGACAGGCATCAAACAATTACAAAGCATACAAACACAATTAGAAACTATCATAACTGCTATGGAAGAAAGATAAAAAGAGTCAAGAAAGTAAGTACACAAGCCAAAGGGGGCCTTATCAAATCCAGACGCCTCGGCAATCTGGTAGGTGGGTAGCAGTTGGCTCAGTGGGCAGAAGTCAGGGGAGGGGTGGAAACCATTCCACGTCGAGGGAACAGCATGTGCAAAGGCTCTTTGGAATGATAAAAAGCACTGTTTCCAGAAACTTGCAAGATCACTCTGACTACAGCACAGACAACCAGGACAGTAGGGGTACAAGATGAGTTTTAAGGAGTTCGAAGGTCCAGGTCATGGTAAACACCTTAGTCTTCATCCCAAGAGCAATTGGAAGCCAGTTAAAAAATTTGAATAGGGAAAGTGATATGAACAAGTTTTAGTTTTGAAAATATCACTCTGGTTACCAGGAAAGGGTTGGATTATAGGGAGCAACGTTCATTGTTAGCCAGTTAGGAGGCTCCAGCAATAATCTAGGCAAGACTTCGACCAGACTTGGTAAAAGTGAACATATCTGAGAAATTCTTAAGAAGAAAAAGCTATAGGATTTGTTAATGGGTTGTAGTGTAGGGCAATTGGGTGTAGACAGGAAGATACGAGTTTTATCAAAGATGTCTTAATGTTTTTGGGATTACAAGAACTGAGATAGAGCCCCAGCTGGTGTGCCTCAGTGAACTGAGTGCTGATCTGCAAACCAAAAGGTCACCGGTTCGACTTCTGGTCAGGGAACATGCTTGGGTTGCAGGCTGGGTCCCCAGCTGGGGGTGTGTGAGAGGCAACTGACGGATGTATCTCCCACACACATTTATGTTTCTCTCCCTCTCTTTCTCCCTCCCTCCCATTCTCTCTAAAAAGAAATAAATAAAATCTTAAAAAAAGAGAACTGAGATAGAAAACACTATTAAAAGACATGTTTGACCAATGAAGAGAAGCCCTTATATTTCCATGGGATGCAGGGGCCCAATATGGGAACAAATGAGGGTGAATCAGTGCAGAGAGCAGAACTGGTCGATTTTAAAAAAGAAATTGTGGCCATTAAGTAAAGAAATAAAGATGGTAGGTGGAGAAGGTAATATAATACAGTGACGGTGCCAACAGCACACATGAGACTTCCATTTATTGCACCTCATTTGAAAAGATGAAGGGCAGTAGCTAGGGGAGAGAGAGCAGCAAAGTGAGAAAAGCTCAGCAAAGTGAGAAAAAGCTAGGAACTAGCAGAGCCAACCCTGGCTCTGCCAGTTCCTACCTGAAGGACCTTGGGGCAAAGTGATGTGACTTCTCCATGCCTCAGTTCCCCTGATGGGAAAAGAAAGATAACAACAGAACCCACCATGCGGGGTTGGTGAGAGGATTTGGGGAGCTAAGTATATGAAGAGCTTGAGCTGAGCTCCTGGTGCCACTGAAGTACTCAGTAACTGGTTGTTATTTGTAAAGCATGTAGAATCCAATGAACAAAATAAACTGAAGAACAAAATAAAACCAGAGGCATGGACACATAGAACAGACAGGCAGATCTCAGAGAGGAGGTAGTTGAGGAGATTGGAAGGGATTAGCCAAAGAACTTATATGTATATATGCATGGCCTAAGGGCACAACAATGCAGTGAAGGGCGGAGGGTGGGGCAGAGGATGGGTAGAGGGGGGAGAGGGAGAAGTCGGGGAAGTGGGGGACATCCGAAACAGTGTCAACAATAAAAAAAGAAATACAATAAAATAAAATATAAACCTTAATTTATTTTTTAAAAACTACATGGGAAAGACATCCTGCAGTTCTCCTTTTTATTGCATTTTCTAACTGAATTCAATGTCCCATGTGGTAGAAAAAAAAAATCCATAAACTCTCTAATCTCTGACACGCAAACTGTTTGTATTTGCTAAGTCTGAATGTCTTGTATATCCTATTGAATCTGGTAGACTTCTGGTCTCACGAAATAGCTATGTGTTCCAGTTCTGCTAAGCGGGGAAGCCAAGCCTTAAGTTCCTCTTTTGTAATTGACCGTGAGCATGTTGAGTAATACGCGGATTATTTCCCCCCTCTTTTCTTTGATCTTCCCTCTTGCCAAGGATTGCCTGACAGTCTGGTTCCTGACCACTTCACCTCCTTCTCAGAATGCAAGGGAGATGAAGAGGAAGTGGCCCACAGCAGCGGAGAAGATTTATGCTGGATAAGAAGAAGTACTTGACTTTCTTAATCCCTAAGCAAGGAAATCCCTGAAGGAATTTCACAATGAGAAAGGCCAAAGATATACGAACAATGATTTTGGGTAGCGGTTCTCGAGCTTCGTGAACATCAGACTCACCGGGGGAGCTTGTGAAGATGGAGAGTCCAGACTCATCCCCCAGAGAAAGAGTCAGTCAGAGAAAGCCAAGAATCTGCATTCTTAACAAACGCTTCCCCATCCCCATCCCAAGTGATTCTCATGGACTTGGAGACACTCTGAGATCCAAGTTTCCACAACTCCAAGTTTCCTTTCTAACTTCTCTTGTTCTGCTTTCCTCCCCCGCTCCTCACTTTCTAATATACTATACTGTATCATTTACTAGTCTGATTGTTTATGCTTCCCACACATACTCCGGCACAAATGAAGTGTCCAGATGTAGAAATATATGCCTGTTTTGCTCCCTAATGTATCCCAAATGGCCAGAACAGGGCCTGGCCCATAGGAGACCCTTAGTAAATATTTGTTAAAATTACTTGAATTGAGTCTCTCAGACATCACATATGGGGACTTCTGATGGGGGACTCAAGAGTTGGAAAATTTTAGTTTAGGTAATAGCTGATAAGCTTAGCAATCGATGCAGGTAAAAAGCTATTGTTCCAGGAACTGAAGGTGTGACCCGCCCTGACTCCAGGAGACCATAAATAGTTGCACCTGTGTGCCTCAGGGGGCCTGCAAGCAATCAAGAGTGTACCTGAGCCTTTGGAGACGTCCACCGCCCAGGACACAGAAAGACCACCGCCCAGGACACAAGGATGCTGCAGCTTTTATCTGGTTAACTTTTTCCCTTACCTAATTCCAAACCCCTTACCTACACTTTCTTCTCCTTGTAAACAGGGTTGGTTTAAAATGGAATTTAAGACAGTCTGTTAGGGTACATAACACACTGTCTTCTCAGATCACCAGCCCTCTGAGTCAAGTGCCCATAAAGATTCAATCCCTGTCTCTGCTTATTGGGTCTGGGAGGTGACAGGCAGCATGAACGCTGGCTTTTCCCGTTTCACTTCTGCAGGGGACACCGGCAACGTACTGGCCCCCTTATCTTACTGTTCTATGTCATGTGGGTTAAGAACGTTTAGAAAATATGCTGATGCCATTTCTCTTTTTACCAGAAAAAAAATTACAATAACGTATAATTCTGTAAAACCTTTCTGGGAATGGAGATGCAAAGACCCTCTAAAATCAGGGATCTGAAGAGCCCAAGTGCATAACCTTTGCCAAAAAAGCAGCCCTGGTCCCTGTAATTCCCCCTTCAATTGTTGCTGTAGCCATTAGCCTAAAACTCACAGCTAGACATCACTTGCCCTTGTCCTCAAATCTGGAAGTGTTCCTTCTCGTTTACATGGTACCCAAACCCTTCAGCACAGCATTCAAACTGGTCCACAGTTCAGCTTTCAGCATGCCACTTCTCCAGTGTTATCTTTCCTGAATCTTTCAGGCCTGTCACTCAGGCCTGTCACAGGACACAGACATCTGGGTTTGAGCTTTGACCCCAAAGGTCACTAGCTGTGTGATCTCAGACAAATGGTTTATCTCTTTAGGGCCTCAAGTTTTTGCTTCTGAATCTGTGGAACGGGCATAACAGTGTGTACCTCAAATGTGTGGTGGCAGGGCAGAGGAAAGGACACAGGTTAACATGCAGGAAGCACTTCAAAATGCCAGGGATATGGTCGGTACTCAATACTAGTTGGGCTTCTGCATCACTTCACACACATGTGGGATGCAAAGCCAAAAGCAACCAACAAAACAAACAAACACACAGACACAGACAACAGCATGGTTACCAGTGGGACAGGGTGGTGGGGCCAAGGCGAAGAGGGCAAGTACAGGAGGTCAAATGTAAGGTGATGGAAGGAGAACAGACTTCGGGTGGTAATGACATCACGGAGTAAGTATACAGATGTTGTGCTGTAAAGTTATATGCCTGAAATTTATATAGTAACATTAACCAATGTTAACCTAATATATTTAATAATAAAAATCTTAAAAACTAATTGCCGAGTTTTAGTCTTCTCTGTCTGGCACATAGTATTTGACATAACTTTCCTCTCCTTTTCTAAGACGTCTGGGTCTAGACCAGGGTCTGTCGCACGTTTGTTGTAGAGGACTTAGACAGTACACATTTTTGGCTGTGCGCATCATCCTGTCTTCTGTGGCTACTGCTCGACACTGCCATTGTTGCAGGAAAGCAGCCACAGCTGATCTGCGAAGGGTTGCGTGTGGCTATGCTACGCTGCACCGCTTTTGTTTATAAAAGCAGGTGGGAGGCTTGTTCTCCGGCTCTGGCCTAGACTAGCTTTGGAATTTTACAGACCTGGGTTCCAGCTTCTCCGAGGCCCAGTCTCCTCATCTGTCACAGAGGGATCACATAGTACTTCCCTTTAAAGTTGCCAAATGACTAAATGAGATAAAGCAGGAAAGCCCTTGGCACCATGTTTTTGGCAGATAATGTGTATCTAATAGATAGTTTTATCTTTATCAGCAGCAGACTTGTCTCAAGCTATTCCACTGTCTGCCCACATCCACCTTCCCTGCCCCAAAAATCTTATCCAGATTCTCCCTTCCAGAGTTTCTTTCTCCCTCTTTTCTAACACCGTTGGAATGCCTGTTGTATTGTTGAAAATAAATCATGCATTAATGTAGCATATGCAAGTAATTATAGTTACTTATGTGGCTCTTCTGCCTCATCCACTCGAATATGGGCTCCTTGAAGGCACGATCTATGTCTTATTCCCCTCTGTATCCCATGTCCCAGCATAGGAGCTGGCACACTCTCAGCGCCCAGTGCAAGGTGATGGTGGTCGTGGTGAGGGTGGCTGTGCTAATGATACTGGTGGTGGTGGTAATAATAATGGTGTGTGTGGGGGAGACACAATCTTGGCTGTTAATTTCTTTTCAAAGAGCAGTCATTTGGAATTCTCTTCTCTGTTTGAGCCAAGAAGTGTAAATAGAGAAAACAAGTCTTTCTGGCAGAGAGGGAGGATCTGCTGGAAGGTTAAACAACCACAACAAGACCAAAATTACACATGGCTCTCCCTTGGGCAGGATGGAAAAAAGCGGGGGGGGGGACCCCCTCACATTATCAGAAGTCAGGGGACCCAAGCTCTAGAAAAGAATTATTCAGATCTATAGAGTATTGTAGAGTCTGCAAAACAACAGCAAACGGGCGCCTAACTTTTTCCACACGAGAATCCGTGGGGAAGTTAGCACCACCCACCTCACCGAGGAGGAAGCCGAGCCTCAGAGAGGTGCTATTCCTGCGGTCGGAAGCCATGCCTGGCCACTTCGAGTTCAGACTTGGCCATGAGACCTGGACAAGTCGTTCTTCATCTCTAAGCCTCGGTTTGACTATTTGTGAAATAGACAGGTTGATCTGGAAAATAAACAGGATGCGATTTTAACACCCCTCTCTACCCATAAATGCTCTGGCATTGGGATCGAGCACAAGATAAGCCTGTCTTTCTCTTCCCAATATTGACCGCAGGAGTCAAACTGGCAAGCTCTCTGGATGAAAAAGAAGTTTCAGGTCCCAGGATGCCTCTTTCAACCTCAACATTCTCCTTATTTTCAGGGTAGAAGCTGGATCCGATCCAATCACAAGGCCTGAGGGGAACGTGGGTCAAGTTAACCAGTACTGTCACACAGATAAAGAAACAGAGACCCAAGCAGCAGAAGCATTCGTGTCCAATGTCACACACAGACTGAGGTTGGGGCCCACATGTCCCAGTTCTCTAGATCTTCCACAGAAAACACTGAACCCCGAAATGGAGAGGGACAGACACTGTAATGTCTACTTTTTACACGTGAGTAAAAGTAAGGTCACCCAGACAGTCGGTGGCAGAGATGGAATTCAGACCCAGCTCTGCCTGGCTCTTCACCGTGACACTGTTCTGTCCCTGCCACTCGGAGTCGCCTCTTCTTCACCCAAAGGCTAAATTAAACAGCCACACAGAGTCTTGCACATTAAGTACTAGTTGTGCTCAGCCAAGCTCTGTGGCTTTGGGCTGTGCATGGGTCATTTAACAGGTGGAGGGAGGAGATTTACATATTAATCAAACCCTTTAATCATAAAGACATTTTTTCCTGCTTTGCTTGTTCAAAACCACAACATGAACTATAATGATGGGTTCTTTTCCAGCTGGGACAGATGGCATCATCCTTTCCCATGCATTCTCCACTGGGCCCAAGGATACCCCAGCCACCAAAGGAGCCAGTGTCCAATGGCCCCAAGGCTCTCCACGGCACACCCTGGCCCTGGTCCAGCATCAGAGGCCAGAACTGCCCCCACAGACTTCAGGCAAGTCCTAACCCCTTTTTGATATTCTTGACTGGGTCATAAAATGGGACTCGGGAGCTGACTCAGCAACTCAAATGACTCAAGATGTTGGGAGTTCTCACACAGAAGAGTGGCTCCATCCTGCTCTGGAAGGGCTACAGGAGGAGGAAATCATTGTACTCGTGTTTAACTCCTTATCTACGGAATATAAGTTCTACAAGTGTTTCTAAAGTGGGAAAATGTTCCTAAATTCCCTCCCTTTGTGATCCGCCCTTCTGGGTTAACCAGTGATTTCTCCCATACAAAATACAGATCCCACTCTAGCACTCTGGGCATCTGCAAAGGTATCGAGTACTACCTAGGAAAGAAGGTACCAAAGGAAGCATAAAAAAAGGAAGGGGCCAGTTTAGACCAACAATATATTTTATCACTATACAAAAATGTCGCCCATTACGTGCCATGAGCCAGGCACTATACACTCATTATTTCGTGTGATTCCCATGAAGCAGGGATTATGAAACCACATTTTACAGACGTGGAAACTGAGGTTTGGGGAGGCCACTCAGCATCACACAGTGAAAAGGGGATTAAGGCAAGACCCCACCCCAACCTGGGTGGAATGCAGAGCCCACACTATCTGATTCCACTTTGACATAGTCTCTTGCAAGAAGCTCTGAAAGAAACTCACTCATCCTATCTGTTTTTTGTTTTTGTTTTTTTTTTTTTCTCACGTGGGAAAAGAAAGGCCAGAAAGAAAAAGGACTTGCACTAGCCTTGCTATGATTCGACGTTGGAGTCCAGGCCTCTTTGTGTGTTTTATGCACGTGGCCCTGCCTCCAGCTGCAGAGAAAGGCAGAGAGATGGAGAAACCAGGGGCGAAGGAGTGGTGGGGTTTTAGGAGGAGATAAGAAAACAAGTGATGAAAGCAGCCACTCTCTCAGCACACCAACCTCCCTCAGCAGCCATAGCGCCCTCCTTCAGGGCCATTTCCAGGCCTGCAACAGGGCTGTCCCACTCACTCCCACCGCAGCCTGCTCCCTGGGAAATGCCTAAGACACAATAGCCCCCAGGCTGCCGTGAAACTTGAAATAGTCCTGTCTTGCGGTTTGAGGTTGGGGGTAAAGCAAGTGGAGACTCAGAGAAAGCCAGCTCCAGCCAACCAGCTCTCCCATTTCTGCGCAGGGGTGACTAAGAGGCGCAGCCCTCAGAGCTGATAATCAGCACCCATGTCTGTCTGCCTGAACTCCTCCAGGGCTCCCCAGCACCGGGGACAACCTCCTTGCCACCACAGCCTGCAACGCTCTGCCGCGTCTGGTCCTGCCACCTCTGCTCAGGACTGCCTGTGGAGCAGTCCCTCAGTCTCAGCCCTTGCCACACTGTTGTCACTCATTCCTCAGGGAAATGGGCTGTGTTTGCTTATTCTTCAGGCCTTGGCAGGGACTGAGCCTTCAACCTAGCCTGTGCTCAGATGTCTCCCCTCTCCCAAGCCCTCGCCTCCACATTCACTTCGTGCACCTGGCCACTAAAGATTCAGTTTCAAGGTCACTGCCTCTGGGAAGCCTTCCCTGACCCCACAGGGCCCCAGTTACACACTTTCAGACCATGGCCCTGGCCTTTTCTTAGAACTTAAGATAGTCTGTCTTTTCTTGTGTGATTGTTTCATTAATATCTGTCTCCTCCACAATTCTGTAAACCCCATGAAGATAAAGACATATCTACTTGTCATAGTCTTTACTTCTCAGGGTGTGTGACATAGTACTTGCATACAGTAGGTGCTCAAAAAGACTTACTGAATTAATGAATCAATGACTAGGGCGCCTAGGGCTCCAGATCTCCCATAAGGAGAACAGTGACACCTAGTGGCCACTTTCCACACCCGTTCTGACAACACATCGAGAATGGACCTCAGGAAGACCTCACTGAACCTCCAGAGCTGAGTATTATAATGATGCTAAGGGAAGCTGGCACTGTTCAGACATGGGTGATCAGACTACTAAGCAAAGAAGAAAGGAGCTAGCACTCCTCTGCCACCACACATGTGCCAAGAACACGTCACAAAATTCCTGGGACTGGGCTTGTATTGTGCCACATAGCAGATGAAGAGAGCATGGCCCAGAATGACGGTCGCTGGGGGAAGCTCACAGAGCAGTGCATGGGGCTGTTCGTAGCCTCACTCACCTTGGCAGCTGATTAGGGAGAGTTCAGGCCTGTACAGCTATCGACATGCTGCTTTTTTCAATCACACACACAATGGTCTGACCAACCTTGGCATTTACTGGAAGTTTCAAGAGCCTCCACAGGTCTCCCTGCTTCCACTCTTACACTTCCACAATGTCCTCTCACCCTGAAGCTGAGGTGTGGAGATACAACATCTGTCTAGAAGGTATCCAGCCATGTAATACGAGAAATAGAGAGATTTCTTGAAGAAGATACAAGAAGCACTGTACATAGGATAATGATATTTCAGTTCCCTTCAAAGTAGGCACCTTGGGACCTCACACAGTTCTTCCAATTGCCATCAGCTGCCCTGTCATATTCTTCTGAATCCCATCAATGGTCTGAAATCTCTTCCCTTTCAAAGGTGATTTTAGTTTTGGGGAAAACCAGAAGTTGCAGGACACCAAATCCAGGCTGAGTCACCTGGGTGATTTGATGTTTCACCAGAAAACCGCACAAGACATGATGCATGAGCAGGCGCATTGTCATGATGAAGCTGCCAGTCACCAGTTGCCCAGAGCTGTGGCCTTTGAATCATTTGGATAGTTTCTGCAGAGGAATGTTCAAGCTTAACACAAAATTTGATGTAGATTCATTGCTCTACTTGCTCAGTCGTTTTGATGTGACAGCCACACAGTACACATGCTCACTCAGCAGCATCTACCACCCCCACTGACGAGTACAGTGAGGTCGTCATTGTTCGTGCATGTGTGTTGTAGCCCACTGTCCTTGGCTGCCGGGTTCCAGCAATGCCATTCAAACCATTCTCATTATATTAGCAATGGCTGGACTTTTTCTGGACAGTCCTCGTATATACATACTTGGCATTTCTGTTGGCATTACTTAGGGGACCTCTGATGCACAGGATTAGATTACTTATAACGCTTGGTTCATGACTCAGGCTCACTGTTGCACTGCACATGGTTATGTTTTATGTAACATCAAGTTAGCGTTAGTTAATTAACTATCTAGTTTTAATATTCTAATAAACTCCCACAAATCCACCGCCCAAAACACCAGCCAGGGACTTGACTACTTTAAATGTAACAAGAGCGCCCTCCTGACATCAGCCTGCCTCCCCTGACTCCAGATCACCATCATCCTGAATCCGATGGTCATCATTTCCTTGATTCCATTTTTAAATGGTTTATTGCACCTGTATTTATTTCTAAAAGGTAGTGTAGGAAGAGTGCACGTGTATCTTTTTTAACTTTAAATAGTAGAAAAGGTATCACACTATTTAAACTGTATCTTTGGGACTCGTGTTCTTCATTTAACATTATGTTCATTCATCTTATACAGTCATTACAGTTCATTTGTTTTGGCTGTTGTCCAGTATTCCATTGTATGCATATTCCACACCATAACTCCATCCCATTGATGATCGTCTGGATTGTTTGTCTGGATTGTTTCCAGAGGGCTCCTTCCACCACACACATCTAATCCTATCAGCCTCCTACTGATCATTTATCTTCAGCACCTCAAGGCCCTCCAGACAGATCCAAACTCCATGGTCTAGCTTACGATATCCTAAGTGACCAGGCTCCCCCTTACCCTGCTGGCCTCATCTCTGCTTTCCTTCCATATCTTAGTCTTAGCCATGGGGAACTTCAGCCTTTGTACGGAGGGAGGACCGTGTTCTTTTCTGCCTCAGGTAGCCTACCTGATATGCCTCCTCATCCTTGTTCTCATCACCTCGTTGTCCTATAGAAAGCCCTACCTGCTCCCTCACCACCCTCTGGCATTTACTCAGCCCAGCTGGATGCTATGGAAGAGACACAATCTTCATAGCATCCTACTGGATGTGGTGGTCAGTGGCCTGCCAGACTCTCTCCTTTGGAGTTCCAGAGCTGCCAAGGAGTTTCCACAGAGAGAAGAGTGGGAACCAAGCAGAGATGCCTTAGCCACCTTCCCCTTCCTCACAGAAGTTGTGGCATCACTATTCCTGGTTTTATGAATGGGGGCTCCTGAAGGCTGCACTTGGAAAAGTGTGCCATGAACACGAGTTTGCAAACCAGTGAACCAGATCACGCATATGGTCCCACCAAGCCCTGAAGTGCTGCCACTCAAAGTGAGAGACGCAGAAAGAGGAAAAAGAGCAGGCATAGTTTTACAATTAAGCCCATTGTCTCTGGAGCAAACCAACTTTCAGGAGATCACTAAATATCTTTGAGGATTCCCCACTTGTAAAACAGGTATGACATCAAAATGAACCCTATAGAATTGCCATTTTTACAAGTAAAAGATGGTCCAGTGTCTGCAATTTCATATGAATCCACCCGATATCTGTCAGAAAAACATAGCTTTGAAGGTTGAATTAAATAAGATAATCTAAGTATGGTACTGAGGCAGATACCACCAGTTTTTCACCAAACCCACATCTTCTTCGCCTAGACACACAGGTGGGACACGTTTCCCTATCTCTGCAGACAGGTGTGCCCAGCAGCGGAGTTCTAGCCAATGGGATGAGAGGCGAAGTGCCATTTGCCACTTTCAGCCTCGGCCCATTAAACCCACTCCCATGCAACCCCCCAGGTTCTTTCTTTTTCCATCTCAAACGTGGAAACATCAAGTTGATGTGGCACCGGATGGAACAGGCTGGATCCCTGCACTACTTCTCAGAGGAAAGCTACTCATAAAAAAACATTCTATGTGGGACTCTGCACAACAAGAAATAAACTCAGTGTCACAGGTTCGATTCCCAGCCAGGGTGCATGCCTGGGTTGCAGGCCATAACCCCCAGCAACCGCACATTGATGTTTCTCTCTCTATCTCCCTCCCTTCCCTCTCTAAAAATAAATAAATAAAATCTTTAAAAAAAAAGAAATAAACTCTACTGTATTAAGCCATTGAGATTTGAGAGTTTGTCGGTCATAGCAGCCTGTGTTACCAAGCTACTTATGGGCGTAAAACATGGTGAGGCATTGACAAATGCCAGTTATCACGATGATGATGATGATGATGATGATGATGATGCCAATGACTACAATTCCAACAAACAAGGGCTCATGGGGCAGGAGGTGGGTGGGTTGGTACTTCGATTTGACTCAGTGACTGTGGCAGGGGGCTCACCTCCTTGGTGCCATTGTCTTGGATGAGGGTATACAGGGGGACCACGCGGTTGATTTCCAGCAGCACCGGTGTGGGGCTCAGCTGCTCCTTGCCCGGTCGGCGGCAAAGGTGGCAGGTGGATGGACAGCGGCCTTTCTCCTCACAGCGGATCTCCACACCTGAGATGAGCTGGTCATCCGACAGCATCTGGGCTGTCAGCAGACCTGAGAGGTAGGTGATGAAGGGCATGGACTTGAGCTCCTTCTTGCTGCCCAACTCCGTGGTCTCTGGGGAGGGAGAGATACATTCAGTACTGTTCAAAAGGTCAGGCTCTTGAACCCATAAAGAGTCCGATGTGCTGGTAGCTGGTAGCAACTGCAAAAGGAAAAGATGGTAGAGGGGTTTGTTCATGATGCTTTATTAAGAGCACTGGCCTGAGGGTTCAGAGACCAGAATGGAGTCCTGTTCTACTGTTTGTTTACATTAAACGTGCCCCCCGCCACTGCTCTCTCTGGGCCTCACTTTCTCCATACTTAAAGATGGTAGGCGGACTAGAGGGTTCTCCAAGGATCTTGCAAAATGTTAATATGCACGAATATTTTTCCCAGCCAGAAATCCTTCCTGTCTACTGTTAATTTACAGAATTTCTACCTTTCTTTTATGAATCACCTCCAGTCCTGTATTTTTCATGAAGTCCCATGTAATAGGGGTAACACAAGCTTTAGAGTCAAGTTGATTTCAGTTTAAATCTCAATGCTACTTGATAATAGCCATCGACCTTGGAGAAATCTCCAAGAGCCTGTAGTAATTAATTCTGTAAAGTGGGATTAATAATACCAGCTGCAACAGTTGTGAGTAATAACTGTATTAGAAGGAGGTGGGCCTGTCTTGAAAAGGCATCACATCCCCTTCCCTTCTGCACTCATCTGTTCCCTTGGTCAAACTCCTTTCCTGCCTTCTTCACATGCACACTGAGATCGGATTCACCCATGCCCTCTACGTTCTGTCTCTCTGGATCCACACACTTAGCATCTCCCACACCTGTGCCTTTGCTTACTCTGCCTGCTTTCCCCCTCTGCCTCCCCAAATCTGTACCACCCACCCATGCCCCATTCTAGTGTGACCCTCCTCAGGAAGTGTCTCCTTTCCCTAGTCCTTCTTTTCCGAGTAAGTATCTCCACTTATAAGACCTTATCTTGCTAAGCTCATTGTCTCTTCCCATTTTCTGCTGACCTCTCGAACCCCATAATCAGGTCTTGGAGACAGGGGGCCATGTTTCCCAGTCCTGTCCCCTCCTCATCTTCAGTGCCTGGCATGGTGCTAAGTATGTCTTTGAGACTTAGTGAAAGAGGGGAGAGTACTGAACTCTGAATGGCTAGAATGGCATTCATGATCGAGTCTAAAGGCTCCAAAATTCTTCTGAGGAATTCTAGGGATCCTTGGAAGCATCTCAGCAGCTACTTGACAAGGGCAAGAGGAAAACCAAGCAGGCAGAAGAACTCGAAACCCACATCTCAACTTCAGACAGAGCAGTTCCACTTTTCTCTGTTTTCTAGACTAGCCTTCTACATAATATGTCCTAAGAGGAGAGAGCTCAGTGGCTATATCAAAAAGCTTGAGGAAGCAGAGTGATTTGTACAATCCAGAGGGTTCTATTTACGTCCTGGATTATGTGAATGGTATCTTCAAAGTTGTGCAATGCACAGTCTGAGCGTCAAAACAGAGGGAGCCCTGCACCAAGGGGCAGAGCTACAGATGGCAGCTTCTTCTAAGCCTGGTGACATCAAGGCCAGCTCCTGCCTCGGTGGAGCCAGGGTCCCTGGGCACCAGGTCCTGGCAGAAGAAGAAGGGTGGTCTCCTTCTCTGGCTCTGGGCTTGCAATGACACGCAGCTGAATTGGAAATGGGCTTGCCAATTAGAAATACAAATAAATGCAGCCTTCATTCATTATTCTCTGGGCCCTCAGGCTTGGGATCTGGGCTCCACCTTTTCTGTCTAGCTGTCAGCAAATGCTTATGAACATCAGATCAAAGGCTCCGGGGGAGGAAGACGAGGCGTATTCCAGCTAACCAATCCTTCAGAGGGATTAAAGATGGGTAGTTACTAAGATAAACAAAACAAAGCTGTGAAGAAGGCCTCTCAGCAGCTGGGGAGATGGAGACAGACTTATACACAGACATGTTGAAAGAAGACGATGACTTTGGGAGTCCAGAGGGATAGTTTTGGAGAACAATGACTTCAGACTTGGGAGTGAATACCCATCCAGGAGGGAAGGGGGAGGGCATATTAGAGCTGCAAGGACATTAGGAAGCAGCTAGCACACACTCTGACCCACAGGTCAGTAAACTATGGCCCATGGGTCAAATCCAGCTCGCTGCCTGGTAGTGCAAATAAAGTTTTACTGGAACACAGCCACCCTCATTCTTTTTATTGTGTATGGGTACAATGGCAGAATTGAGTGATTACAACAAAGACTGCATGGAACCACAAGCCTAAAATATTTACTATCTGATCCTTTGCAGAAAAAGTTTGGAAACCTCTGCTCTCGCCTTAGGTTATAGATGGGAAAACGGAATCTCTGACAGAGAGCCACATTCAAGTTTTTACTTTAATGACGGATGCATTAAAGTGAAAACTTTGGAATTAATTAGACCATCAATGCCCTTATACATTGTGCATCTCCAAGGAGAATAAATAAAGTGGGACATCTTTTCTCCATCAAACATCTTTCAAAAACTATTGAAAAGCACACCTTTGAAAAAAAAATACTAATCTAGTACAATCCTCCCACTTTAAACAAGAGGGAATTGTGTCCCAAAGAAGGAAAAGGACTTTCCAAGGTCACACAGTGAGTGAGTGACTCTTTCAGCACATGACCCCAGACTGATGATCAATTCACCATTGTTTTTATCTCTTATTTTAAAACACAGATGGGCAGCCTCTCCTAGCACTTGCTACATGCACATCATTTAACTGGGAAGGAATGCGGTGTGGTGCTGGGAGTAAGAAATCCCCTGGATCAAACAAATACTCGTTGCCTTTGGGTTAAAGATATAACTACCCACTTAACAACAAAAGAAGCTATAGATCTTTGCTGGTCTGCTTTCGTCTAATAAATCGTTAGCTTTTGCAGTCTATCAGGTCAACAAGTGGAGCTAGAAGCCCAGAGTCCGGGCTGCAAACTGCACTGAAGTAGCAGCACAGAATTTACAGCCAAACTTAAGGGTTGGTTTTACAAAGGGAGGGCACTTGGGTATGGTCTGGTCCAGCTCCATTACTGAACAAGTAAGGAGCCCAATACCTAAATGGAGAAACGAATTTACCTCTAAGTCCCGTGCACACTTATTAACAATGATTCTCTTTGCAAAGTTTGTGTCATGCCTAAGTTATGATCTGGATGAAAGCTGCAATAGGGAAGACCATTAGCCATTCCATTAATTACTCCTCTGTAGACATTACAACTGCTAAAGCTAATTCCTCCTGATCCAACCTCACCCTGTGGCTACAGTTTTTTTAAAAAGGTGAAACCTATATTCTCCTCCAGCTTAAAACTCTTCCATGGCAAATCACTGCTCTTGGGATGAAGACCAAGAGCCTTACGATGGCATACAGGTAATGCGGGACCTAGACAACCTGTCTGCCTCTCCAATCAGATCCCTTATCCTGTTCTTCCTAATTCTCTTACTTTCAGCTACACTGGCCATTAAGTTCCTGGCATATACCCTGTGCCTCGCTTTCTCAGTCTCAGCAAATGCTCTCTCTTCTCTGCACAGACTGCTTCCCCCCATTCCACCCCTACCTCCTGGCTTCTCCTGGCTAATTCCCACCCATCCGTCAGATCTTAGTTCAAGTGCAATTCCTCAGCAAGGCCTTGCCTAAACTCCATCCCCCTGCCACCAGTCTTTATTAGGGTTTTACATTAAAGAGCTTCATACCACCTATCACTTATTTCTGTCTCCAGACTGAAACTTCCAGAAGGGCAAACAGTATGAATCTTGCTGACTTTCATATCCACTTTCCACAGTACCTGGCACACAGTAGGCATTCGATAATACTTTCAATAAATATTTGTTGACTCTATAATATAGGTACATACCCTGATCGTTGTGCTCTTATCAAAGCATGGATGAGACTAAGAGCCAAGATTTGTGGATTTCACCATTGATAATTAATTGATGGCTCCTAATCCAGTGACCTCTTCCCAAAGCAAAATTAGCTTTCTCAATAGGAAAGTTAACAGATGAAGAGCTGGATCCATTTGCCAGTTGTTTTGACTCCCTCTAGGTTTTCACACAGGTCCTTGCCATCGAGGGGATGGGAGAGTTCAGTTAAAACAGGCTGCCTTTAACAGGCAAGGATAAAGAGCATTTTTGAAGAGACTTATCCTCTGTTCACATTTCCCATCCCTCTGAACAATGCTTCCAAAATAGGATCATGTCTGGTTTCAAGCCCAATTCAGTTCCAATGACACTACAGCCCATTCATTTGAGAACCTGCCAACTGAACTCTCTTTTTTCTCCTCCCAAATTCCTGCTGGGTATTATTTTGTTGCCACCAAAAAAAAAAAAAAAGCCTCAGTTGAAGTGACAACTCCTTGTTGGGAGGGCAGCCAGGGCGTTTCGGCAGGAGGCGATGGCACCACTTGCCCTCATCCAGAAAACAAAACAAAGGCCTCAGACTGAGGGCTTCTGGGAGAGCCAAAGTCGTGCGAATGTTTGTTCAATATTCAGCAGCAGCTCGGGGCACTGCCTCCCGAGTCAGACAGGCTTGCTTGGCAGTAGGCTTGCACTTGAAGCATTTAAAGGCTCCACAGGGACCAGAGGGGCTCAAATTAGAAACATTCAGGGTGGGAGAAAGAGGCTGAGACTTTTCTATCACGAAGAATGGCCTCTGGTCCAGCAACAGCCTCCCAGGAATTGCTGAAACGGGATCATTTCTGAGGCCGAGTCACGGACTCGTGTTGGAGGGAAGCGATGGCTCGGAGGCCTGACTCAAGGACCCGCACACATGTCCTCAACAAAGGGAAAGGAGCCAGCCGAGATGCCACCGACAGGGCCTGCACCCGCGTGCTGTGCAGCCCGAACTTCTCAGCCCAACGGTCAAAGTTCAGCACCATGAGAGTGCCAACTACAAATAATAGCACCAACCTGAAAGCGTGATTGTGAGGATTAAATAAGGTGCCTGGCACAGGTGAAGCACTCCATCGGGTTAGCTATTATCATTGTTGTTGCTCTGGTTGTTATAATTACTATTACCGCTGTTGCAACAGGATGTTAACATTAACATTTCTATTGAGACACCGAGAGAGAATAGAGGCGAAGCACCAAAGCCAAGCCCCTATATGCAGAATTTACAAAGGAGATGAATCCTGACTTGTTTCATTACTCCAGAAAGCCCAGCCAGAACAAGGAAATAAAACGAGGTCAGAGAGCAGACAGGGCGGATTCAGGGAAGATTTACTTTGCAGAGAGCTGTTATTACCTGATGGTTAGAGTGCCCAGCACCCCAGGTGGGACATGTAGAACGTGCTACCTTCTAATCCCAACTTTTTGAGAAGGGGCCTCAAGAGCGCCTCTTGGAGAACTTGCTATGTGTTCTTGGCAACTGGGAAGATAGTGGGCTAGGGTCTCACGCCACCTGCAAAAGCTCTCGTGGGCTGTGGCCACAGAACGGGAGGGGCTGCACAGGAATCAGCCCCAAATCCAGAGGTTGCCAAGGTGAAAAATGCATTAGTATTTTCCCTGGAACAGATGCAGAACCCATAGAAGAAAGAGTTGTCCTGGATCCGTTTTGAGTTCACCCCAAGAATTCTAAAGGGTTGAGGGTTCCCCACAGTGAGGATTGCCAAGGGGTGGGCAGTCAGAGAAACGGGAAGTTAGAGGGAGATCAGCAGTAGCCAGCCAAAAAGAAATCACAGGTATTGGAAGAAGCCCCCAGCAATGGGGATCACTAAAAAGCCCCCCAGAATAAGGGCTAGTTTAAAAAATCTGTCAGGACCAGAAAACACAGAGTCAGGTAGAAGGGTCCCAGGGCAAAGGTGACCTTGCTAATCCTTGCCACTTCTCTCTCCTGCTTTGACCTTGGAGGGAGAAGACAGAGGAGTGCAAGGTAGGCATCTTGCACAGAGGCCAATCTTGTTCCACCTCTTAAGGCCCCCGCTGGGGAGGGAAAGGAGATTCCACTTGTCAGGTGTAGAATCCGATGTAGAACTTTGATTAAAATCTTGGACTGGGCATCCTAATTCCTGATTTGAAACTGTGTTAGCAACTTAAAAATGCCTCTACCACTGTCCATTCCACGAAGGTGATAACAGATTAGATGTCCCCTGCTAAAATTTTCATCTAGCAGCAGGGGAATACTATCCCACTGAATACATTACAAACAGTGTGGAGACTGACACACACACACAGAGCAAACCTCACTTTATTGGATTTCACTTTATTGCACTTTTCCGATACTGTGCTTCTCCCGCACTGAAGGTGAGACCCTCCGCCAGCAAAACGATGCTAACTCACCGCAAGCTCAGATGAGGGTCTTCATGTTTTTAGTGATTAATGATTTTTAAATGAAGGCATAAAAAGTGCTTATGTAGACATAATGCTATTGCACATTTAATGGGTATAGTATAAAATAACTTATATTCACTGGGAAAACACAAAAAGTTGTGTGGCACTTTATTGAAATATTCACTTTACTGCAGTGGTCTGGAAATGAACCTGCAATATACCTGAGGTATGCCTGAACTTTTGAACACTGCATATTCGTAAACTGTATTTTGATTATTCTCAACTTGTGTTATTAACTGAACCATTTACACCATCATATCATTATAGGGCTTCCCATATTTTTAACTTTAATTAATGTTCTAGTTAAATTAGTATCTGTCTCCCCAACTAAACTGTGAGCTCCATAAGAGTGAGGACTCTGCTGGATTTTTAAAAAAGATTTTATTTATTTATTTTTAGAGAGAGGAGATGGAGGGAGAAAAAAAGGGAGGGAAACATCAATGTGTGGTTATCTCCTGCATGCCCCCAACTAGGGACCTGGCCTGCAGCCCAGGCATGTGCCCTGACCAGGAATCAAACCATCAACCTTTTGGTTCATAGGCCGATGCCTGATCCACTGAGCCACACCAGCCAGGGCATGGACCATGCTGGTTTAATGAGCATTTGCATCCCCGGCACAAGAGTTCACTCTCTGATGTAGAGTAGACAGTGTGCAGGTCAATATCCGAATAATTGAATAGATGGATGTATAATCTGACCCCTTTCTCCTTTAATGCCTTGCACTCATGTAACACTTATCAGACTTCAAATCCATTACGTCAATATATCATGACAGATGGTCTAACTTTACTTCATTGATGTACAAGTGGCAGCTCAGAGAGAGAAGGTAATTGGTCCAAGGCCACACAGCTAATAACTAGTCTAGTGTTTTATACCAGGTTCTACTGCTCCTTCTATTGTGCAGCACTAATTCTCACTCCTGCACAAGAAGTCTTCTCTTTTGCAAATACTTAGACCTTGCCTGTTCCCGCCCTGCCCCCTCCCCCCACAACACCTCCAGGCTCCCCACCTCTTTCCGTGGGCTAAAGGATCTCATGAGTACTCAAGCACCTCAAAGGTCACCTAGTCAGAAATTCCATCTAATGAGTCATTCCCCACCCAATCATCCTCCAACTTCTTTTGGACACTTCTCATGATGCAGAACTCATTACATCTTGAGTTCCATTATGGGACAGCTCCGTTTATATCTAGATGGCTTCCCACTGAGGAACTTTATTTCTCATCCTAAGCATCAGGCCTAGCTAGACCCAGAGTTACGCACTTGATGCTATTTGCATGTCTTCTCTGAGGTACTCAAGCCTGCCCCCTATTGGGTGAGGATGCTAAAATCAATCAACCAACTAGGTGGGATGGATGAACTCTCCATCCCAGGAACTATGGGGCAGGCTTGAGAGGCTTCTGATCAGGTGTGTATGTCGGAGCCTGTGTATGGTGTGCATATTTGAGGAATGAAAGGGGTAACTGTAGTGGAGACTGAAAAGAAGACAGGTATATAAAACTGCCCGATTTCTAAGACAACTGATCTCCTAATCTAACCTAATTCACCGCCTCTTCCATAAATACACAAGTGATAAACCTAATTGTAGAGGGGCAACTATAAACCACAGAGGGGCAACTATAGCACAGTGACTTGCTTGGATTTGAATTCTGGCTCTTCAGTTTCCAGCTGGGTGACCTTGGACAAGCTGCTTAACCTCCCTGAGCCTCCATTTCCTCCTCTGTAAAATGTCCATAGTGTTAGTACCTAAATCTTGGAACATTTGGAGGATCAATAAGAAACAGAACCCAAGTAGCGATTTAGTTCCAAATTCTAGGTTGTCAAGAGCATCATTGGAGGTCATTTGGTACAGCCCTTGGCCACTGCCCCAGTATTCTTCAATTTTCGTGCCCATCTGAAATGGTAAATATTCCCTGGTAATCTGCTGGTGCTTTAACCACACTGCCAGGAATTTCTCCTTGAACACCTACTTCCTACAGAGTGGAACACAGCAAACAAGGGTAAAACTGGATCCTTATATCTAAAGCTCTTGAATTAGACGATCTGATTTGAGGGCCTGGGCAAGTCACTTCACTGCTCCCACCTTACTTTCCTCATATGTAAAGTGGGGACACTCATTCCTCATCGAACTGTTCTGAGCATCAAATGTGGGGTGCAGCCCTGGCTCATTTACACCTGGGTCACGTACGGTCCTTCCTATCATCCTGCACAGTGGAGGTCGCAGCCCCCCTTTACAGGTGAAGGATCCGAGGCTCACTGGGACATGGAGGACACTTGAGAAGAAAACGCCTGTTTCAAGTGAAAGTGGTCCAGTCTCTGAGGAAGCAGTTACATCTCTGAGGGTGGTCATACTTTTTGTGGGCCAGGGACTCCTGGACACGGACCAGTAGCCCAGAGGTGGCTAGGTGGCTGATATCTTTGGTTTGCTTGTTCGGTATATATCATGATATAAAAATACACCTTTTGTAGGTACAAAAATACCCACGTGGTTCTGCTGTGTTATTTGTCCTAAAGAAAGTAAGAGACACAGCAAAGAATCCCAGAGCAACTCAACTCAGTGGACCCAAAAGTGGGCCTTCCCACAGACGAAGATGTGCTCAGAGTCCCTTCCCTCTCCCACTTTTTTTTTTTATCCCTCTGGCTCTTCACTCAGCAGTGAAGCTTAGCACTTCCTCCTGCCTCTGGAGACAAGGTAGGCTTTGGCCCTTCATGGGAGTCTTAAAAGAAGACCATGTGTGATCTCCTGCTGCCCTCTAGTGCCTGCTTAAGAGGATTGCTCTTGGGAAAAATTCGTTGGTTCTTCCACGCCAGAGAACGATTACTGTGTGCAAAACAACTTGCTGTGTGTGCAGCAGAGAAGACCGTAAAGGCTGGGCTCTGACACAAGGAAGTCTAGTGGAAAGCACAAGTCTTCCGAACAAGCATTTGCTTAGAAAGGCCAATTCAGGGCCAGGTTGGAGCTAGGCACAGGAAAGGGATCATAGTAGTGAAATTATGCATAATGATTTGTTCCAGTCCTGGGGGTACCCAAGAGTACAGATTTGATTGAGTATATCAGCTAGGAAGGAGAAGCCAGAAGAGAAGAAGAGGGAAGGGGTGGAGATAAGGCAGAGGGGAGACCGTTGGTGGAGCAGGATCCTGAAGGTACTGGGAGGAGATGACCTCCCAGGCAGCAGTGGAAAGGATGTTGTCTGAATGGGAGGCAGATCAAGGTTTGAATTTCTATGCAGGCACCCGGGGTCTCTGGGTACAGCTGTGTGGGTTGGGTGCTGCATAACTTGACAACACAGGAGGGTGAGTGAAAACTGAAACCAGCCTCAGGCAGCCCCCCAGCCGAGCTTGTGCCCACAGGGTTGAATCCAAGCGACAGAGCACCAGTCCCTAAATCATACAGATGGTGACCATGGGCTAGCCGAGGCTCTGAACCTGACCATGGACAAGCTTGAGAGACTTCCTCTCTCTCTCTCTCTCTCTCTCTCTCTCTCTCTCTCTCTCTCTCTCTCTCTCTCTCTTGCAGCCTCTGCTCTTCTATGTATAAAATAAGGACAACATCCCCAACAAAGCAGAGTTGCTGTTAGAATTTAAACGAATATATGCCATACCACCCAAGGAATTTCAGTTCTTACTGTTGCTAGTGTTATGACAACCTAGTTTTATTTTTAAGATATGGCAGGGCAAGTCCATGAAAAAGGGAGAGGGCAAAAAGGAAATCCACATTCCCTGGGCTTCTACTCCTCTTTGCCAAGCACAAGGCATTAAGGACCTCATGAATCCTCACAATCGTGATTTGGATGAGGAATATTACAATTTTTATAACCGTATGCTACAGCCAGGGAAACTGAGGTTCTGAGAGGGGACAGACTGCAGCCCAAGGCTATACCAGGCATTCAGGGTCTGACTCCAAAAGCTCCTTTTCTGCCCGGTGGAGCACAGAAGCCGGATGAATGGGAAGCTCGCCTTCTACTCTCTGAGATCCCATTCCTCTGCTCTTAAGAACTGTACTCAATAGCACAATCAATAAAATATATTTTTAAAAAACTGTGCTCAAAATTTATCCCCAAGATCAGTTCCTCCTCAGTTCCTTCCTCCCTCTCCCAGTAGCTCCTCGGGCTAGGGGTCAAGGAGGAAGGGCCCAAAGGAATCATTTCTGGACAGGGATGAGCAAGCCGAAGCCTCTGAGACGCTAATGACTTCCTTCCCATGGAAGTTCCCAGATCGCCCTGCTAGAACAGGGCCATTTGGCAGGAGAGTAGGCCAACAGGCATTATGAGGACGCCCCGGGGCCAGTGGGAGGTTGGCTCAAACACTGAGCAGGGCGTGAACCTGGGGTGGGGTCACTTGGAGGCTTTGGTGTGAACCCTCTGATCACTATCCAAGGGGACTCCAGGGGGACTCTAGTCTCGCTGCCACGCTTGCACCTATTTCTACCAAAATTTTAACAACACCCAGATTAAAACATCACCTGTGCTGACAAGCAATACTTTGGGAAAACAAATACTTCTCCCATTAGCTTCCGTTTTCCTTGTAGCTGTGCCATTAGAGTCAGGGAAAGGGATAAATGAGTCCACCCATCAAAAACTAAATTAGCCCTGGCTGGCGTAGCTCAGTGGATTGAACGTGGGCTGCAAACCACAGTGTCGCAGGTTCGATTCCCAGTCAGGGCACATGTCTGGGTTGCAGGCCACGGCCGCCAGCAACCGCACATTGATGTTTCTCTCTCTCTCTCTCTCCCTCTCCCACCCTTCCCTCTCTAAAAATAAATAAAATCTTTAAAAAAGATTTTAAAAACTAAATTAAATTCAATTAAAAATTAAAATAAAGCACAAAGACTCATCAGGGATTCCCTGTCTCATTGCTGAGGAAATCAGTAAAATTGATGTTAATAACTGTGACTTCATATGCACATTGCTTTGCAGACTACATCTCATTTGGTCTGTATTAATCCTAACAACAGTGAGGGTTGGCTTCATTACTGCATTTTAAAGATGAGGAAGTGGAAACTGGCAGAAGTGAAACCAGGGGCCCAGGAGAACTGAACTTCCCCCCTAACCTGTCTTATTTGTAAACCTTTTTCCACCATGCTAAGTTGCCTGAAATTTTTCTAGTACCCGAGATTCAGGTCCAGGCAGTTATAAATTCTGGACATTGAATGTGCAGTTTCTGTTACTTCTGCCCATTATAGTGACTAGTAATAAAACCCTGAAAAATCAGAATATGGATAATCCATAGGGAGTTGGTCAAAAACTATGGTGCATCCACACAGTGGAGTTCATGTACTTTGAAAGGAATTAGCACAATCTTTCCATAGGGTCTGGAGTAATCACAAACATGTTTTGCTAAATGGGAAAGTCAAGGTGCAGAAACGTTTATAGGCCTTTTGGTGTAAGAAAGAAGGAATATAAACATGCCCATATTATATGGATATATATGACATAAACAACGTATACCGATATAGAGATTATACAGATAGATAGACAGATGTAATTTTTCACTAAAAAAAACACTGAAACAATTAACTAAAACAAATACAAATGATTGCCCACAAAGGGAGCAAGAAAATGGGGTCAAGGTGGCCAGGATAGAAGTCAGAATTTTTGAATGTATTGTTTTTTATAAGTTTTAGCTTCAAAACTACAAAGAGTTATTATATGTATTTCTTAAATCATGGAAGAAATACAAAACAATCTCTACAAATTATATGCAAACCAAAAAAAAAAAAGCTAGCTATGTAACCACACAGAGAAAATAATTATTTTGAGTGACTTTAAAATGGGGTATTTTGATTCCACATGCCTGATAAGAAATATTCCAAAGAAAAAATAACCTGAAAATAAATCTTAGACTAGATGCAGTGGACTTATCGCTGGTTCTAATATTGATGTTGTTTATTTTGCAACTATTCTGCCCATATTGTGGGCTATAGCAAACAAACCGTTACGTTCCTGTCATTAGCAGCTAAGATCATCAGTATAAAAGGTGACCGATCCAGGTATAAAGTCAAAGAGGAAATATTCTGCACATTGATATCTCAGACAGAAATTACATAAACTTATAATTTGTTTTTCTCTTTTAAAAAAATAAGCCTTTTATAGCTGTGTCCATGGAAAAGGCCTAGTAGCAATGGCAACCTAATAGTAATAAATATTCTTAATGCCCAGGCTCTTGTTTTTAAATATCATTTCCCACTCAAAGGAACAAAAGATTCTTGGAAAACTTCCTTACCCCGAGTCTGGAAGTCATAGGTGTGGTACAAGCTGAGCCTGGGACAGCTTGCTATGCCAAAACGCAAGAGAGCTGCCAAAGATTAATGTGGTCATTTCGAAAGGACATAGAAGCCAGTTTAGGGGGGCCTCCACTGGGGACGTTGAACGAATGGAACATCAAAGTGGATAATGACTGAAACTGATTGAAACAGAGCAAATAGATAAATTTCCTGTAACGCATAATGTTCTTCAAATCAAAACCAAAAAGCGAACAAGCCAAGCTCCTTGGTCACCATTGGGGATTGGCTAGAAACCAGCTCAGTCGTCTGAAAATTAATAAAAGAGTCAAATATTAGTCAATCTTTCATCAGATGAACTGGATTTCAGGGTAACCATATTTTTATCCATGGAGCTATTGCAGGTTAGAAAGGTGGGGAGAATGACAGAATTAGAAAATTACTATTTTGTAGTCTAGCAGACTAGAGCGAGACAGATACCATCAATGAATCCTAAAACCATTAAGAGAAAGGCTGATGAGAATATTTCTAATCAGTGGATCAGACTTACAGCAGCATAATCTTAACACGACTAAAAGGAGTAACCCAAACATTAGTGCTTTTGTGTGACGCCGTGGCAAGGGCACAGCCTGTCTTCTTCAGCTGGCACTCCTGGGTCCCACGGGCAGAATTCAAGGGTCTGTGAACTTGTGTGGAGAAAAATACATCTTTATTTTCAGTATCCTCTACATGCAGGGTAGCGTTTCCTTAAACTATAAATGGAGGCAATGAACTACAGTAGTGTATGTAGCCCTTCCTGTGACTTGGACACAATCAAATTTGCCTATATTTCTATCACATTAGAGTTGTTACAACTATTTTAATTATTTATGTTCAACCCTACTTAGAAATTACAACTATGAGACTCCACTAAATCTTGCCATTAACAAAGGAGCCCATATATTACTCCAAGAATCTGTGTGCTTTTTGTATTTTGATAAGTATATCTTGATATAATTTCTTTTTCGTGTAGTCCCCATGTATTGAATTCTATGCGCTTACAAAGATCATTCTGAAAAGGTGGTCTATAGTCTTCATCACTCTACAAAAGGGGTCCTCAAAGCAAAACCGACAAATGAAGTGATGACTCCCTGGGGGAGAGGAACAAGGTAAAAAACGCCAAGAGAAAGCAGTCAGCTAATGTGCAGTGCCAAAAATTCTAAAAAACAAGACGTCGGTATCTTTAACAAATGCCAGCAAAACTACAGGTGTAATTATTACGGGTTAAAGAGGACCCCGTACAACATGTATCTTGATCCTTCTTTAAGCACACCTACCATAGAAAGCTACTTTGAAGCAAGAAAGGAAATTTGAATATGAACTGCTAGGTGTAATGATGATGTCGAGATTGTTAAAAAATAATGCTCTGGCCCTGGCTGGCGTAGCTCAGTGGATTGAGCGTGGGCTGGGAACCAAAGTGTCCCAGGTTCGATTCCCAGCCAGGGTACATTCCTGGGTTGCAGGCCATAACCCCCAGCAACCGCACATTGATGTCTCTCTCTCTCTCTCTCTCTCTCTCTCTCTCTCTCTCTCTTCCCTCCCTAAAAATAAAATAAATAAATAAAATCTTAAAAAAAAGAACTGATTTAAAAAAAAATAATAATGCTCTGTTAGAGACGCACTGAGACATCATACCATTTACAGAAGGATATGATATCTGGGATGTGCTTTAAAAGGCGCTGGCAACGAAGAATGAATGGGAGGTGAGGGACAGCTGAAGCGAAGTTGGCAAAACATTGACAAGTACTGCAGGGCGACGAGCACACAGGGAGTCCCTCCGGCACTTTCTCTCCGTGCGTGTGCACTTTTCTCGATAAAACGCTGAGAAAAGAGGGCTGCTAGAAGAACCCCATAAAATCTCCAAAGGCAACTATTGCTGGGAAGTAGAATGAAGAGGGATTTCCCACATCTACATTATGTGCTGTTTTGGATCTTTCTTCTAAATGCATTTTCACTTGTATTATGTTTAAAAATGTTTAAACAGCAGTAAAATTTTCCTATTGGTAGACAAATAAATTAGACTAATGAATAGTTGTGACATGAGAATATGTGTAGTAGAAATGCAGATGGGGTGGAGGACAAAGACTGTCTCTTTGTCGGCTGCCAGCCTGTCTTACAGATACCGGTGGATGGAGGGAGCAATGGCAGCCACCGCGAAGAGAAAGCTGGCTGAAATCCTGGAGCCCAGAGGACAGGAATTCTGGACTGGGGTTGAGAGGTGGGACTTGGCAGAAGTAAGGCCCGTGGGATATTTCCCAGCAGTCTTCATATAGCACTGAGTTGCGCTGCAGTTGGTAACACTACACAGGGAACGTTCTCTGGGCAAGTCTTCAATGCTACTAGTGTTTGTCAAGCACCTCCTTGGCCAATGTTTGGTGACTGCTGACCTTTGACCAGCCACACTTGTTCAAACCATTACAAATTGGGTCTGGGTAATGCACACAAATATATGTGATTCATTATACAAAGTTTCAAAATTTTGAATCGTCTGTTTCCATGTAAGTGCAAGGAAATAAAAAACAAAACAAAATGACGACAACAAACCAAAAAAGTCTCCCTGCACAGGGGCATTTACGTAATCTCATTGTGATGGTTAAATGTTCAAAGACAGCTTGTCAACTTAACAAAGTGTGGTCAGTTTGACAATGTACGAAGGCCAGGAAAACTCTCTTCCAACATTTTTTCCATGGCAAATAGGTAAAATATAAAAACTTATATTTAGTAGAAAAATACCTGTTAGATATTCAGCATCATCATAACTGTATGAACAGGTTCAAGGGGAACTTTGTAAGTATTTATATTTATCTAAATATAAGTGATAAAATGTTATATTACAGTGGGGCAGAAAGCGGACTCTTTTGAAATGCTCTTTCATGCTGTAGATTTAAATTGAGTTCAAACATCTGTCGAATGTTTATCAGGTGCCAGATTTGGGCTAGACTGAGAAACCCAAGGGTTGGGCACGGCACTCGGAAGTTAGAGTCAGAGTTTCGGCAGAAAGTAGACCAGTAACAGACAGACATATAGGTGAATCTGTACGTTCATATGCACATGAACACACAGAATAAGACCTCAAGATCAAGAGAAAAAGAAGAGGAACTGAGAGAGGGAGCAATGAGGAGAGGGGAAGGCAGAGGATAAGAGGGAGGCGGGGAGCCTCTGACACGGGATCTCACCTCCTGATAGGCACTGCCTGTTACCGTTGCTTCCACTTGAGTGACTAGCTTTTTCTCCCACTGGATTTAACTCAAAACCTAACCCTAACCCTAAATCCCAAAGTAGCCCTTACCATAATATAACCTGAACCCTAATACAAACCAAAACCGTAGCCTCAAAGCGAACCCTAACCCTACCTGTGACTGTAAACAAAAACCCAGCCCTAACCCTCACCAGAGTAACTTGCTGTTAAACAACAGTACACAACCACGTTGAGGGCATATCCCTTCGGCGACTGGGTTACAAAAGACTGTGACTTCTGTCTTGCTCACAGACTCTCTTTTGGTGGCTTTGATGAAACAAGCTGTCATGGAGAGAATCACGTGGCAAGGAACCTCAAGCCATCGTGGGATGGGGGCCCTCCTCCGTCCAGCAACCCTTAAAGAACCGAATCCTGCCCACGACTGCATACGTGATCTTGGAAGCCAATCCTTCCCCAGTCAAACCTTCAAATGAGAATCCAGCCCCGGCCAACAACTGGGCTGCAGTCTAGTGAGAGACTGTGAAACAGAGGAGCTAGCTCAGCTGTACTCAGATTCCTCACTCAGAGAAACTGTACGATAAGAAAGGTAGGTCACTTTCAGACCGCAAGGTTTAAAGGAAGTTGTTACATGATGATAGGTAAGTCATAAGGTAGACAGATGTCAGTTTATATTATTTCATGAAAATTCTAGCAATCATAAACTTCTAGACTCAGATAAAATTGCTTAGGATGAATTAGAATTTTGCTTTTTGCCCCTCCATTCTATAAGCAAGAGGTTCCACTTCCTCCTCAGAACTCAGTTGCTAATAAGGGAAGAGAGGGACAATATTTTATTGAGAAGAGTAATAAGAACATAATAGTAACTAACATTCATAGACCGCTTTACTAGGCAGCACTCTAAAAACTCTAAAAACTTTAGCTCTATTAATTCATCTAACATTTACAACCGCGCCCCATGTGGTAGATAGCCATTATTATTCCCATTTGGCAGAGATAGAAAGTTCAGAGAGGCTAAGCCAGTTGTCCAAGGATATGTAACTTGTCTTGCAACACGGTACCCAGCATTACTTCAAATGATCTTCTAATCTACTCTCCAAAAGGATCTTGCAGGTGGGTGGGACTGGGGCTTTGACCAGGTCTGACTCCAGGCCTCATCTTTTTGTTACATAATGGTGGACTTACCAAACAAACTTAATAATAATAATAATTACAATTAACATTAATACATGTTAGGCAACAGGCTAAAATGAAAGTGCTTAAAATCCAATATCTTATTTGGCTCCTTCAAACCTTGTGACTTAGCTAGGTTTTATCCCCACCTTAAAGAGAATGAAAGAGAGGTTAAACTAGAGATTTGCATTGTAAATGGAGAAAACAATCCTTAGCTCATAGGGTGATGTTGCTGGTTGGAGTGTGGCCCCCCAAAATGTATGTTGAAATCTTAACCCCCGGTATATCAGAACATATACCTTGATTTGGAAACAGGGTCACTGTAGATGTAATTAGTTAGATGAAGTCATACTGAAGTTTTAATTAGGTAAGACAAAGGTCATACTTAATCTAATAAGACTGGTATCCTTATAAGAACAGACACATGCATACACAGAGGGATACTATGATGACCACATGAAGACAGGGGCACGACTTGGAATTATGCTACTACAAGCCAAGGAATGCCTGGAGCCACCAGAAGCTAAAAGAGGCCAGGAAGGACCCTCCCCTGGAGATTTCAGAGCAAGCCTGGCCACACTCACTCCTTGATTTCAGACTTCTAGCCTCCAAACCTATGACAGAGCAAATTTCTCACATGTTAAGCCACCAGTTTGTGATACTTGCCTATGACAGTCCTAAGTAACTGACTCAGGTGGTTTAAATGTTAAATGAAAAGCCGTTACATTCAAATCCTGAATAGAGAGAGTACAGGCGACCCTCCTTCTGTGGTGCTTCACTTTGTGCCTCACAGATACTGCGCTCCTTTACAAGTGAAAAGTTCGTTGCAGCCCCGACTTGAAGCAAGCCTATTGGTGCCATTTTTCCAAAAGCATTTGCCTACTGCATGTCTCCGTGTCATATTTTGGTAATTCTTGCACTATTTCAAGCTTTTAAATGACATTTGTTATGATGACCTGTGATCATGATCTTTGATGTTACTATTGTAATAATGACTTACTGGAGGCTTAGATGATGGTTAGCACTTTTTGTAATGAAGTATTTTTTAATTGAGGTATACACATGTTTTTAGATGATGCTATTGTACCCTTAATAGACTAGGTGGGAAGCCAAAAAATTCTTGTGGCTTGCTTTGTCCTGGTACTCGCTTTAGTGCAGAGATCTGCAACTGGAACCACTGTATCTTTAAGGTACATTTGTATTTAAAGTGCTCCACAAAGAACATTTTTAAAATGTTTCTGTGCATGAGGAATGCTAACATTGTACCAGGGTATGCAAAGTCACACAATTAAAATGAGTGCGTTTTCCTTGGGTGTGTATTTCACTGTGAGATTTTTGCAGTCAGTATAGTAATGAAGTGGTAAGTAATTTGAATATTAAAAAAGATAGTCAAACACAGTATTTTTTACGAGAAAAGAAAGAGCTGTCAGAAAGACCCGTCATTGTTGTTATTATTGTGTAAAGGCATGCTTGAACTGCATCCCCAGACTATCAGGAGAACCATTAGCTCCTCTCTGTGATGGTGGGGTCACGTCAGTATAAAAATATCACCAGTCCTGACCTGAGACTTTGGGCTGGTAACTGTGTTTTAGGGAACAAACAGGGTGCAAACTCCCCAACTGGTCTGAGGAGAGGGTATAAGTAAGGTCTCATGGCCGGGGAGAAAACATTTGACAGCAACTCCCCTTCTCCCCCACCTGACACGAGGGCTGGCAGAAGTACCCCAGGCCCCTGTCCAGAGTGGCTGCTTGCCATTCTGGTGACACAGGCCACACTGAGTCTCCAACATGGCAGAAACCCAGGGCAGAGGACAATCAGGGCTGTTCTCTGGTGACGCTGCTCACAATAGGTCATCTGAGTGCCTTTGCCTTGGCAGGATCGTGCCCTGTGGTCATGCCAGCTGTGATTTGACCTGGATTCCTTGAGTTCCTAAGCAGTGTCATCTCTTCTCTCTTTTGAGTCTTACCAGCAAAGCTTCCTCCCAGAAAAGGAGAGCTGGTGTTAAAAAATGCACGTAGTCTTTAGGTGGTGGTCCAGAGCATGCCATGGGCCTGGCTGGCCTGGGTTTGTACCCCAGCCCTGCACTTCCCGGGGAGGCAGCTGCAAGTAAGCTAGTTAATCTTGCCGAACCTCAGCGGCCTTTTTGTAAGATGGAGCTACGGATTTCTATTTAAATCTTTGTTGAGGGGATTAATTCTGACTTGTGACAATATCTGTGAGGTACCCGGTATCTTGCTGGTGTGCCAAAAATGGTTGGCTCTTACCCAGCTGATCCCACTGGGCTGTTCTGCAGCTAGAATGAGTCTAGGTCAGACAGGGAATGTGATTTGCCAAAGATCACATTTCTGAGTCTGACTCACTCAGCAACTCTGGGTACTGTGCTAACAGATATGACAACAAATGGGTGTTGTGCTTCAGGGATTTCACAGCCCACTGGTGAAGATCGCAAGGCAGTGGAGAATTCAAGCCCAATCAGGTAAGTGCTTGGTGAGAAGTCACCAAATTACAAGTCCTGGTGCTGGATGAGCATGCAGTGAGCATCTTGGAGTTCCCAGGAGCCCAGAAAAGTAGAAGCAGCAAGCACCTCTGCTCTCCTGGCCCTGCAAGGGTCTGTCTGCCCCCACTGTCTATGCTAATTTCAGGCAAAACCTGCCCCAGGGCCTTTTAGTCCCTGACTGAGCTCCCTCTTCAGGCCACTCCTGGCCTGTCTGGTCAAACCCTGGCTGGCCCTGGGTTCTGCAAGCCTACCCTTGACACCTCAGATAGGCCCGGAGCTCTATGCCAACCCAGGCACACAGAGCCCCCAGGCCTGCTCAAAGGGGACCATGAAATATACCAATCCAGCCTCTCGATTCCCCCACTATCTGAAATTCTGGGAGCTGGGGCTTCTGGGACCAGCAGCTCAGAGACTGTAAGAGCTAACTACAATATATATGTTTACCATTAATTAAATCTATATATTGATCATTAATTAAATGCAAACCACTATATAGTAATAATTTTAGTCCTTATAGCAAACTTCATTTCCATTTAGACATAGAGAAGTTGGCAGAGAGGTTACACAAGGTTAAGAGGGTAGATTCTCAGGTAGAACTGGCTCCCAATCTGGGCTTTATACTCATGAACATGTGGCTTTGTCATTTAATCACCTGGGCATCAATTGCTGGTCTCATAGGGTCTTAACAAGGATTAAGTCAGCCGCGCATGTGAAGTGTTCGGCTACAGCCAGATACTAAGTGCTCAGAGAGTATCTTTGTTACTGTTTTTGTCTGTTGTTTTGTCATTGTACTAGGTCCTACACCTAGGTAGCATTTCAAGTCCAGTCCATTGTACATCAAACCCCTTCCTGCTCCTAAGCTAAACTATACAGCCACCTACAGAAACCAGTAACTGGCCCCAAACTAAGGTGCCGTGAGTCTTCCCTAGCCAGCCAGTAGGCCAGACCACTTCTCACTTGGGAAGGCCCTACCCTTTCCCTGCTACCCCAAAGCTAGACCTGGGTTTGAGTAACTGGGTAGCTTCAATCTGCAGGGGCAGGAGCTACAGAGTCTGTTCCCACAACTACGTCTGCTGAGGGTGCCTCCTGAGTGAGTAGGCAAAAAACTCCTTCAAAACTACAATTTGTTCATCAGATAAACTTGTCTTTAGGCTTCCGCATGTCTCTGGGAGAAATAGGGGTCCAGAAGCACTACCTTTCTAAGTGAGTCCAGGTTCTGTCCTTGCCCCAGGGTGGAACTTGTACCCTTTCCTCGGCCCATTTCTCAGGATGCAAAGCTGAGGTTCAGACAGGCCATCCTGTGAGGTGCCATGGCTTTGCTAAGGACCACTCCTGGAGGTCATGGTTTAGCAAAGGGGTTAAGACACAGATTGGAGTAAGGTTTAACTCCCGACTCTCTGAGTGAACGTAGGCAATCCCCTTTCACCTCAGTTTCGTTATCACTACAACAGAGATAAAGCTCAGTTAGGTGTTGCCAAGGCCCACAGCTCTCAGCTGAGAGCTTGCCCCTACCTGGTTGCTGGGGCTCGGAGTACTCAGATCTGACGGACTACAAACCCCAGCATGCCTCAGGAAGCAGGTTCCAGTGAGAGACAGCTGGCTCTGCGAATCGGCGCCGGCTAAGGGGGTTGCTGCTGCGCGTGCGCAGAGGGCAGCGGGTGGGTGGGCTGGAGGCAGTTGACGCGTTGGAGCCGCTGGCGGTCAGGTAGGGGGCGGGAAGGAGGGTCTGGGGACCAGGGACCACCGCTGGAGTCACGGGCCACGGGTGAGCGGCAGGGTGTGGAGGCTGTGTAGCGGCCGTCTCACGCCTGAATGGCAGGGTATGGGACCGGATCGGAGGGGCAGGACCAGGGTGGGGGTGGGGCCGTCAGGGGGCCGGCAAGCGAGGGACTCGATGGGACCGAGGAGCTCGGAGGACGTGCTTCTCTGGGCGGGGAGCAGGTGGCTCTGAGAAGCTTTGCGATGCATCACGTTGGGAGGTATGCGGTAATGTGGGGGTTCCAAGGAGAGACGCGGTGCAGCATCTGGGAGATGGGAGGGGATATGCAGGCCTTTGAGGGGTCAGGGTGCAGCAGGATTTCGGGAATACGAAGGAAATCTGGGAGTCCTGATGACATTTCGGGTGCAGAGTCTAAGGAGATTTAAGAGTATCTGGGGCGCTAAGATTCTGGGGCTGCAAGATCTGGCATAAGAGGAAGCAGGGTTAGAGACTATGCTAACTGGTAAGGAGAAAGCATTTTCTAGATGGGATCTGGGGAAAACTGAGGGGGACGAGTTCTTGGAGGAATCAGTGGGAAGGGGTACCTCATTTGCAAGAAGGGAGCTGGTGAAGGTTGGAGGACAACACATGGATGGGTGGGGGTGGGTACAGAAGAAGACACAAGGTTTGAGGGTGGCACAGTGCCTGATGGACTGGGGGATGGGATTAAAGGAGGGGAGAAATCTGAGCCGTGGGACTGGGGTGTTAAACTGGAATGCAGGGTCGAAGGCCGCACAGATTCAGAAACAGATGAAAGGATCTGTGTCAGGGACTTGGGGCGTGTGAGCGAAGAATTGGTGAGGGTTGCAATATGGAGCCCTAAAGACTTGAGCTCCGTACTGTAAGAGGGTTGGCAACTGGATTTGGGGTGGATTGAATGGAGGTGTGGGGGATGTCATAACTGGGCTATAGAATTAAAGTACTCTGAATAGATGTGTGAGTTGGTGTCATGGGTTGCTAAAGGCGTTTAAGTCTGCGGGGGAAACAAAGAGGATTCTGGGGACTCCAGGACCTAGAAGTGATGTATGAAACCATGAGTGCGTGAAGCATTCAGGGGGTTCAGCAACAGATTCTAAATCCTGAAGGAGCCTGACTTTCTCTGTGAGAGGTTGACTCTCCCTCACTCGTTAATCAAACACCCCCTTTCATGATCCCTGTGAAACCAGGGCTGCTGAAACTGGTAGGACTAAGGGGAGAAGACAGTGGTCCAAGGTGGGGATGAAGCAGGAAACTGTTGAAGGTCATCTACCTAAGCTTCGTTTGCCTGTCCCTCCAAGCGGAGATAGCAGATGGTATGTGAGACCTCCAGGGGATGAGTGGAACATGATCTCAGGCCCTATTTTCCTCGTCGGTTAAGTAAGTAGGTTGAATTAATCCTATATAAAGTCCATTACAGCTCAGAGAGGCGGCGGCTCTGTGGATGAAGGGTTTGGGCTGGGAGAGAGACAAGGGGAACTCATACGTATGGAGCATTTGGTCCTGTGCCAAGTTCTGGAGCAGTGGTTCCTAAGCAGGGCGCCGTTATCCCCCTGGGGGCACTCGGCAACCTGGAGACATTTTTGGTTGTCAGAGCTGGGGTGTGGGGTACCACTGGCCTCTGGTGGGTAGACACCAAGGATGCGGTTAAACATCCTTCAGCGCACTGCACAGCCCCCACAATAAAGAGTGGCCTGTCCCAGTGTCGACAGTGCCAAAGTTGAGGAACCCTGCTGTAGAGTGGGGTGCCTTGGACTCAAATCCTAGCTCTTTCCATTCCTGACTTGGTGATCTTGATGCTGACTTAGTTTTCTTAACGGCCCTACTAAGTAGGCTCTACTGTATCCAGTGTTACTCACAGGGAAACGGAGACATAAGGAGTGACTTGTCTCAGGCTCCCACAGCTAGGGTGGCAGGGCCGGGTTCCTTCCTACTCAGATCTCTGAAACCCCGTATATTCCTCCTTTCCTTGCTTTATCCTTGCTGGGCCTGCTCGGTCTTATTATCTGAGCTGATACCCCTCTAATGAAAGGATTTCCCAGTGAGTATTGCTGAATATCAAATAATCTATCCGATTAGGCAGGAAGTAGCCCTGAACTTTGCTCTTGATTTGCTCTTAGACCAAGACTGGTGGATAGATAAGGGAAGGAGCTTTAGGTTAGCAGACTGGGTGAAGTGGGAGCGACGAGAAGGTGAGGTATGGACGTCACTGGCGGAAAAAATACCTCACGGAATGGACTGAGGCTGAAGACAGTCATAATTATTGTCCTGAATGATCTCTTTTATCTTTTGGCTTCTTTCCCCTGGGACAGAATAGCAGCATTTGTTGTTTCGGCTCCAGGACTAGCTAGAGCATTGCTGAAGCCAGTTCAGAAACATTGTAGAACTGGATCAGAAGGCAAGAGACTGGGCTGGAATATTCATACGCACCCTTAGACTTAGCCGGAATATTTACACACACCCTTAAGGACGATATGTAATGGAAGCTGAATCAGCCTGGGAATCAGAGGCTGGAGGTCTGGAATCCTTCCTCTGCTGCTAATTGATCTTGGGCACGTGTTTGCCCTGATCAGCTGCGATCTTGCATGCTTATTTATATGCATCATTTCTGTCAATCCTGTCAGTTACCTGGCCAATAATCCAGGTGTTATTCCCCATTTCACAGATGAGAAAAGTATTAGGTGGAATGATTCACTGAGGCTAAATAGTGAATGGCAAAGCAGGGAGGCATGCCCGGTTCTGCCCGACCCCTAAGTTACATTTCACTCATTTTATTACAATGGGCTTTTCCAACACTACAGAACCCACATGCTTATGTCTGGTGAGCAGCTGGTAGTCAGAAATTTATAAGACCCTTGAGCGCATCCCTGTCCGTGCACACTGCTATGATGCCGCCTCTGCGGCACTTCCCCCCCAGTGCGCCTCTGGTCAAACAATCAGATTCAAAGTCATTCCCAGGCACAGCTCACCTGCCTCTCAGCCACACTGCCCAAAGCCTACTAAGCTCAGGAGCTGTGACATCTTTTGAGATGATGTGGTTTTATGGCTGGGAGTGGACATACTTGGATTTGAACTTCAGTTCTATTGTTTATCAGCTTTGAGACCTTGGGCAGATTGCTTGTCTCTGAGCCTTGGTTTCCTTTATTTATAAAGAGGAGTAACACATACTTCAAATAGTTATTGTGAAAATAAGAGATACGGGTAAAAGGTGCCTGGCATTCAAAAAATGGTCATTTTACGAGAGGTTGCAATTATGAGAGGAAGGAAAGGAATGCTGAGTGTTGCTTCACCACATTTCAGTGACTCTGAGTCGTCCAGCACCAGGCTCCCCGAACTCCCATCCCCTCTTGTGCCTTTCCCAGGATCTGCTTCCTGAACCGTTCATCAGAATTTCAGGATTCAATTACCGTGTGTCATAGGCAGAGAAAGGAACTGACGGAAAGTCGAGTGGGTCAAGATGAGTTGGGGGTCCCCTGAGAAAAGACCATTGCTTTTCCCCTTGTCCTGCAGTCTCGGAGTCACATTGGCAGCACTGATCATTACCCACACGTGTGTGGGAGATGCCAAGGCACCTTTGTAGGTTCGTCCGTTTTAGAGAAAGAGAACAAGCAAGCATTTTTCTAGCAAACTATTATTGATTGAACCTGTCATTGACATATTTTAGCTAAAGCTTCCTTTCCCACAAGCATTTTCTTCTGGGGTTTCGTGTGTCCCAGACTGATAGAGCTTTGAGATCAGTCCTGTGTTTCCCTACTTGTCGAGTGTATCCCCGCTGTTTGCAAGGTGCCTTAAGTGCCCTCAGTAAACTTCAGAATCCTCTTCTACACGGGACAGGGTGTCAGGTGGGGTCCTCACCGCCGTCTTTAACATCGGCCCTGCTCGCCACTCCCAGAGAGTGCCCATTGGTGGCCTGGAGACGGTTCTGCACTTGACTAGCATTCCGTTCAAATGCAGAAGGAACAAATGCAGTTTAGGAAGCTCTCATGAAAGGAAATATGATCAATGAACCTTACAAAAAACCCAGTCAAACCAGGGCAGTGTACCTGTCTTCTGGTTTTTAGGTGAGGACCTCTGTTGAAGTCTGTTTCTGCTCGAAATTATGTCACCAGTGTTTTCATGGGGCTTAACTCATAGTGGGTACTCAGTAAAGTTTTATTTCATTACCAAAATTCTCCAGTTTTGCTCATAGCTTAACCCCCCCCCCCCCCACAAGGGGCTGATAGTATAGGGAATAGAGACATCTCAAAAACTGCCCCTTGGTGGGAATGCAAGCATTGGATGGAGATTTGAAACCTGAGGTCATCTCTAGTCCTTTTATTCTGAGATCAGGTAAAACAATCTCCAAGGAAGGCTCAGAATGTTTATTTTTGACATGTGCGTTTCTGACGTCTTGGGTATGGTCTGCCTGTTGAAAAGGGCCTATTTGCTTCTTATTGGCTGCGTGGTGGCCGCCGCTGCTGCCGCTAAACAACTATCATTTACTGCACAATTAATTGTACACTTTGCTTGGTATTGCCCTAAGCACTCTATAGATACAATCTCATTTAATGTTTACAAGGCCCTTGTGATGAAAATACTATTTTGAAGCCCCTTTTTCTTAGGTGAACTGAGAACTGGAGAGGTTAGGGAACCTGCCCAGGGCTCCACGGTAAGTGGTACAGCTGGGATTCCAACCTAGAAAGCATGACTCCTAAGCCCACTGTTCCCGGTCCTGCCATGTGATTAACGAGGCCCTGATTTCTGTCCCCTGTTCTCAGTTTACTCGTCTCTCGTACTCTTTGAGATCACTACTCATTATAGCATTCAAAATTGGGTCCCTGTAAGACTGAGCTGCGGCAGCTTGTTTTCTAAGCAAGAGAAGTTTTGGATTTATTCGCCTGGAAGTTTCTAGCATGCCTCTTTGGTGTCCTCAACCAGATTCCTTCCGAGCTTAATCTTTCTGTGCCGGGAGAGCAAGGAGTCTTCATCCTTTCAAAATGCAGTTTGTAAACTGAAGGTCTTGTTATGCCAGTACTAGCTATTATTAGTTAACGCTCTTCCTGGTTGCCATTTATCATAATTTCAGTAACAGTCTTTCATTGCATACCTGCCAGTTTCCAGGCTAAGCACTTTTATGTGCATTATCCCTAGTTGTCATAGTAACTTTTTTATAAAATTAGAAAACACTTTTAGTGGAGCTGAATAACCTGTCTACTGTCCCACAACTTGTAGATGACAGTGCTGATGTGGTCCCTGGTCTGTCTGCTACTCTGGCTATTTATGTCACGGGCTGGGCAAAGCCCGATGGTGCCAGAAGTGGCTAGATCGGGCTAAGCTTTGACCATAACGTTTTCCTAACTCAGGGCAGCTGTAGCAAACACATGTTAAGGGGCAGGTTTTCATCTGGAGCTGAAGAGCTGGGCTCCCGTCATCTAGGATGTGCAGTGCTGGCCGTGAGGTCAAAAGGGTGGGGTACACAGAGGCAAGGGGAGGCGTCAGAAGCCGACAGTACATAGCGAAGAGGAAATGTTGGAAGTTTCATGAAGGCAGCCAGTATTACAGATGACATGTTGGGGGTTCATTTTGATTGGTTTTAGATTTTATTGCTGGCAGAAAATGGGCGGCTAACTTAAAGACCTGGGATGGTAAGACAGGCTCTTTCACCTGTCTCGTCTTTTCAGGGAAACCAAGTTTGAGTGGAGTTTTCCATCTGAATCACTCTCGGTATGAACCACAATGACCAGCTGTGCCCTCCTGGAGGAGAGCAGCCATGTCCTTCTCTCACCTAGCTTCAGTGCGGCCAGGATCCTGCCCCCACAGGTCACAGAAGTGACTGGGAGGCATGGTTCAGACTGCTTTCAGGTCTGAGGGAGGCTGCCCCCATGCCTGATGCTTTAGTGACGGGAACTCACGTTTCCTTGGCAAAGCACGCAGGCTCCGGGGAAGGAGTCCTGGATGTTGTCTCCGCCGCCGAGCCCAGGGAAGGTGCGGGCAGCTGAGACGACCTCAAGTGTGGATGTGGGCAGAGTAAGTACATTTTCTAAAGTGGATACCTTAGCCTGGGAGGCAGGATGACTGAAGGAAATGATACGATATTCCCGCAGCCCAGGGAAAGAATTTGTTGGTATTTTTACAAGTTGGCAGACTTGTTTAATTAGCTGATCCGTAGTGCCAGCTCTGGGAAGCACAGATGTCCCTGTGCTGTGGAAGGTAGCATGCTCTGCATCCAAACACCGAATGTGGCCCTCAGCCTGCTGTCCCAGATACTGGGAGGACCGAAGCTGTTTCACTGGTTTAGACCTGAGGTTTGTGTGGATCCTGAGTTTAGGTTTCGGTCAGTTTTTCTATACTGTTGTCCCCAGACTCGTGGCATTTCAGAATTCAGCGTTCATAGTTCCAGATATTTACCTGAGACCTTACAGGTACATGATATGCGGTAATATGTTATTTCCTTGAGGTATGGATTTGAGTCGTGACAGGTTGTCACGCTGCTGTGCGGGAGTCGGTCACTCAGCTTATGAAGCACGCAATAGCAGCTAAATCTCATAATATTGTTCCTTTTTCTTTGTGGAGAAAAATATATGCTATACGGCTGCATTTCCCAGAGTACAGTCTAGAGAACATTTGTTACGAAGGGCTACATGACAGTTAAAAAATACAGCTTGAAGTAGCGTTGGGTTAAGCAAAGTTGGAAATGTCTGTTGGGCAGGGTTGCACCACGTCTGAGCTTTGTGACCTTGAGCCAGTTTTCCTGAGCCTTGGTTTGCTCCTCTGTACAACAGAATACCGGTGCTTACTTCCGAGGGCCATTCTGGGGATTAATGGGACTCTGTGAAGCATTGATCATAGTATCTGGCACACAGTAGGTACTAGATGTATACTGTTTCCTCCAGTAAAAAAGAACTAGATTTCAGGGAGGTGGGAATGACGTTCACTAAATCGTGCATCTGTCAGATTGCAATCCAAAGCTAACTGTAGGGGATTTTGTAACGTGTATCTCTGCATCGACTCCCCTTCTGTGTGCCTGGAAAAAGAGTTTATGACATTTGCAAAGCTTTCTTCAGCTTACTGCATTGTCCTTAAAACCGAGTGGACTTGCCCTTCACCTCCTCCTTCTCCATGATGGTTGACCATCTGCACAGCATGAGACTGCACCAATGCCGCTGTCGGATTTGCATTTAAGCAGAGGTGAATTTACCTGTGTGCCTCACCTTGCCAAATCTAGTCGTTTTATTTTGGGATATAAAGTGACAATGACATAAGGCTGCAGAGCACTGCGATTGTGTGGTTCTACTTCATGAGCATATGTGGCTTGAGGAGGGTGGGAGTATTCATGGCATGTACAGTGTGAAGCAGGGGGTGTTCCAAGCCTAAAATAAGTTGTCTCGATAAAGCATGACCATATTTAAAGTCATCTGAGCTTGAGTCTGTGGTTCTCATAGCTCCACCACCTCCCCACCCTAATCCACTCAGTTTATAAATCTCAGTGATTGTACTTCTACAATATTGCTCAAATGCATCTTCTCTCCATTTCCACCACCTGCTTACTACTTCCAGCTCCCCAGTACTTCCACCAGGCACTTTGCAATAGCTTCCAAACTAGTTTTTCAACCCTTTCCCTGGCTCCACTTGAACTTTGCACATATCAGTTCCCCACTCTAAAACATGCATTGCTTCACTATACCCATCAAAATGAAGTTCAAAGGGCTCCTTTTGGCTATGAGGACTTCTTGTAATCATTCCCCAATTCCCAAACCAGTTAGTATAAACGCTCTGTTCTCCCATAATTTTAACCTAAGGATGAGAGGAAAGAAAACAAATTTATTTAAGACCTTTTTGGTGCTAAGTCTTGTCTTAGCCTTTTTTTTATATACTACATATATTATTACCTCACTTAATGCTTGACTTGCCTTAACCTTACAAGGACAGATGAAGAAACAGACCCAGAACAGCTGTGTGTTCTCTGTTCTCTTTCTAATTTACTGAAGTTCTGTCCTTTCCCGTGCTCTCTAACCTTCCTTAACACTGTGCCCTTTACCTGGAGCTCCTTTCCCCATCTCCACATGTCTGTGCATCCTTCCACATCCCTATCAGATGCCACCTCCCCTCAGAAAAGTCCCCTGTCCCTTCCAATTGGACTGAATTCCTCTGAGCCTCCATCAACCTTACTTTATACCTCATTTTGATACCATTTTCTGCTCTGATTATTATTACCTATATTTTCGTCTCCTATCCTGAAGTTCGAGCATCTGAAGGACAAAACTTGTATTCTGAAAACCTCAGTATCTAGTGCAGTGCATGGTGCCTAGTCTTACTTCGATGGTTGGAAAGCTGAGTAGTCAGGAGGCCAGATGAATGGAAACTACATGTATTTTTCTGATTGAATATTTTTGCTAATCATCCTAATTTTCTCTTTCTCTGGGTGATTCCTAGGTCCCCAAACGTGACACGATAAACTCTACATAACACACAAAAAAGCCTTCCCCGCTTTTGTCCCCCGCTGCCTTGCTCATTTCATGACACGTCTCAGGAGGGTCACAGCTTTGGGGCAGCCTCCCCCGTCTCCTCCAGGTTGGGTCCGTCACTCCACCCACTGTGCTCTGGCAGAAATGTGCATGTAATCCTTCTCTGCGCATCATTTTTCTGTGCTTTGCTGCTAATAGCAATCATGAGTTGCAGACAAAATGTAAAGATGATCACCAGCACGTATCAAGGTACCGCTTGTCAGGTGCGATACTAAGTGCACCACATTCGTTGTGGTATGTAACCCTCCCAGGACTGTATAAAGTAGGCAGCATTATTGTTCCATCTTATAAATGGGTGATGGGGAAACTGAGCTTTGGGAAGCTTAGGTTACTTCCTTCAGGCCGCACACCTGTGTGTCAGAGACTCCAGATCCTGCATTTTATCACTGTGGGATGGACGCCTCATCTGTTTTGTTTCCCTGTGTGTCACCATCATGCAACACAGAGTGGACCTCGATAGATATTTGCTAAATAAGTGAAGGACTGACTGCACGCGTGACAGTAGCTATTCTCTGTTTCTTGAGTGAGTTAATTCGTACAGGCAGTGGAATAATGGCTTCTTTTTCTCCTTAGCAGCGTTCGACCTTCTGGAGCATGACTGGTAAGCTCTTCAGTTCCGGGCTGTGCTAGCGGGACCCTTCTCAGGAAGAGCGATGGCCGCGGCAGCCGCTTCTCACCTGAACCTGGATGCCCTCCGGGAAGTGCTGGAATGCCCCATCTGCATGGAGTCCTTCACAGAGGAGCAGCTGCGGCCCAAGCTGCTGCACTGCGGCCATACCATCTGCCGTCAGTGCCTGGAGAAGCTGCTGGCCAGCAGCATCAACGGCGTCCGCTGTCCGTTTTGCAGCAAGATCACCCGCATCACCAGCCTGACGCAGCTGACGGACAACCTGACGGTGCTGAAGATCATTGACACGGCCGGGCTCAGTGAGGCCGTGGGGCTGCTCTTGTGCCGGTCCTGCGGGCGGCGGTTACCCCGGCAGTTCTGCCGGACCTGCGGCGTGGTGCTGTGTGAGCCCTGCCGGGAGGCAGACCACCAGCCTCCTGGCCACTGCACACTCCCCGTGAAAGAGGCAGCGGAGGAGCGGCGCCGGGACTTTGCCGAGAAGTTGGCCCATCTGCGTGAACTTGTGAGGGAGCTGCAGCGGCGGAAGGTAGCCTTGGATGCCGTGTCCAAGGACCTTCAGGCACGGTACAAAGCCGTCCTCCAGGAGTACGGGCACGAGGAGCGCAGGGTCCAGGAAGAGCTGGCTCGCTCTCGGAAGTTCTTCACAGGCTCTTTGGCCGAGGCTGAGAAGTGCAACAGTCAGGCGGTGGAGGAGCAGAGTTACCTGCTCAACATTGCGGAGGTGCAGGCTGTGTCGCGCTGTGACTACTTCCTGGCCAAGATCAAGCAGGCAGATGTGGCTCTGCTGGAGGAGACAGCTGACGAGGAGGAGCCAGAGCTCACTGCCAACCTGCCCCGAGAGCTTACCCTGCAGGACGTGGAGCTCCTCAAGGTGGGCCACGTGGGCCCCCTCCAAATTGGGCAGGCTGTTAAGAAGCCCCGGACAGTCAACATGGAGGATTCCTGGGCCATGGAGGCTGCAGCCTCTGCAGCCTCCACCTCTGTTACATTTAGAGAGATGGACGTGAGCCCCGAGGAAGCGGGTGCCAGCCCCAGGGCCTCACCTGCTAAGCAGCGGGGGTCCGAGGCGGCCTCCAGTATTCAGCAGTGTCTCTTTCTCAAGAAGATGGGTGCCAAGGGCAGCACTCCAGGCATGTTCAACCTGCCAGTCAGTCTCTACGTGACCAGTCAAGGTGAGGTGCTGGTGGCCGACCGCGGCAACTACCGTATCCAAGTCTTCACCCGCAAAGGCTTCCTGAAAGAGATCCGCCGCAGCCCCAGTGGCATCGATAGCTTTGTGCTGAGCTTCCTTGGGGCTGATCTGCCCAATCTCACTCCTCTCTCGGTGGCCATGAACTGCCACGGGCTGATTGGTGTGACTGACAGCTATGACAACTCCTTCAAGGTATACACCTTGGATGGCCACTGCGTGGCATGTCACAGGAGCCAGCTAAGCAAACCCTGGGGCATCACAGCCCTTCCGTCCGGCCAGTTCGTGGTGACTGATGTGGAAGGTGGGAAGCTCTGGTGCTTCACCGTTGACCGAGGAGCAGGGGTGGTCAAATACAGCTGCCTCTGCAGTGCCGTACGCCCCAAATTTGTCACCTGTGACGCCGAGGGCACCGTCTACTTCACCCAGGGCTTGGGCCTCAATTTGGAGAATCGTCAGAATGAGCACCACCTGGAGGGTGGCTTCTCCATTGGCTCCGTGAGCTCTGACGGGCAGCTGGGCCGCCAGATTAGCCACTTCTTCTCAGAGAATGAGGACTTCCGCTGCATCGCTGGCATGTGTGTGGATGCCCGTGGCGATCTCATCGTGGCTGACAGTAGTCGCAAAGAAATTCTCCACTTTCCTAAGGGTGGGGGTTTTAGCGTCCTTATTCGAGAGGGGCTTACCTGTCCAGTGGACATTGCCCTCACTCCTAAGGGGCAGCTGCTGGTCTTAGACTGTTGGGATCATTGCATCAAGATTTACACCTACCACCTGAGAAGGTATTCCACCCCCTAGGGAATGAGAAATACAAGTTTCTTCCGTGCCCCAGCCTCCCTTCCCTTATTCCTCGGTTGCTAATCATCATAGGTGGTAGTACTGTGGAGTAGGCCTGGCCTACGTCCTCATTCCAGCTGGCTAGTCCTAGACTTTTAGAAGGTATTTTAGGTTTTGTTTTTATTTGCCTTCTCCCCCCCCCCCCCCAAGACTTAGAGCTTCATCAGATGCATTGCCTCAAACAGGACCCATGACGGGGTTAGCTGAAGTCTGATGAGAACTTAGGTACTTCCAAGGCCTCAGTAGAGAGCCGTTGCCCTGTAGTTGAAACCTGCCCTTGTATTGAATGCACCCTTGTTGACTCTTTTTTGGATTTGAAGGCCCTGGCCCACCATTTCCCTCCTATTTCAGTGCATTTCATCCGTGACGCTTTCTCCTCAACTCTGCTGCACTCAGGGTGCATGCTCCAGTGGGGTCTGCTCCAACTCTCCGTGACACTTCAGACCTTGTATCCTTGTGGCGTGGGGTCTCAGGTCTGACCGCCTTTACCAGTGTTAAAGCTCATTTTGCTTAGTGCCACCAAGGTGTTTCCTGCCATCTCTGGGTGGTCTCTAATTGCAGATGTGACAGAATGGATTGACCCTCGTTGGTTGGTGTTGAAGGCCTTAGTCTGGAAGGTGCTTGCCCTTTAAAGGATCGTACAGATTGGAGTTACGCCAGATCAGAAATGCCAATGCAGTCACAGCAGACACTCTTGGATAGTCTCTGGAGCTCACCGTTTCCCATCCCACCTGTCCCCGCCGACCTGTGCTGAGCGTTGTCTGTGGGACTTGCTGGCACCAGCAAGGTGGGGAGGGGCCACACCTCATTTCCGTAGTGAAACGGAATCGTTGGGTCCTTACTCTGTATTTTCCTCAAGTGAGTGTACAGCACTTTGTTTCTGGTTTTCCGTTCCTCTCTCAAGCATTAAATAATTGATAACCTGTTTCTTCATCTCTGGCATTCGTCTTTTAATTAAATATCGGATTTGTGAGGTGAGGAGATGGATAAACTGTGCCATGCTGTTTCGCTTCCATGTCTGACACTGCATTCTTTGAGAGCACTAAGGACCTGCCCAGCTGTAAATTCAGCCCACAGCACCGTTATTTAAAGATCTGTCAGAGGGGAGGGGTGTTGGGGGCCGGATGAAGGAAGATGATGGGATTAAGCAAAACCCCATAAATACATCTACACACACACACAACACACACAGAGATATGGAACACACAGACACAGACAACAGTGCACTGATAGCCACAGGGAAGGGGGCGGGTATAGGGGGAGGTGGGCGAAGGGGGAGACAATGGGGGGGGAAAGAGACTTTGCTGGGGTGATGAGTGCACGATGCTGTGTGCAGACGATGGTTTACTGAGTTGTTCACTTCAAAGCTGTATGATTTTATGAACACTGTCACCCCCGAAATCAAACAAATAAAGAAATGAAATGAATTGAGAAGATGATCCAAATCTCATTCCCACACACACGTGGAAAGAACCAGCCCCCAAGGTCTGCAGCCCCCCACACCCTGTTCTAAACGGAGCCTTCCACCATCTGCTCCGCCCTTACATCACAGCTCAGAAAAGGAAGAAGCCTTATGCTTTTAAGACCAGACGTGGGCGAGGGAATTTGTGACAACGTTCCTCAAGCTTTGGTGTTTACTAAGCAGTCTCTTGCTCTTTAGGTACAAGGGCAGACGGTAAGCCTGAGAGCTATTACCTTGCTTTCATGGAGACAATTTGCTGAGCTGAGCTATTAAAAATTGTATATTCGGTGGTGGCTGTTGTTTTTGGCTTCCGTTGTAATCACTGCCAAAGGATTGGAAAGGAGAGAAAGTGACACTGAACTCGTTTGTCTTGTGCTTTCCACCTGGAGAAAGGGCCTGTGTTCTGATTATGAAACTGCATCTGATTTACAAAGACTGTATATACTTGAGAGGAAACTGATCCAATTAAAAGTGCATCGCAAATGACTCCACTAGTTACCAGAGCTACTTCATCTGTGCTGGCGGCTGACAGCAGATCCGTCTTGGCTCTCAGTGGGGGCACTTGCTGAGGCAATAACAGTGGCTGAGGCCTTTGGCACATGGTTGCAGCTAAGAAATGGGCTGGCTTGATGTACACTGGGCCTGGGATCCTCTCGCTGCTGATGCTTTTGGAAGGAAATGCTATCACTTGGCAGTCAGCCCGTAGGTCTGCCCATCTCCGGACTGCACTCGTGCCCCGGCCCTCAAGTAGGGCAGGCTTCTGCTGGCTCAGAATGGGAATCCGTGTGCTCTGAATGTTTTTTCCCCTGATGTGAATATTTTAAGCTGTACTTAGTACAGTCAACTTTAGGTAAAGTTAAGTTCTACCCTGTTGAGTAAATTGTAGAGTATAATAACCCGAAGAAACGTTTGCTCATTACAGCAGTGCCCTTATTCAAATAAAGTTTTGCCTGCAAGTCTGTATGTAAAATAGATCAAAGAGCAGCTGCTCTGGTTGAGGCAGGCTTGTGGACCTGGAGCACACTTTAGCAACCCTCACCTGACCTGTGTGCCACTGCAATACCCTTGTGAATCTGCATAACCTTTTCTGAGAACCACTGAGCTCCAGCACTGCTTATCTTCCAGTCCTACCTCATTAGCCATGTGGCCCATGGCCAAGCCATTTAACCCTTCCTCGTCTGGAAAATGATGCAAATGACTCCTACCTCCAGGAAGGGTGTAAGATGTGAGATCACAGATGTGAATGTTCTCGGCATACTCAATAAATGAGAGCAATCACTGTCTTTTTTTATTTTTTTTTATAATTTGGGTGAGTTCTTGGCTTTTTTAAAAAAAGATTTTATTTATTTATTTTTAGAGAGGAGAAGGGAGAAAGAGGAGGGAAACATCGGTGTGTGGTTGCCTCTTGAGCGCCCCCTACTGGGAACATGGCCTGCAACCCAGGTACATGCCCAGTCTGACTGGGAATTCAACCAAAGGCGGTTTGCAGGCCAGCCCTTAATCCACTGAGCCACACCAGCCTGGGCACAATCACTGTCATCTTTCATTGAGTTGTTCAAAAGAGTGTCATGAGGCTGCCTGACTACTCCAACCAATACCTTCCATCTTCGCTATTTTGCAGATTCCTACTGGGCAACCAGAACCTTTCTCCGGCATCACCTCCCCCAGCCACAAGTCCCAAACATATCTGACCACCAGTTCCTTTTTACTATAGCTCTACCTATTTCACATTTCTCATGCTGTGTAAATAATTATGTTGCAGTTACTGGCCCATATGCCTGAGCTTTACTGAGGACTAACTTTAGTATTTAGCGACAAGCACATAACATAGTGTCTAATTTGGAGCATGTCCTCAGATTTTAATTGGCTTTTATTGACTTGATTCAATGGTGAGGGATCCTCCAGTGACCTGAGTCTTCCTAACACAGCCCCCTTACATTGGGTAAATATTCTCAGGCAAGCCCTTTTATAAGGTATATTAAAAACCCCCCCCCCCAAAAAAAAAACAAAACTAAAGGCAAACAAATGATTTACCAGTTGGTTAAGGCCCTGCTTTCCTTTATCATTCTGAGTAGTTACATAGACTATAAGGTTTCTGGAGCAATGATTCATTCAATATTTATTGAGTACCTACTGTGAGCCAGGCACTGTGCCAGGTTTCAGAAAAGAAGAATGATAACCGATTATTAACGTGTCTACTTTCTCATAAATTATTTTCACAGCATTTCTTGTCTTTAGTATTTGAAACCTAGTGTTGCACTGCCCTGGACTTCCTCCAAGGCCAGGCACAGGCAGTGTCTGAGAGACTGTGAGGCCCGAAGGCGATGCATACTGCCTCTGGAGAGAGTCCACAGAGGGGCACTCCATTATTCCAGACCGTAGCATAGACTTGGCTGAAGTCTCACAGTGTTCCTGTGGGCAGCGCAAGTCATGCTTAAGTAGTGGTACTTTTAATCTAGGACTAACGAATGGCTTCCGAAAAGGGAAGTGTTACCCTGCTCTGCAGGAGGGGAAACGGAAGGCGAAGCCTAGCATGAAACTCAGGGCTCTCTAGCTTGCACCTGGCTAGGCTGCTGATTAGTACTCAGGATGTGCAGCCCCTCGAGGGATCTCCAGATAATTACGGATATGAAACAGGAGATGCCTGGATGAATTTTACAAGCATGGCAGAGATGAGCTAGGAGGCTGTTTAGCAAAATACACACTTAGAATCCAGACCTACGGCTTTATCTTGTCAATATCATTAATATTCATGGTACTCAGGCTAAGTCTGAAGTCGGTGAGGCAGCTCCGGGATCGACAGTGTGTATGTTCCAGTGGGAAAGTCACCGGGCTTGGTTTGGGTCTGAAGAGCCGCTCTGCCTCTTAACTAGCTCCGTGGCCCTCAGGTGATCGCCACACACCTGCATCAGTTTCTCAGTAAAATAAGGAAGGCTGGACTTGAATATCACTACAATCCCCTTGCGGCTCTATGGTTTTAATTTCTTAGCTAGAATTGTAGTTGAGTTTCCCCCCAATGATTTTGCATAATCCTTGCTGTGATTTTGTTGTGTTTACATTGCAGTAGCAGAAGGACCCTGGCAGCCCCACCCTGAGCCAGTTGCTTACTCTATCCCAACTAATGTGACCTTGGGTCACTTACTAGCTAGCCATTGTCACTCTGTCCAGTTTCCTCACCTGGTGCAATGAAATGGTAGCTTATATTTTAAAGGGTTGTTGCAAGAATTAAAAGATAATGGGATGGCATATGTAAAAGTATCTAATTCAGACAATTTCCTGAGGTGCTCAGAAAACGTGACTTCCACTGCATGGGGCAGAGGCTTCCTTCTCCTGCGGAGCTGATGCGGGTTTTTCTGTTTAACATCAGGGGGAGATTCCTGATCTGCATCGGTGATGCAACTGCGCTGCGTGGCTTCTTAATTTAAAAGTCTATTGGAGGAAAAGGGGGGTTGCTGGAGGGGCACAGGCAAAGCTCATTCTCAACAATGTATCCCAGTAGGAAGGCTCCACAGAAAACCTAAAGGCTCGTTATTTCATTAAAGTATTTAAACGCTGAAATATGCATGTTTAGCTATTTCTGTAAATGGCTAGATACTAGCATAAAAGGATTTTTTTCCCTCCAGGTCAACATTCATTAACTCAAACAATTACAAAAATTAAAATAAACCATAAATCTCATGGTTAGGTTAGAGGTAATATATTATATGGTAGCTTACAATTTTTTGCAACTCTCTGGAGGAAGAAACTTATAAATATGAGCAGGATAAAGAAAACTCTCCCCCCTCCTTCCACACCTGCCCATCAAACCATATCCAGTAACCAGCAAAAGAAAAAGAAACATGAATACAGGAAGAGAACACACACACACACACACACACACACACACGCACCTGAAAGAAAGGTCCACAATTCGACCCAATTAGGAATCCAGAGTTGGTTAATATCCTGACTTTAGTCCTGGTTCCCCTACTTATTAGCATGACCACAATGTCATTTAGCCTCGGAGCCTCGGTTTCCTCATTAGTGATAAAAATGATACTTTTTACTGCATTATTCTTACATCCATTACATAATGGATGTAAGTAGCAGACTTCCAGACATGTCATAAACTTTCAGTAGTGGTAAATACTTTTATATTATAACAAACTACATGCATCTCAAGGTTACCCACATTTTTGCCACAGAACGGTTACGTGAAACTAGTGAGGAAAAATTGTCTATTTCCCTCAACGGAAAATCACTTAGTAACTCGCTGAAATCCTGATTAAAAACGTGAAGAGTTTGTATGAGTGTAAGTCAAGTGCATGTCTTTCCTTGTATAGACAAAACCAAGAATTTGCTTTGGCAATTGACTCAGTTTACCTGGTTATAACGCCACTGTGTATCTTCACAGAATGTTAAGATCTGAGATTCCATTCATTCGTTTACTCATTTACTCATTTAACACATATAAGCCATCTATTATTTATTGCTATTAGCAGTAATTATATGAGTAATGAATGAAAAGATGAATCGATCATGAATCCTGCAGTCAGGGAGCTTGTGGTCTGGCTGGAAAGATAAGGTATGTAAAAAAATAACACCAATATGCCGAAGAATAATATAAATGATACGAGATAGAAATGGAGCACCATGTGTTTGAGAAAAGACTGCTTCTCGTGGGGATGCCCTGGCTGCTGAAGGGCCTTGCAAGTGCAGGGAGTCTCAAGGAGAAAGGTGCAACAGCACCGGGAAAACTGAGAAGTTGGTACCAGCAGGAATTTCAAACCACCTAAGGGTGAGGAGGCATTGCAGGGTCTAAAGGATCCACTTGTCCATGACCCTTCCTTTCAGTTGCCAGTGTCTCTCTTCTTCCTGCCCTACACCGTGTGTACAACTCCTATCAGTGGCCATGGCTCCGTGAGGGTTCATGTTCATGGTGCTGGCAGGGTGCGGACAAGAATGTCCCTGGAGACCTGGGTGGGCCGAGGTGGAGGGAGAAGGTGTAGTTTGAAAACGCACCCCCCCCGCCCCCATACTGTACCCTATCTCCTTATGGGAATACCTGATGGCCTTTGTCTCAGAAATAAATGTCCTGCCTTTTAAAAACCCTGAACTAATATCCAGTTCCTTCCCCTCCAAAGCCTAAGCCAAATGAGTTTTGTAACCTCAATACAGTGTTGCGACAGAGTCTGAACTCCCTTTTTCAGTGTTTGGTGCTGAGAGCTTTCAAAACCCACCACTGCCCCCTGAAACACAAGGTCAGTTACTGAGGACACTACAGGACACGTAAGGAAGATGAATAGGTATACCTCACCTTAATCATTGTAACTACCGCCTTGCCTAATATCCCCACAGCTACAGCACCCATTACCCTAAAATACCCCACAATGGGCATGAACACTCTGACGCAGTCAGTAATAACTTAAAGTCCAATTAAGTTTCTGTCACAACTGGCTTGCCAAAATGGGACCACACGGACCTTCTCCTCCCATTGCTTAACGAGCTTAATATGGCCCAGTTTAACAAGGGCCGTTGAGGTTTGAAACCCGTATAAAAGACCTAGTTAGGACAAAAGTGCTTATCCCCTCCGTTTTATCATTTCATAGTCCAGTTTATCCTGTGCTTAAACCAGGGAAGAATGAATGATGTCTCGTGATGGATACGGCAAGCTTTTAAAGCTGAGGTCCCACCCATGAAGGCCCCCACACCTGATATTGAAAGTACTAATTCCAGCCCATCAACAACGGGCCAAGACTTTGCAGTCATAGATGTAGCTAATATGTTACATTCATTCCCAGTTCACCAACCTCTCCGCCACAGTGTGCCTTTCTCTTCAAAGGCACACGGTACCCTTTTCCCTGGCTACCCATGAGCACCTCAACCGTCACGCCTTCACACACAGTCTTCACAGACGAGATCTCACCTGCGCCCAGCTCCTCTGGGAGCACAGTAAGGACATCGCGTCTATCCCATCCCTTCTACGCAGATTCGTGTGACACGCTCACTGAGGACATACACTCACAAAAGAGCTCAGAAAGGGATGGGCCACTGCCTCACACAGAGCACAAGGCCCTGCCACCTCGGTGGAATTTGTAAACATTTAGCCAAGGACCATTCCATCCATGATTGTCAAAAATCAGCATCTTCAGTGTTAAAACAAGCCCAGCTTCTTTTAGGCCTTCTGGGGTCTGGCGACAACATATTTCTTTAACAAACTTGAAGTCCATTCATGCTGTTACTCACCAAGTGACCCAACTTGCCTGGGATCCTGTGCAAGAGAAGGAAGGCTCTAGAATCTGCCCAAACTGCACTGCAGCAGATGCTCTCATTAGAGCCACCTGGAGACTCCTTCCCTGCAGAGTCTTTAGCAATGTCCTCTCATGCTTCCTGGGGCCTCTGGACCACACATGAGAGCCATTATTTGCCCATGGGCTTCTGGGACAAGGAACTGCACTCCTCAGCTCCATGCTACATGCACGCCATTAATGTGCAACTGCTGGCCACATGCCGGGCTGACGTACCCAGCTACCTATTATGCCTTGGATCATGGAAGCCGCACCCTGAACACTCAGCACAGCCACTGAGGCCTTCTTGCTGCCGGAAAGAGCCAAATCCGGGCCCTGTGGCATCTCCCGTCTGTAAGAGGGAATGTTTCCCCACCCTCGGTCCTTTGCCAGATGCCACAGTGCTGGCGAAGGCTGCCTCCTTTGCCAGGTTCCTTCGCTATCTGGGGAGTTCCTTTCAATCAACCATGTGGACAAGGGAAGTTTATCTACTTCAGAGGTGGTGTCACCACCGTATGTGATGGCATTTGCTGGAGAGCTGCCACTTGGCGGTCCTTGACTGGGACATTCCTGAGAATGGGACAGGGCCCACGGGTCAGCAGCACCCTGGGGCGAACGTCACGCTGGATGCTCTGGGCAACAGTCAGCCAGCAGCTCGGCACATCCTGCGTGCTCTTGGGCCATCGCCAGGGACCTGCTCACTGGTCTAGTCGACGGCAGCAACCGTTCCCCAACCACAGCTGCTGCTGTGCGGTGAAGAGCCCCGGGACCCTCTTGTCTCACAGACACCAAAAACATCAATCGAGGGGACACCTGTCTCCACACACTGCAGATCCTCAGTGGAAGGCTCTGTGAAGACACACCTTGTTCCCCTCAGACACTTACTGACACTGACCAGAGCAGCGTTTCACTCCTCAAAATACACAGCACCGGGCTCTCGGACAGCTGAGGGGACCTTCCACCCCTCACCCCCCGCAGGCTGCAGGCCTCATCGAATGACACGAGAGCTTACTCAAACAAGTTCAAGTCCAATCAAAGGAGACCCCACATGTCTCAGCGATCGAACACTCAGGGTGAACTGCAATAGACATTCTGGCTCCACTGTTGACGTTTGCCTGCTGACGGCTTTCAAGCCCCACTCCTCGCCCTGCTTCAGCCCCACATCCTGGCAAGCTGATAAGGAAGCCTAGGTGCTCTCACCCTTGATGCCCGAGACAGAGGTTCAAACCACGTAAGCCCCAGCCAGCCAGCATGTGGGGACCCACCCCAGCCCCACTCTGACCCCCAGCTATTCCGTAAGAGCCAAGCCAGGCTCCTCCCCCTGTCTCTCCAGCCCTTCTTGGACCTCGGCCCTCCCTGGAAAACTTCCCTATGACAGTGACACATCTTTTTATATCTTCCTGATGTGTGTGGCATCATCGGTTTCATCCTCTGAGCCACATGTTAGATGGGAGCCCGTCTCGAGATGTCAGTGACATCAAACGTTCAGAGTTAAACATCGAAAACAACATCATAATGTGATAAATGAAAACTGCGAATTTCATTTCTGAGCAACCTCATGAATAAAACCATGCGTTTTTATGAAATGGCATTTAATATTTACACTTAAGAGGAATAATACATCTCTCAGGCCCCAGCATCTGAAACATGTTGGACAGATTTAATGATTCTGTAAAAGTGTCAGAAATAAAGTTAAATTAAAAACAGCATGGCTCGAAGGGCACAGGGAGCAGGCATGCGCCGCATCTCCCCCGATCCGAGACAGGGGGCTGCATCTGGGATAACGAAACTGGCCGTGATTGACACACTGGAAGAAAAGACACCTACACGTGGGCACAGAGGCCCTGGACCCTCCACAGAAGGCTAATGAATTGCCAGCTGAATGAAAGGAACACACGATATAGCAAAAACCCTGAAACTCTCCGTTATTCCCTTCTGCTCTGGAGGCTGTGGCCAAACAGGTCCGTTTTTCTCCTCGGTGAAATGGGGAATATCAATTCCAGCCTACTTGTATGCACAAGGACTATTCTGCACCGTCCCACAGCATTTTACTCCAGTAAAAGCTGGCCCCAACGGAGCCGTGGGGGCAGACTCTGAATGACCTTAGTGCCTCTCCAAATAAAACCTCGGAAACAATAGCGGGCGTGGCAGGAGAGAAGGAGCTCCCTGAGGACACGAGTTGTGAAAGGGGAACTTTGTTTTTATTCTGGAAGATAACCGTTTTCTCCTACGACTTCAATTATCTACACAGCCAGGTCCCAAACCTGCAGAGTGTGCGTGTGTGTGTGTATCCAACTGCTTGCTTAATATGGCCAACTAACGTGCCAGTTGTGAGCTGGTGTGTTACGTGAGGATATCCCTTAGAGGCCTTACACTCGGTATATTTAAAACTGAACCGGACTCTCCAATACCTGCTGTTCTTCTTTTGTTCCACTTAAAGGAACAGCAGCATGGGCTCAGGCACGTAAGCCAGAAACCCTGTCCCCACATCCAATCATTTCTCTCCCCTCTCATCTCCCACCATTCAATCATAGAGTTCCCATCAAACTAGCAACTTAATATTTTTTCACGTGCATTTATTCTTTTCTTCGTCCTCACAACGACTAAAATATAAGCTGCTATTTGTTTGTCTCCTGAAACACCACTACCACTTCTTATCTCACCTGCCCAGCCCTAATCTGGCATCCCGTATACACTTCCTCCCTTCCCAAACCAAGGCCTGTCACACACCAGCCAGAGGCAGATTCTAAAATGTAAACGCTAATAATACATAAAACCTTCGAGTGGCCTGAAACTGCTCCTAATAAAAGGACACGTTCCTCAGCATGGCCCACACATCAGCGGGATTTGGTTCCTGGCAAACTACGTTTCTAGGTTTATCTCATCACTGCTCCCTCCCTCTCTGGTGATCTGTGCAATCCACATTTCCCTCCCTCGTCTTAGGACTCGTCTTTGCACACACTTTTCTTGCTACCAGAATCGCTTTCCCTCTCTCTATTCACCTCTGTCTACTGAATGAATCTAACCTCCTCCAGGCTTTCGGGGGTGACCTTCCTGACCCACCACACAGTTCAAGTCAGCTGGCCCCGTCACACTTTGGGTTTCTTCCTTCCAGCATTTACATATTGCACTGTCATATCCTCACTACCCATCTCTCTCCAAGACTCGGCTGAGCTCTGTGAAGGCCGAGTGACATTTAGTTTAGTGTTGCATCTACGACACCCAGCACAGCATCCAAAACATAAGCAGGCACTAACGTTGTTGCTGGCTCAAACCAGGGCAGGGGCCAGCGGAGCTCGTAGGTTGATACAGATGAACACTTTGGGTCACATTTTGCACCAGCTGGTTATGCCACCTCCTGCTCCTCCCACCAGCCGCCTCCCTGAATCACTGACTGCAGCTGCAACACAACACGGGATGTGGGTGAAAGGCGGGAGGAGCGCATCCCTCAGACGGCGTTTTCCTTAGAGAGTCTTCTCATCTATAAAATGACTAAGCGATGTGTTCCCTTCTGGAAAACTCAACCAAATTTTTGTCTTGGTGCAAAGTCACCACTGGAAGCTCAAAAGGATACCTTTGATTGTGTGGCATGGACGGTATCTCAGTAAAACTGTTACAAACAAAAAAGAGATACCTTTGGACACGTGGTCTCAAATAGCCTTTCAACACATTTTCTAGGATGAGGGAGGGAAGAGAGGGAGTTCATTTGAGTTCTAATCCTTTCACTACAAAAGTGTTCTTTGAGTAAATTGCTTATTTTCCCTGGAGCCCTATTTCGCTACTATATTAATAGATGTAGTGAATTAAGGATCTTTCCAGTTGTGAGTTTCAATGATTCTGGTGCCCTAGACCTTAGGGGCTTCTTGGACCAAGATCTCCAAAAGGATCCTCCCATCTCCCTGGGCATCTGTGGGATGGGAGAAGAGAGAAGCACAGACCCACAAGGACCCTAAGGAGAAACCCCTGGGGTCCAGGACTGGTGTATCAGATGAAGACGGTCAAGGCCAGCTCCACCCCAATGGATCAGTGGTCAAGTCAACACCAAGGCCTGGCTCGGGCGGAGCCTGCACCCTGACCCACAGCCACAGTGGTGCCGGGAAACGAGGATCTGGAGGCAGCTGGCCCACATCACTCAGGCTGGAGTCATGCTGGTCTGCCTGCCTCTTCACTCCTCCTGAACACGGACTCGCGATCAGTGCAGGGGAAAGAGAAGTGCCTCTCAGACAGAGCTCTTTCTGGAGTGCCCACTGCGGTTAAGTAATATCAAAACGTAGATGGGGAGAGGACTGGAGGAAGAAAAGGTGGAAGAAAGAGAAGGCAAGAGAGAATGTCTTTGGCCAGCTATGCCTTTGAAGTATATATCCTACCCCCTCCTGAGCCTCAGCTTCCTAGGCAGCAGAGACCAGGTGAGAGGGCTGCTGTGAGGATCAGATGAGGCGGTATAGGAGAAGCGCCCAGGGTGCCTCCCGGCGTGCGGCAGTTCCCGGTACACAGGTGTTGTTATAAGGAGCCAGGAGGGCACGTGGACTTCAGAGTCAGACAGCCCTGGGGCCGAATCCTGCCTCTGCCCATCACCAGCCATGGGGCCCTAAGCAGATGACTTTTCCTCATTTGCAAGCTGGGAATAATTCTCCTGGCCTCATAGGGTTGCTATGAAGACATCTGGGGTCATGTGATTAATTGGCCCATAGGAGGAACTCAGTATAAGTCAGTCATTGTTGCCTCTCCTTTTACCCCTCTCTCAACTCTCCCTCTCTCTCTCTCTCTCACACACACACACACACACACACACCACTACACGCTCTTCTTGACCAGAGCACAGGCTTCAGATTCAGCTGTGCAAACGTGCTCTCCTGGCCCCACCGCTGGACTGCAGGCTGTGCTTTCTGAGGACTTCAACTTGCACCCCCATCTCCAGGTGCAGGCGGGACTCGGTTCACAAACAGGCAGGTTCGCCAGGGAGAAGCAGCCACGGTTTCAGTTCTGGAGGGAAGAGGGCTTATATCTTAGCCCACTGTACTCAGGACTGGCAAGTGCTACATCATCAGGCTTTTTGTTTTGGAAAACTAATAGTAATAATAATCACCGCTGACTTAAGAGCATTTCATAATAACTGGTAATAATAACAGGTAGTATTTCCTGAGCATTGCTTATGCGCCAAATGTCATGATAATCACTTTAGAAATATTGTTTCATTTAATTCTCATAATAGGACTGTGAGGCAAGCATTAGTATACCCATTTACAGATGAACAAATTGATGTTCAGTTAACCTGAGGTCACACACTTGGCACATGGGACAGATGACTCACACACAGCTGGTCTGTGGGTTGTTTCATGTTGAAAGGTGGGCCTTTGGTGAGGAGCAGGCAACAAAGGCTGACTTGTGTTGAGCTCCTATCAGCTAATCACAGGACCTCCTATCACCTTCATAACTACCCTGGAAGGTCCAGGTGTCTTTTCAACTATTCCCCTCCCAATCCAGCCCCTGGTTCTCACTACTCCAGGCATTTGGAGATCCTAAACCTGAGCTCTCAGCCGGGGACAGAGACAATGGCAGTCTCTCTGGGAGACCTGGGAGACAAAGGCTCAAAGACAAGCAGAGTTCTCACACGGAAGACAGCAGCATCCCTCAGGGGCACCCGAGGGCATTCAGGCACACTGCTCCCAAAGGTCAGAGAGGGCTGCATTCGCCAGGCTTTCCTGCACACCCAGCTTTGCATCTTGTCCCCCGGAAGCCCCGCCCAGATCTCCAGTTGGCAAATGCCCCCACTGGCTGGGGGCCTCTGCTTGGACTAATGTCTCCCCCAAGGAAACCCCCAGCCCACTCTAGGCGCCTCAGGTCCCATCTCCCAGCCTCGCCTCCTCCACTTCTGACCCTTCCCACACAGACATACACCTTACGCTTTCCTCTTCCGCCACAGCATTCATTTACCAAAAGGCTCACACTGGACTGTCCTCTGTTGAAAACCTTTCCCATTTGACCGAGCTCCTTGCGAGCAGAGAGTGTGTCTCACTCACCCTGGCATCCTCAGCACCGGCTATGGGGCCTGACCTACACGGGGGCTCGAAGCCCTGTTGTGGAAGGACGGATGGGTGAGGAGGGATGCAGGAGGACAGGAGAGGCAGAGGGAGAGGGAAAGCACCCCTGTGGCGAGAGGAGTGAGGCTGCTCTCAGGCTGGTGGGTTTGCCCTGCAGATAATGAGCTGGCGAAGGCAACAGCTTCCATCTGAGTCCCCCTGCTCCCTGCAGACCACTGTGCTCTCACTCAGGGGCCGGAGTTAGAGAGAGACGGAAAGAGAACAAAAGCTCTGTATTCATCTCCAGGGAAAGTGCACATTGTTAGTGCAAGACTGAAGGCTCTGACCATCCTGCTCCCTCAGCCTCTGCACCGCCTCCCGGGAATGCGGCTGTGACGGCGAACAAGAGTGGTCTGGGCCAGCCTAAGTGGAATCAGGGCCATTCGTCTACAAAGTGGCCATCTCTCATCGCTCCCCCTGAGTAAAAGGACCATGGGGACAGTCTCCAGTGCTTCAGTAACGAGGTACAGCTGGCCCTTGAACCATCCAGGGATTAAGGGCACCCAGCGCCTGTGCGTGCATGACTCTGACTCCCTGCAAATGTAACTGCTTATAGCTTTGTTGACCTGAAGCCTAATTGATAACATAACAGTCAATTAACACATATTTTGCGTGTATAATAAGATTTGTATGTATGTGGAATATACTGTATTCTTACAATAAAGTAAAGTAGAGAAAAGAAAATGTTATTAAAATCATTAGGAAGAAAAAATACATTCATAGTATTTATTGAAAAAAAATCCACGTAAAATGAACCTGTGGTGTTTAAACACACAGTCTGAACCTGTGATGTTCAAGGGTCACCATCTTTGTGTGTGTGTGTGTGTGTGTGTGTGTGTGTCCGGAAACGGGAAAATGGGCCATCTGGCCATCCACTGCTCTGCCATCTCTGAGAATGTCAGGGGCTTTGGCAACCTGGAGCCTGCATTTGCTCTGAGTTTTCAGGAGGGGGAAGACCCAACCTTGCTTGGAGCTAGCGATTAAACTTCCTCCTTTGCAAATCAATGCAGGTTCTAATCGATTACCGAAACCGACCTCAACATTCCCATCTGTAGAAGGGGGGTGTCTAGCCTAGACGGGGATGGGAAACACCCTACCCATGAGTCACTATTTCTTGCTCTCACACCCAGAACAGACATGGCTATGTGGCCTCTGCATTCCTTCCCCCAGGCTTGGTCCTGACCTGGAACCTCTGTCAATGTCGCGTTTCAGGTCGTCACTATCACTTGATCATGGCTGGCACAGAAAGAGGAGCTCAGGCCCGGCTCAGGACTGTTGAGGCCTCTTCCAGCTCTGCGTTAGGGCTCTGCTTTCCCTCGCAATGCTGCCCCAAAGTTAGGACAGAGAAGCAAGTTGGGCTGAGGGGTACCCATGAGCAAAGAGAGTATCTCAACCCCTGTCCAAGCTGAGGGTCTAAAACTCTGAGTCTTTCCTTGGAAGTACAGACAGTTCCCTTGGGCTGGATGCCAACTTCTCAAGGGTTCCCCGAGTCTGCCGTGGCCTACCGTTGGACGAACACGGTCTTTGTGATTAAGGCAGCCTGGGCTCAAATCCCCGCTCTGCCAAGTTCCCCGGGGCGAACGCCCACAACTCCTCTCACCGTTCCGAGCCTCAGTTTCCGCAAGTGTGAGATGCAGACGAGAATGCCTACCTGCAGGCTTGTTATGAGGAGGAAATGGGACGAACTAATGAGTGTGGAAGTGCTTTGTGAGAGGCAACGCGCTGAGCACACGCGCAGGATTATTATTCTTGGTACGCACCAATAGGAAAAAGACGAGGGTGTTCCGTTCCAGATGGACTCAATCTAAACCGGAGAACAAATGCTTTTTTTGGTAATTTCATCTGGCAGAAATGACACTCTCATGGGCCTATTTGTGTTAAATGAACCACATCCTGTATCATCTTTTTGCATAGTTCTGAGGAGAAATAAGTCGGCTCTCTCCTCTGGCGTGCTGCAGGCTAGAGAGTGTCCAGTTCACATTTAACCTCTGGAATCTCTGCCCGTTGCATGAAAAAAACACTGCCCCAGAGCTAGGGCGACCCCACAAGCACCTGCACAGGAGCAGAGGTGTGAGGGGAGGGGGAGGGCCAGCCCCACCGCCACCCTGGGGCTTTGCATAGACAAACGCAGCCAGGCTGAGATCTCTGACCCATGTGCTGGTTGAGGGCTGTGAGGCTCAGTGTGACTGGAAGGCAGAGAGTGTGAGGGCAGGTGGGGCTGGAGAGGATGATGGCTGGGGACACCTCAGCTCTGAGAGGGCCATGGAGGGTGGGGAGTTTGGAAATCAGCCTCAAGGGCAATGACAGGGCACCCTGGAGTTTTCGTCCAAGGAGGGGCATGATGGAACACGCCATCATGTTTTAGAGACATCTCGTGAGAGTTGCTTTTGTGTGTGAACTTGACTGGACCATGGAATGTCCAGAGAGTAGTCAAGCATTATTCTGGGTATATCCGTGAGGGGTGTTCTAGACAAGATCATCAGCAGACTGAATAAACAGGCTGCTCTCCCCAGTGTGGGTGAGCCTCATCACATCAGTTGAAGGCCCGGACAGAACTACAAGGCTGCCCTCCTGGGAATAAGAAGGAGCTCCTTCTGCCCGACTGTGTGAAGCTGGGACATCAGTCTTTCCTTTACTTTGGACTTGAACTGAAACAATAGTCCTTCGGTCTCTAGCTGCCAGCTTCGTAACTGGAACTTATGCCATGGGCTCCCTCGGGTCTCCAGTCGGCTGAGCGGATCTTGGCTTGCAACTTCTCAGTTTTTGTAGTCACATGAGCCAATTCCTCATGTATGTATAATATATACATTTCATACTCCATATATATGAATATACCACATATATGCTATATATCAATATTTTATATAATATCTACCTACCTACCTACCTATCCTTTGGTGCTGTCTCTCGGGAGAACCCTGGCTGATCCCAAGGCTGTAGTGTGCTTTGGGCTGATGGGGGACAAGAGTGGATGCAGGGAGACCAGTAGGAGGCCAGCACTGGACTCCAGGCAAAACACGAAGTCAGTGTGGGAGGGGGTGGCAGCAGCTAGGTGGAAAGAAGCAGGCACCTTCCAGAGCCACTGGGAAATTAAAACTGAGAAGACTTGGGGTGGTTTGGAAGTGGGAGGAGCGAGGGAGAGGAAGATGTTGAGAAGCACTCCCAGGTCCCTAGGTGTCTGGTTCGTGTCTGGTTTTTGTCTGGTTCTACCTTTGAGCAGGAAGTTGCTTTTCACGAGGACACTGGGAAGGGACTACACAGCATGGGGCAGAGTTCAGGCGGACAGGCAGGGGAGCTGGCATTATGGCAAATATCAGAGGACAGCTGGGAGGCGGAGGTGAGAAGTGGGAGTCACGTGTGTAGGGACAATAACAGAGAGATGCCCCAATAACGGCTGAGATGCCCCACGGAGAGGACGCAGTCCAGGAAGAGAGGCCTCAAGGACGGGGCCTGTGAAAGCACACTGTTTGCTGGGGGAGGATGAAGCTGCAAAGGAGACAGAGAAGGAAGAGGTAGGAACTGGGGGCGAGCGAGTGGGAACCACAGAGCAAACCCGTACCATGCCTCAAGCTGGAAGTAGTCAACTCCATCAAATGGTAACAAAAGGTCAAACACATAGGATTTGAAGACTGCCCCTGGGTGGTGAAGTCCCTGGGGAAATAAATCAGCACCCACGCAGGGCTCAGCTCCAGACCCACTCCTTTCATGTCTGGTTGCTGTCTTTGAAGCAAGTTCCCTCGGGAGAATGAATGCCCAGGAGAGTTCTCTGGCTCACGTCGGCCCCCTTGGCCACACCTGTCCTCACAAAAGGAGGTGACATTTGACTACATTTCTCCCTCCTCCCTTTCTCCTCTCCCCAGCCCAACCCCCCGGCTGCCTTTCAAGCTGCCAACATTCCTTTAAAGAGTAGTCTAGAAATGTTGCAGCTGACATTCAAAAGCACATTGTAATGCAAATGGAAATACAGAAATTCATTCTCTTGGACAGTTTTTGGAAATTATAATAGAGATAAAACATCTTTTAAAGGTGGCAACAGGCATTTATCTGAGGGGACAGTTCTATACTACGGCCTCTCCCAATCTAAGCTCCAGAGCAGTGCGACCTTCGCCATGGAGAATGTCCCTTCGCAGGATCACCACGCCTCTGCACTTGAAAAAGGCGTATCAATTACATACATTTTCTCTTTACCATGTCCTTGGTCTCTCCAGCTCTCTTTGTGCATTTCCCCGTGTTCATCTCATTTGTCTCTTTGTGTTTGTTTCTTCCTGTCTTCTGCAGTCCACCTCTCTCTGTCTGTTTCTGTTTGTCTGTCCCTCCCTACCTCTGTCTCTCGATTTCTATCACACACACACACACACACACACACACCCAGAATAAACAATTCCTTCACAGGCACATATCCCTCACCTTCCGTATTCAATTTCTTCATGAAAAAGACAGGCAACTGAAAATTCAGGAAACCTATCCTACTAGTAGTTTCTGCCTCCATCACTCTCCACCCAGAACAGAGGACGATAGGGGACGACTCAAGTGCAGATCACAGAGCCCTTCTGACATCTCCCCAGCAAAGCCTCACAACTCCATCCCTCTCCACTGGCCCCGTCTCTGCAGCTGCACTCACCCGGGCCCCTCTCAAGCCTCGGTGGATCTGCCCCTGTCCTTGGTCCTGAGTCGAGTAACAAGGGATGGGAGTAAATCAGCAGCCATGAAACTTCCCCTGCTCCAACACACACACACACACGCACACACACACACACACACACACACTCCTGGGAACATGGTTTCCTGAGTGGATGCGGCAACTACTTGTATAACAAATGGGTTGAATCGAGATAATAATTAGGTGCCCTGCTCAGTGCTATATGAATCCATCATTGATCTGTCTATTCGCTCATTGGATCCTGTATTTTGCATATGGGACAATTGATCTTAGTCAATCAGGTTTCCCAAGGTCACATGGCTGCTAAGAAGTAGAACTGGGATTTGAACCAAGATCCATCTGACCACAAAACCTGCACTTTATCTCCAAATGAGGAAGTCTATCCAAGAAAGCCAGAGGAAGGCTAACTTTGTACAGAGAGTCTTTAATCATGATTTAGGATGCATGTATCAAGATCACAGGTAGGGAGAGCATGTGATCATTGAGTCAAAGAGTGAAATGAAGCCCTGATTGCGAGAAAGGTAACTTTTCAAACTATAGGTATATCCAAGGACACAAAAGCATGTAGTAAAACTGTTAAGCCGGGGCAAGAGGCTCAAAACTTCACACGGTGCTGGGGGTGCACCCTGGAGCAGAGGGGTATTAAAGGGACCTGACAGGTGGAACAGCCTCCACACTCATCATGTTGCCTGCTGGGACCCAGCTCTTCTCAGTGTCTGCCAGATACCCTGTAACTGACCTGTCCAGTGCTCCTGCCCACTCCAGACTAGCCAGATGCTCAGGACGCCAGTTGGCAGTAGAGAGCCCCACCTTACTGCCTGGATCTTTCTAGTCCTCTTTGGCATGCCCAGGGGCCCTCTGGAGTCAGTGTCAGAGGTGGGCCTGTTGTTCTAGCTTTCATTTCATTCTATTACAGGAAAAACAATACCATGTATGAACCACTACTCCTGCTTCCTAAAGCAGACAGTGCTAATTAATCACAGCTTTCTCGATGATCCCAATTACCTCTACAGAGTGGTCTAGACAAGCCACCCTGATTAGTCAGAATTAGCACATAAATCGAAAGCTAAGAACCCCCACACGATAGTGACTGTGTTCCCTACATGTGCCAGCCTGCCCCCCTTTCCAGCTATCAGTGGGTTGCAAAGAGTCTTTAACAGAATGATGCGCTGTTGGAAGGCTCAGACAGGCTGGTAAGGAACAGTGTGGGGGCAGGGCTCACATCTTGTCTATTGTGGTACCCGAGCACCTGGCAGAGGTCTGCAGGGAACCGATGGATTAATGATGATAAACTGTAAAGCACTGTGCAAATGTCTGGGGTTGTTAGCCCTGCCCTGTTTTGGTCTCTTCCTTCCACCTCCTCTTCCCTCTCTGGCCTTCCAGTCAAGGAGATAACCACTGTTTAGAGCTGAACACAGATTTCAAAGAATCCCGGAACCCCCACCCTCTCTGACTGAAAGAAAATGTGCAGGGATTATCCTTTCTCGTGAGGTAGATACTTCACAGGAAGAAATGAGAGCTGTGGCTGGGACTGCAATCCTCAGCGGGTGCCCACAATTTTTTTTGTTTTAATTTAAGCTACTGTTGTTCATGTACCTGCTATGCCCGGCATCTTACTCACATTATCTCATTTCATTCTCCCAAAAGCCATGCTAGGGAATGACTACCCCTCCTTTAGCACAGGAGGAAACGGAGACTTAGAAGCTCCTTCAACCGGGGATACCTGGCAGGGAGGGATTCTGGAAGAGCCAGGGGGACAGGAAGTCCTGTCTGCCCACGTCAGCACTGTTCCTCGGTCCTGTGCTCTTCCCGCAAGCTCCGCCCCCAGAGCTAGGAGCTTCCACACCCAGATTCCTCAGACCTGCTTCCCAGGGGCCCTCATTTAGCACAGGTCCCTTCCTTGGTGGCCGTAGAGAGAAGGGTCACCGACTCTATCTGAGTCCAGAGGCCTTTCAACTCTTCAAGGGAAAATTCCCAGCACCTCTGAACACTCGGACATACATGCATGACTCATGGACACGGACAACGGTGTGGGGGTTGCCTGAGAGGGTGGGGGGAGGGGGACGAAAGGGGAAAAATTTGGACAACTATAATAGTATAAACAATAAAATATAATTTAAATTAAAAAAAACATTCCCCAGTCTCTCATCCACCTCCTCCCCAGCATCAACCCCAAATTAAAAATATCATCAAACCATAGCATTTGATGCTCCGTCTGAGTGGCCACAGCAGGTGGGGCCAGAGAGAGGGAGAGTCACACAGCGGGCTGACATGGGCCTCAGGGACCCTCTGTGCTCTTCTTGGGAGCGAGCTTGGGTAAGGGAAGAAGGAAAAGCTCATCTGCCCTTGAGGCCCAGAGAGAAAAGCTACCAGGCCAAGTTCACCGAGCAAGTGCTTGGCAAGCAGGAAGGCTCCTTGAGTCCTGAAGAGGCCTGAGCTGTGGCTGCATTCTTTCCGCCCCCTTCCCCACCTTACGTGCAACAGACACCGTGGTCTCCGATACGGACACAGAGATTTTTCTGGAGGGGAAAAGACGGCGGCTATGGGTAGAGATCGGGAGGGATTCAGCGTTGGAGCGGGGTCCTGGGCCCCACATGCGGGATGAGGCAAAGTAGTTCAGTGGCCACAATGAGCGAAGGTTTTTATAAACATAACCTAATTGTATTACCTCAAAGTCCTGAAGCTTATTGCCCTGCTTAATGATGTATCACATTATTTATAGGGTGGCACGACGAGACTTCTATTGATTTAATGCACTTCTTTAAAGACCGTCATTGTCACAGCCATAAAACAGAGCTATTCCCAGACAACTCAATTATGTCCCCTGCGCCTATAAACCACCCCGAGCCACACACAGTGCTCACAGGAGGCAGTGAGGGTGGGACCGCACCAGGAAGCAGGCCCCGCAGGACAACACGGAGGCTCTGGAGATGCCACTGCCGGTGGGTCAGGGCTTCACCCAGTTGGGGGTGAGGGGCAGCGTAAGAGGCGCTCGATGGGGAGTGTGCAGCACCCCCCACCCCAGCTCTCCTGCCCCGCTGGGTGGAGTGCTCCTGGGTGACTCTGAGCAAGCTTCCTCCTCCCTCCGGGCCTCGGTTTTCCCAACTGTGACATTGGAGAGCTGGGCCCAGTGAGACCTGCAGGGTCCCTCCTGCTCCACATTCTGTGGTTTCACCAGTTCTGGTTGAGCCATAGGAACAAGGCGCAAAGACGTTTTTGACATCACTCCTCACCCTTTCCTTCCATCCAGGCTCTTTCTTTTTCAAACTCACTGGTAATAGCAGTAACAATGATAACAGGGAGTAGCCCTCATCCTGTTATTTATTAGTTGTTTGTCCTATGGGCACTTGACTCGGCATATCTGTGACTCGTTTTCTCATCTGTGAAATGGGGGTATGAACACATGGACCTAATAAAATACATAACGCACAGATGCGATATTTCTATCTTTCTCCAAATGCTGTTACGTACAGCACGTACATCCCCTTAATGTGGGAGGGAGCCGAGAATAGCTACCTGTGTACCCATGTCACAGGAAGGGAAAACTGAGGTGGCAGGGGAGTGGCTTTCCCAGGTGAGCAGCACAGACTGGTCTCCTTCTGGTTTGGGAGATTCCAGCTCTGGTCATAGCTGAGAGTCCAGGGAAGATAAGACCTGGTGACGACCCTGAGGGTAACACCCCTCCTTGGGAAAGGCCTGAAACCATCCCCTCAAACATGCAGCGGTCGCTCCCAGAGGAGCTGGGGCTCTTCTTGGGTTCTTCCAGCCAGCCTGGAGAGAAGAAGGTGCCCCTCCCCACGGCCCTCCCCCCAGGCAGAGGTTTCAAGGAGAGAGAGTGGGAGACGGGAGCCTGCAGAGGCTCAGGGTTCCGGAGTCCAGGCCTCCGCCTTGGAGCTTAGAAAACCCCCGGCTGGAGGAAACTCAGAAACCACCACTCGGCCCCTCGTCCTGTCTGTGGTGACCATGAAGCCCAGAGACAGGCAGGGCCTGCCCCGAGGCTGCACAGTTCACACACTGCAGAGCCAGGAGTCGGCTATCTCCCCAGCAGTCTGATGTCCACACCCCAAGTGGTTGCCACCCCCGGCAAGCGCCCCCGGCTTACCTTTCTGGTACTGCAGCCACAGCTGCTGCTGCACCTTCTTGCTGGGGAAGTGGATGATGCAGGTGAGCTCGGAGCCGTAGAGGGCCTCCGCGATGTAGTGGGAGCCGTAGTGCTGGATGAAGGTCAGCAGCTCCTCCCGGCTGCTCTCCTTGGTCAGGATCTTGAGGACGTTGGTGAAGCCTGGACGGAGGACGAGCATGGGGAGGTGGTCAGAGTGTGGAGGTTGGTGGCTGGCAGATTATAAGTGGCAGGGGCCTCTTTCTAGCGTGGGTCTGGTGCCTTATCCCTCACCACAGCATCAGCCTGAGGGCTGCACTGGTCCAAACACAAGCAGCATTCCGTGCACGACCGTGAAGCAGAGGTCGTGCTCTCTGGTGGGCACACAGGACACCAATCAAGAGGGAATTGATGGGGTAGGAAGGACTAATTAATGCTCATTGCCCTGGATCACAGGGCCCTGAAAGTCACAATCAGGAAATCAAAGCTGATGAGCTACTGACATGTATCAGGCGCTCCGCTAAACATTCCACTCACTTTGTGTACTTTAACCCCGGCGCCAGCTCTGCAGCCCACCACAATGACCCCCACTGTGGAGATGAGCAAGTCAAAGCTCAGACCGCACATGGACTTGCCTTGGTCCTCCAGCCCCGAGGGGTGACTAGGACTCCAGCCCACTGCTGCTGTCACCCCAAAGTGCGTGCACTGTCCACTGCACCCAGCCATCCTGGTCGTGGCCTGTCCACAGCTACAGCCCGGGGGCAGCCCTGGCCTGGGCTTGGCAGATACTCAGCTTCCTCTTATCTGATTCTTGGCTTATCTCCCTGTGACGCCAATTTCCTTTCTGTGTCAGCCACGGCCTCCCTACACAGCCATATGTTCTCCTGTGCATTGCCAAGGGACTCTTTGCGGCTCTGCTGCCTTTTGTCCATGGCCAAAGAGACCTCAGTCCTCGGTGCCCAGCATGGGGCGCTGCAACCACTCCACAACCACTGCTCCCCTTCCCTCGCCTTCCTCCAACACCCAGGTCTATTCTTCTGGGAGCCTTAAGATATTCCTGGGCCCCTCCTGCCACTGGATACAACCAGTGATGCTATCCCAGCATCCCAGGCCTCCGAGGCCATCTCCTATGAGCCACCTGCATCAGGCTTTATGGCCACCCAAGTCTCCTAAATATGACATAGGATATCTACTATCCTTTCTTCATTTCCATCCCTTATCTTACCTCCAACACACACACACACACACACACACACACACACACGTGCTACCAACTCCACCCCCTCCCACCTCCTGCCTGAGTCCCACCTGTGCGTCAAGACCCTGGGAGGTCACCCCTCCTCTGAGGAGCCTTTCCCAGAATCCTGGCCAGTGGAACTCTTCTCTGTACCTCCAAAGTGCTCCACCTCGAACACATGAGCTCCCTCCCACTGGCCTCTGAGTCGGCACATGCGTCCTTCCCCGCCCCCACCCCAAGCAGGTCCAGGGCCCAGTTCAGCACTTGGCCGGCACACCAATCACCGTTACTGCAGAAACCACCAACTCCACCACATCAGGGTAAAACGTAAACGAGCAAGCTCTTTTCCGCATTACAAATGAGCTCCAATTTGCCAACGTTTTTATTTACAAGGGGGTTCTCGGGAGTGTCATTATTGATTAATTAGAGCAGATCCACCTTTGTAGTTCCAGCGGGAACATCACAGTCTGTTTCGCAAGTGTGATGTGAGGGTGTGGGTGGGGGGAGCGGAACAGCGTTCAAAGAACGGGCGCCTGATTAGAGGAACAATCTCTCTCCATCAACCCGTTAACTCGTGCAACCGGGTAATTAATACAGCCGTGTTAATGATGAGGTGGTGTCTGTGAAGCAATAAATAACACCATGGAGATGCCCCGTGGCTCTCTATGCAGGCAGGCAAAGCTGTAATCAAATCCCTGCTCTGCTCCTGTTCCGCCACGCCCTAGCTGTGTGATCTTGGGCCAGTCACCTAACCTCTCTGACCCTCCGTTGCCTTATCTGAAAAAAGAGAAGAATTGCACATGCCTTCCTGGCAGGACTGATGTCAGTCCTAAGACATACAATGTTGGGAAGTTCTGGCCGAGGTCACTAGTAATTACTATTTGTACTTCTCAGAGGGTGAAGTCCTCTGATTCCCAGGCTAAACAAGTGACACGTTCACGAACAAAGGACACGGAAAAAGACCAGGTAAGAAATGATATAGTGGGTCATGAGGACACACGGGGACCATAACCCAGTGGCCGAGTGTTAAGTAAGTACCAGGGCAAAAAACCCTAGGTCAGGCCCCGTGCTTCCCAAGTCCTTCACCCATTCCTTACTTTTCCATTTTCCTTTATATTTTTTAATTCCATCATGAAACATCAGCACCAACCATGTGCTGATTCTCTGTTACAGAGAAGAAAGGCGCACGGGACCCAAGCCCCGTCCGCAGCCTCAGATCTGCGGGTGAGACAGGAAGGATTCAGCTATGAATCAAGCACTTGCTAGGGCTCCATTAGAGGTAGCGGCTCAGGGGGGATTTCTCGAGTTACCCTGAGGGGAAGGGAGAATGAGGGGGGGTGCCTCTGATTGTTGCAGGGTTCCCTGGGCAAGGAGGTCCAGACAGGGGGAGCAGCGTGTGCAAAGGCAGAGAGGCATGAAAGAACCTGTCCCTTTTGGGAACTACAAATTGTCACCACCAGCTCGGGCTCAGGGTTCCCATGGGGAAGTGTGAACAATGCATAAGTGTGTGTGTGTTGGGAGGGCGTATGTGTTACTGTTGTACAGAGAAGGGCAGGAAAAGAAATCAGCTGGGAGACACCAGAGGAGTCAGAGCCCGAGAACTTGCAACCCACAAACTTGAACTATTTCAAGAACATAAAGAGGGCATAGATTGCCGTTTACCCTCCCTCCTGCTCATTTTCCCACACCCTGCTCAGATCCCCCTTCCTCCGGGAAGCCTCTCTGACTTCCCAGAATGGATACGCCTCGCCATGGCTGTCCCATCACTGTGCTGGCTCTACCGTGGTGTGTCCATATTGCGGTCCGTCTGCTTGTCCATCTGCTCTCCTTGTGAGCTCCCCGGTGGCAGGCTCCGGCAGTGCCAGTCCAGAGCCTGGCACACCCTAGGTCCTCAGACACAGGTGCTGTATTAGCGCCAAGCCCCCTGGCTTCCGGGGGTGGAGGTCCTCACCTGCTGAAAGGGTGATGGTGCTGAGCTTCACACGGTAGAGGTTGCTCCGGACCCTCCACTGCTGCACCATGGGGTAGCCCATGGCCTCGTCATACCTGATGTCTCCTGGGGGAGGGAACGAGAAGGCCGCGTGAGCCCAGCATTTAGAGGCCTCGAGTCGCACCCCCACCCCCATCCTGCAGTCCCGGCTGGGGCTTGGGGTGTTGACCACTTCTAAATGCGCATGGGCTGGGCCTTGAACTGCGGGCTCTCACGGGGCTGACGACTTTATTTGGAGCCCGACTCCAGGCCTCTTCCCGGCCTCCGCTTCAGCCCCAAGGCTGCCTCTAGTCTCTGCGAAACAGCTTGCAAGGCCCCTGTACCCTGCGAACTAGAGCGCATGTGCGGTCTCATCCGCCCGGGTTGGCAACATGCCAGGGGAAACGAGACACCTCGGTGCCTCATTTTCCCCATCTGACCCTGCCGCTAACCTTTGCTGACCTTATGCCACAGGTACGTTAGGAGACTCAAATCAGGTAACTGGAAATGCTGTACTAAGGACCAGGGTCACTCAAGTTCAGCCCGTTCACTGTGTACTGTCAACGGCTGCCTTCCCAGGGCGGCGGCAGGGCGGAACAGCAGTAACAGGGGCCGCATCAAAATCCTAATACGGTTGCCGTCCGGCACTTTCTGTCTGCTGGCCCCTGTGTATAGGCCACTGTTTCCGGACACGGGGACATGAGCTAGTCACAGGTATCGTGCAAAATGCACGTTAAAGGTTCCCATTTCAAGCAAGACTGAGAAACGCCGGCTAAACAAAGCTCAACACTTTGAAACCCTACAGTGTCTCAGGACTTTGAATAGATGAATGTGCATGGAAAAGCTCCATAAAGGTGGCGTGCAGCATTTTGCAAACTTCTTTGACCACGGAACCCATTTTCTACACAGAATCCACTGGAACTCACGTCCCAAAGAATACATTTTGGGGAAGCAAGGGGAGGTGGGAAGGGATAATGGAGGAAAGGCGGGAAGGGTTTTCAGGAACAACTATAAAGGACACATGGACGAAACCAAGGGGGTTGGGATCAGGGGAGGGAGGTGGGGAGGGCTGGGAGGGGCGGGAGTGGTGGTGGGGAAATGCCGACAACTGTACTTGAACAACAATAAAATAATTTTAAAAGATAATAAAAAGAAAAAAAAAAACACAAGAAAATGTCCGCAAGTGGTTAACTTTGGGTGGAGGTTGTATAAAAAATTCTTGTTTTCTGATTTATAGTCTTCTCCATTTTCTAAATTTCCTACTCTGAGCATTTCCAACTCTTTTGTTTACAACCAGAGAAGAAATACACGAATAAGGCCAGTCACATCGTTGCTTATTATTACTGTTGTTACATCTCCTCTGCAAATGGCAGGCACATTTCCTGTCCTTTTCTTCTGCCCCCTGGTGTGGAGGCGCTCACAGAGATGCTTGGTGCTGAGATTAAAATGAGAATCGCATTGGAACAAGTGATTTCTTCCTGGACGTTACTGCAGTATTAAAGTTGTCCATTACTGTCAACTTTTTTTTCCCCTCCTTAGCCTTTTCAAACATAATATAATTTTTTTTCAGAGGCTTTCATTTTAAAGTAAAATATTCATGATCCCCAAAGATATGTCCATTGGAGCGAGGTTGTTTTGTTATAAACATGTCCTCTCTGTTTATCTGCTCTGCATGGCCTCGCCTTCCCCTGCAGAGGCCGGGGAGAGCAGGACCATGGGTGGGGGTGGGGGAGGGGGTGGAGGTGGGGGTGGAGTGCGTGTTTTGGGTCGCGGCAGAGACCGCAGTCTGTGCAGGAAAACCAGACTCCAGCGCCCAGGCAGCCTCTACCCCTCCATTCATGCTCGCCCTTGCTCAGATCAAGCGTGGAGGGGCTACCGGCAAGTGGGTCCATCCCAGGAGAGGTGGGCAGAGCATGTAGACTGTTGATACATCCAAAAGAAAAGGCTAATACTACCTCTGGTTACCAAGAAATTGCCCAAATTGTCTTCTCTGCCTCTTAGCCCACCACCCCAGGCCTCCTGGAAGTGGTCACCACCCCACCCTCCCTGCCCCTCATCCCTGGCCCGTTCTGGATTCCAACAGGGAATGAGACTCCTTCGGCTGAATGCCAGCTTCTCGAGGTTGACACTGCGGTCTGCATTTCCCCACTTCTGCGGAGCCTAGAACAGAGCCTGATACGCAGCAGGCGCTCAGTGAATAACGAGGTGTTGGCCCTCGCACATTCAGACACCACCCTTGGTCTTCCTCAGGCCCTGAGCCTCGTCTTTCCCTGCTCTATCCTAGACCTCCACCCAGGGGTTGGGGTAGAATGGAGCTTTGGGATGGGGGAAGGTATTTTTTCCTGGTAATTAAAAAAAATAACTCTTGAAATGGAATAGTTCCTTCATTAGGACACTGCCAAAGGCCCCTAAATCAAATGAATCATCCTAAAAATTCATGCTACTCATGTGGAACCACAGTGCACCCAGCATTTCACATCCATGACCTCTAATTCTCACCACAGCCCTAAAAAAATAATTGCTATATCCCATCTTTTCAGAAGCAGAAACTGAGGCTCAGAGAGGGAAACTGCCCAAAGACACCCAACAATCAGTGACAGAGCCAGGGTCCCCCCATTAGAGCACAGCACCTCCCCATGGACCATGGCAACATGGCTGCAGGAGGTGGTGAACTCCCCGTCACTGGGGATATGCAAGAGGACCCACCACTCAGCGCGGGTGCTGCAGACCTGATACCCTCACCAGCAAGGAGGAGTGGACTAGGAGCCCTTTACAGTCCATGTCAGCTTTGAAATTCTGTGACCTCACAAATAATGAAAATTAAGGGAGGCACAGCAGTTGTTAGACATATTTTATGAAACACTTTTACATCCATTATTTCCTGTGGTCCACATCTGGGCCCCCCTGAAGCGGGACAGGTCGGGGAGGTGGTGCAGAATACTGGGTACAGCATCAGCTTTGGCATCAAGGCCAACCGGGCTTCAGTCCTGACCCGACTGTAGACCAGCCGTGTGGCCTCGGATGAGTTAAACAGCTTCATTAACCAGTCTAAGAGGGGACCGTAACAGCCTGGCGGTTTGCACGGATTAACGCCTGCACGGTGGCTGGCCCCCAGGAGCCCCTCAACACATGTGGTTCTCCGTGGTCTGAGATCAGGCGGCTTGTGCGAGGTTTCCAGAGTTTGCCAGAGTAATAGAGGGAATGGAACCTAAACCTGTCGTGTTTCAGGATCATCCCTGAGGGGACAGAGTCCCTGTCAGGCAAGATGGCTCAATCGTCCCTCAGGCTGACCTTGCCCCTGGGCAGTGGCTGAGATAATCAACTACTGTATCAAAAAGTCAGGTTCAGGGCCCTTCCATCTTAGGAAAGTCCCCACGAACAGGGTCGGAGAGGAACCCGGACAAGGCGGTGAGGAACTGGGAGGCATGGTGAGGTGGGACAGAAATCCAGAGCCTCGGGAGGGGCTGCACAGGACAGGTCGTCAGTAACAGAGAGAGAGCTGCAGAGCGGAGTAGAAAGGGCAGATGACCCAGAGCCAGGGCATTTGGTTCTAGTCCTCACAGATCTGCTGTGTGCCCTTGGGCTGGTGTCTTCACCTCTCTGAGTCTACAGTCCTCATCTGCAAAATGGGAAAAATAACCCTGCAGATGGCCCGGCGCTGATGATCAAAACCAAGTTGCTTTCAAGTGAGACGGGCTGTGGTCGGAGTGGGGGCGTCCACTGATCTTCTTTTAGAATGGTTTAAAAATGAACCCCATGAAATAAACCAGACACAGACAAATACTACCTGGTCCATGTATATGTAGCATCTAAAAAAGTTCAACCCGTAAAAGCAGAAAGTAGAATGGTTCGCGGGCAGGGAAAACGGGGAGATGTCAGTCAAAGGGTATGAAGGCTCAGTTATGCAGGACGAATGAGTTCTGAAGATGCACTGCGCAGCATGGTGACTACGGTTAAGGATACTCTAGTGTGTGCTTGAAATTTGCTGAGAGTAGATCTGGCCGGAGCTCAGTGCCTGGAGTCCCAGACCAGCCCCTAGTTCTGCCAGCACATAGTAGGAGCCTCAGAAATGGCAGGTCCCTCATGAAGGGGGAGGTCTGGCGGGGCCTGTCTTGGGGGTGCTGAGGACTGATATGCACCTGAGACCAGGTGTGTCTGGTCTGGAAGGCTGGGGAGGGGTCCGCGTGTGTGTCTTACCAGTGAGCAGCTGGAGGTCCGGGAGGGGCTCGGAGAGGACCCCCCGGCACTGCTCCTCCACCGGCAGCGGGATCACCAACAGCCCGTCGGCCAGCTGAGGGAAGTCCTTGATGAAGTTGTTCTCCCTGCGGAGAGGAGCAGAGAGACTGCCAAATCGAGGAAGCGGAGGCTGCTGGGGGCTGCTGGGGGGTGCTGGGGCAGGAGGCTGGTACTCTGAATAGAGACTCAGGAGTGGGCAGGTGGCTTTGCTGCACCACCGCTGGCTGCTGAAATCCCAGCTCTGAGATCATGGTGCTAATGATAGGCTCAGAATGGAGCAGGTGGGGATCAATGTCACTCACCAGCTGCGCCACCTTGAGCGAGCTACTGGTCCTCTTACCATCTCAGTTTCCTTGTTTAAAAAGTGAGACCTCAGCATCCTCATACACACTTAATGGGCTAAAGTTCTCAGTTACGTAGGACACAGTCTGATGCTCTATAAACTGTGTATTTGGCTGCTCAGCACCCCCTTGCACGAGCAGTGGTGATGGCGAACCAGGCTGTGAGGGAACTGAGAACAGCATGGAGTGCTTGAAGGAAAAGGGGGTGAGGTTAGACTGGAGAAAGGAAGGCTTGAAAGAATGAGTATTTTCCCCTGGCTGGTGTGGCTCAGTGGATCGAACACTGGCCTACGAACCAGAGGGTCACTGGTTCAATTCCCAGTCAGGGCACATGGCTGGGTTGTGGACCAGGTCCCTGGGGGGTCATACAAGAGGCAACCATACATTGATGTTTCTCTCCTTTTCTTTCTCCCTCCCTCCCCTTCTATCTAAAAATAAATAAATAAAATCGTTCAAAAAAGAAGGAAAGGGAGTTTGTATGTTAAAGTAGAAGGACCCTAAGAGATCTTTTGGATCAAACTCCTCCTTTTCGAGAGCGGGACACCAAGGCCTGGAGAAGGGCAGTGACTCACTCCACAACAACCAATGGGTTATACTCAACCCCAGGGCTCCCAGCTCCCAGGCTGGTAATCCTCCTGCCCTAACTTCTCGGGGTGCCTCTATCCCTTACCTGTAGGGATACAGGAGAAAGACCCCTGGGTGGCCTCAGGTTACTGAGCCCTGGACAAGGAAGGGTCATCTTAAGCAGGGCTCAGTACTAGTGTGCCACAGAGTGGCAGACTTTCATCTTCTAGAAAACAGACCTGCCTGAAAACAGAACGGCCTGCTGAGGGGAAGTAGTGAGCTTCCCGTTTCTAGGAGTATGCAAGCAGGAAACTTGATGGCCATGTGGCATGGAGAGCATCGAGGGCATTTCTGTACTGAGATCTGATTTTGAGATCCTCAGAGTTACAGACACAGATTGTAATCGGAGAGGAGGAGACAGGGAGGAGAGGGGAGGAGAAAAACAAAGGGAGGGGGATGTTCATCACTTCGTTTGCACCCATGAAATGAGCATCAGAAAGAGGAAAACAGCAATCCGTGATGCCAAAGCCTTTGAAACCTGGATCTCTGGCCTTTCAAAAGCAGCTGCGTTATCAGTGGGGAGGCCTGGGTCACCCCCACATTCCTGCACACCCTGCCCCAGGGACCTGCACAACTCACCATCCACTCGTCTCTTTAGTGAACACTCTCCATGCCTGACCCCAGAGGTCAGAGCCCAGGGGAGGATACGTTACCCCCACCTCCACACCCCAGCATCTTCATTTTCATCATTACCACGGTCACTCCTGACCCTTTATTTATTAGTTCTTACAACTTGCTAGGATCTGGCTTAGCAATTTACATCCTTTTCATCATTTAACCTTCACCTGCGAGATCATTACTGTCCTGATCTTATGGCTGAGGGAGAATGAGGTTCGGATTTAAGAGGCGGCAGAGTTGGGACTGGAACCCAGGTCTGCCTGACTGCAGACCTGGTGAGGGAAGGGCCGAGCCAGGGACTGTCTGCCAGGGACTGTCTGCCAGGGACTGTCTGCCAGGCACGCTCGGGCATCGTGGTGCATTTTGAGGTCCGTGTGTGTATATTTAAGTGTGCTATGTTGTGTGCCTGTGATCATGGCATCTGTCTAGGTGTGTGTTTGTTGTTAGCCTTTGATTTTCCTGCAAACCCGAATCTTCATGTCAAATCCTCGCTGGCGCTGTTTTTATAATCCCGCAGGAGGGAAGCACAGAACCATCCTCTCTGCGCCCTTGCACCCCTCCTCCAGTCCCCCTGCCTCTGGCCAAGCCAGGCTTCCGACTGTGGGCAAATCCAAGCCCAAAGGGACACTGGGAGGAGCACAGTGGGAACCTCAGGATGGCTGGGGGCCTGGCTCAGGATGCTCCTGCTTGGAGGAAGGCTTTCCTCCTGAACTTCCAGGAATCAGGGAAGGTCTTGAAGAAGCGCCTGAGAAAAAAGGGAGAAGATGGAAGGGTGGGAGTTCACAGGCCAGTGCTGAAGGCTGGGAGGGAGGCAAGGACAAAGCAAAGAGGGACGGGACAGCAACAGCAAAGACCAAGGATGGTTTCCCTAGAGCGAGCCCCTTCACTGCCACAGGGGCGACGGCCGTCCTGTGAGGCCTCTGCCAGCAGAGGGCGCCCAGGGCCTTCACATCAATTAGCCGTCTCTGGAGGCAGACACGGGAACCTCCGCCAGGGCAAGTTCCCCTGGGCTGAGACTCTTCAGTGGGAACCCAGAGAGCAGCTTCCGAACCCACCTACCTGGGAGAGGTGAGGCGGAGGCTGGCAGGGTGCTGGCTGGAACTCAGTCAGAAACCAAGTTCAGATTCTCAGAGTCTGTGAATGAGTGAGTGAGTGTCTGTGTGTCTAGTTAAAAACGACCAGGCAACGAACGAATCCTAATAATAGGGAGATAGGAAGAAGAATGTGTCACATTTATTGATTGATCGTATTTGTTGATCATCATCTATATTCTAGGTAGTGTGCCAAGATATAATGGGTTGGCCAAAAAGTCCATTTAGTTTTTTCTGTAAAATACGTGACACATTTTTTTTTTTAATTTTCACCAATAACGTTATTGGTTTGGATATTTTGAGTATGTCAGCTGTCTCCCATGTGGCAGAACACTGATGGTTCTGCACCGATGTCTCAATTTGATCGCTATCAGCTTCAACCGGTCTGCCTGACCGTGGAGCATCGTCCAGGGAGCAATCTCCTGCACAAAACTTCACAGACCGCTTCTGACACGTTCAAGCAGCCACGGCACCTTCTCCATACACCGCACAAATCTATTTCCGTGTTTCACTTGCGTTTTTAAATTTCTTGAACTCATAAAGCATCATACGCTGAGAATGTTGCGTATTTTCTTCCACCTCCAATATTGAAATGGCTACCCACAAATTTGCCAATTTTGATTCGTTCTGTGAAATGCACACTGATGTGACAATACCATCTAACAAAACGGTTTTGAATGAAGTTAAAGACAACGAAGTGCTACCGGAGCCACCTTACAGAAAAGAACAATTTCGGGGGCCAACCCTATCTAGGTGTATATGTGTGCGTGTGTCGTTGTAACCACACGAGAACTCTGTGAGACACCTATTGCTCTACTCCCATCGTGCAGATGAAGACATGGACGATCAGAGGTTAGGGGATTTGTCCAGCTGAGGTCCGCCGTCAGGAAGTGGAGCCGAGACCTCGCTGCACCATCAGGCCCCCAGCCTCGTGTCCTGCCCTCGGCAAGCACACACTCAGCGGCTCCTCAATCTGGAGCCTGTGCTCTCGGTCACTGGGTTTACCTGAGACCAGGTAGTTCCCTTGTTCACAGTCAGAGCAGACTGTGCTCGTGTGCCTGTAGATGTGGCTGGATGCCTGTGTGTGTGTGTGTGTGCACGCGCGTGCAAAACTGGACCCTGCTTTTCAAATAGCCACAGGGCTCTTGTTCCTTTAGATCAACCTTCCCCCCTTTTATAAACCTTTCATAGATATTTTTATATTTATGAAAATATTTTACATCCATGATCTCTTTATATGGATGTACAAGTATCTATAAAAACAGTTCCTTCTGGGTTGATAGGATATGGAAACAATTCATCAAATTGTAAAAATAGATCCCGGACCCCCGTGGGCTCAACAGCTCTGGGAGTGAAAGGCCTCCTCCAGCCCACATTGAATGGGGCCTCCTCTGTCCAGGAGATGGCTCTGCACATGGGGGAGACAGCGCTGGGAAGTCGGGGGAGGAGCCTCCATTCCCGACGACCAGGAGGGAAGGCAAGTGCTGTGGGGGTCTCCGAGGCCTTCACAGCCCAGCCCCTGCCTACTTCCCTGCCTTATTCCATAAGCACGGCCACCTGCCCACGTTTCTCCAGCTGCACTGATTGTCCCTCAGGTCCTCTTATGGGCTATACTCGCTCCCTAGAAATGGGCTGACCGAGGTTTCTCTCTCTCCCCCTCCCTCTCTCTCTCTCTCTTTCTGGAAAGCTCTTGCCCACCTCCCCACCATACCCCGCACCTGGCCAATCCCTGCTTACCCTTCAGACCACACATTTCTTCTATGCCTTTAAGGAATCGTCCCAGGATCAGCTCTCCTGTTACATTCTCTCACAGCACCTTGCTATTTTGTTCCGTGAAGAGCTTCACAGTCCCTAACCACAGACGGGCTCGTGGGGACCGTACTGAACACTTACCCGTCCCATTGGACTCCGGCTGCATGGGACCACGACTGGGTCTGTCCCATTTATTGCCACTCCTCACCCAGGGCCTAGCACTGTGCGTGTTGCCTACAAACTGGACGCTCAATGAACATTTGTTAGGGAACCAAAGGGAGGAATCCGAGAGCGCAAGTAATGCATATAATGACCTATGTATTTTGACACAGTCCTTTCCGATGTTTTATTACAAGGTCTCAGCATGCTTCAGGATTCAAGGGACGTGGCAGGAAGGGGGTTGTGCCTGAAATTCCAGCTCTTCCACAGGAAGCTAGTTTCTTCCTCTAACTCCTTACATGCGTAGGCACCATGGCTCCTGCGGAGCTCAGATGAGAGGCCCGTAGCCCCTGCCCCTGCGCCAGTGGGGACCAGATAGGAAAAGTGCTCTCTCTTAGCCAGGGTCGGTCAGACCTCCCACTCTCCGTGTGCAGGCGTGCGTGGGTGTGCATTCATGTCACGTCGTGGTGGAGGGACAGAGGATGAGGAATGCCAGCAGGGGCAAGAGGCCTCGTGAAAATACCACCTCTTCCACAACACCATTTCATTTCCCCCCAGCTGGAATACATTTTTGCTATCACTTCCCTGTCCTGTACCTCGTTTGTGAGTGAGTTCCAGAAGTGGCCCAGGGTCTGGTAGTAGAAGGGTCGTGGGCTCACAGTCGTACAGACACGGATCCTAGTTCTGGCTGTGTGACCTTGGGGAGGTCACTTGTGCTCTGTGAGCCTTGGTGACTTCATCTGAACCAAGGGCATCATGAGTTTAACTTTGAGGGGTTGGGCGGAGGATTCATGGAAAGGTATCTTTAATGTCCGTACCCTTTCCTGAATCCCACAATGAATTCTGAGTCTCTGGAGAGCCTCAGGGAGCCCAGCCCAGTGCCTGCTCACAGTCTGACGCCCTAAGTGTCTGTCGGATTGTATGTGCAGGTGAGGGCCAGGCCTCTTCACCCTCCATGCCACCTGCATGGGACCTCAAAGTGGCGCCAACCTGCCGGGCATGTCCACATCAGATGCACCGTGTCCGTTTCCCTCTGATCAACCACCCTGACAGCAATAGCCAGGAAGGGGTGCTGGGACCGAACGCCACCCTCTCCTGCCCTCCCCCAGGTTGTCCCTCCCTCTGGCTGCCCCCTTTTAAGAGTATGTGTGAGTGTTTTGGATACATTAATACACAGCCACCAGCACACTGGAGCCCATCAACCCTCAGTTCAGGGGGAAATTAGCATTTAAATTGAGGTATTTCAGGAAAGTAAATCATCCTGGAGAAGCCAGCGCGTCTGCAGCCTTTTCTTAGTGAAGGAACACTAGGAGCTGTTGAGTTTACAGGGAAGGGGCCACTTTCCCCACGGGCCGCCCAAAGCCACTGAAAAGGGTGGTGGTGAACTCTCAATGCTGATGCAGACGTGTCCTTTGGTTTAAACGTTCCTCCATCCCTCGCCCCCCCTGCACATGGGCCTTTCTGCCCCGTGCGTGCGGGGAGGAGACTTTGGCCGAGATGTGATTTCCTCTGCGACTGGGCAGCTGGGAGACCTGTTCTGATGGTGGCTCTGTCGCTGTCTGGCTGGGTGGTTTGGGGAAGCTACCACTCCCTGCCTCTGGAGCTGGGAGGGGTGGGAGGCTGGGATACAGCACCGACTTCTCTGAACCCCAGACTGAAAGGCGCTGCTGAGCCAGATGCTGCCCATCCTGCAGGCGAAGGAGCCTCTGGGGTCGGGTAGTATTTGAACAAAGCCCACCCTCAAGCTCTGCCCTTCCTGGGGAACAATTAGAAAGCCTGTTCTCATGGGGTCTGCTGCATCACGATGGGTCTTCATTTAAGTCCCCTGGTCATGCGCTGCAGACTTAGTCATTCTTTCATTTGACCCTTCCTTCCTCCCTCCCTCCCTCCCTCCCTCCCTCCCTTCCACAAATCTTTCCTCTTACACGAGGGGCACTGGGAACACAAGGACGAACCAGACACCCCCTGCTCTCAGGCTGCCCATAGCCTGGCTGGAGACATGCAGACAAATGCGTCCTACCTGTGCGTGCACATGAGTGCAAGGCGAATATGGTTTTGCAAGTGTTAAACTGAAGCATTTTTCATCCCCCAGAAATGCTAGTTGGCCCTGGCACCCACCTGCTCCATCAAAGGCGTGCATCCGTTAGGAAGAAAAGCAGAGACCGTCTGGAGAAAGGGGGTCACTGCTCAGCTCTGCACCTCAAAGCTGGCTTTGGAGTGTCTTGAGCTAGATAATAGTTTTGAAAGCCAGCCTGTGCTGGGGATGAAGCTTCTGCTAGATATCAAAGCCAAGGCTGGCCAAGTCCGATCACAGTCTCACTTTAATGTAGATGGTGCCGGCTGTGACCTGAGGGGAGTCCCCACCAGAGGGGAAAAGGAAGGAGAAAACTCTTCTTTTTGCTGTTAGGGCTGAGAGGGATTGCTGAGGAGAGAGGACTGAGGCTAGAAGTTCAGACATGAGAGTCAACGCCCCCTCCCCACTCACTCCAACCTTGAGGGTGGTGTCAACTGATTCCTAAGATACTGATAAAGGTTTGGGGGGAATCCCAGGGCAGGCGAGCAGGAGCAATGGGGTTTGCTCCCCCAGATCAGGTTATAGTCTGGGGGGGTGTTGGGAGACCCTTTATCTAATAAGCCAATGGTAGCTTCCTTGAGTGAGTGGCCACAGGTGAGCAAGAGATTAGCAAAAATCAGCCCTTCAGTCCTGTACCCACAGGACAGAGAGAAGGATGCTGATGAGACACCCTGTTTATCCCCCTGATCATGGACACAGGGGTGCAGAAGGGGGGTGAAATTAGAACAAGGGGGCTTCAGAGTGTGAGGTCCTTGTGACTTTGGACTTTGATAGTGGATTCTGACATGTTGCCTCCCTCAAAAGACTGCCCAAGACTGCCTACATCACCATGGATGGCAACGCGAGGGTCCAGCGCCAAGCTCAAACAAGAAACCACAGAGTGACTACCAGCAAGGGTCCAGCAGACCATGTCTGTGCCAACATTCTCCCATCAGCACCCATCTGTGCCCTGAGGACGGGATGGAGAGACTGCCAGGTAAGGGAAAAACAGGTGTGTTGGCGGGGAATTGAACTTGGAATGGACTAAATACTTACCTTAAAGAGGATATTTTGTATCCTTTTTTAAAAATATATATTTTACTGATTATGCTATTACAGTTGTCCCATTTTTCCGTTTCACTCCCCTCTACTCTGCCCACCCCCTCCCACCCACATTCCCCCCCTTTAGTTCATGTCCATGTGTCATAAGTTCTTTAGCTTCTACATTTCCCATACTATTCTTGCCCTCCCCCTGTCTCTTTTCTACCTATTGTCTATGCTACTTATTCTCTGTACCTTTTCCCCCTCTCTCCTCCTCCCACTTCCCTGTTGCCAACCCTCCATGTGATCTCCATTTCTGTGGGTCTGTTCCTGTTCTAGTTGTTTGCTTAGTTTGCTTTTGTTTTAGGTGTGGTTGTTACTAACTGTGAGTTTGATGTCTTTTTTTACTGTTCATATTTTTATCTTCTTTTTTTTAGATAAGTCCCTTTAACATTTCATATAATAAGGGCTTGGTGATGATGAACTCCTTGAACTTGGCCTTATCTGAGAAGCACTTTATCTGCCCTTCCATTCTAAATGAAAGCTTAAGCTGGATAGAGCAATTTTGGATGGAGGTCCTTGCCTTTCATGACTTGGAATACTTCTTTCCAGCCCCTTCTTGCCTGCAAGGTCTCTTTTGAGAAATCAGCTGACATTCTGATGGGAACTCCTCTGTAGGTAAGTGTCCCTTTATCTCTTGCTGCTTCTAGAATTCTCTCCTTCATTTTTATCTTGGGTAATGTAATTTTGATGTGCCTTGGTGTGTTCCTCCTTGGGTCCAACCTCTTGGGGACTCTCTGAGCTTCCTGGACTTCCTGGAAGTCTATTTCCTTTGCCAGAATGGGGAAGTTCTCCTTTATTATTTGTTCAAATAACTTTTCCACTTGTTGCTCTTCCCCTTCCTCTTCTGGTACACCTATAATTTGGATGTTGGAATGTTTAAAGATGTCCTGGAGGTTCCTAAGCCTCTCCTCATTTTTTTGAATTCTTATTTCTCCATTCTTTCCTGTTTGGTTGTTCCTGTCTTCCTTCTGGTCCATTCCATGGATTTGAGTCCCAGTTTTCTTTCCATTATTACTGGTTCCATGTGCATTTTTCTTCATTTCTCTTATCATAGCCTTCATTTGTTCATCTAATTTGTGACCAAAATCAACCAATTCTGTAAGCATCCTGATCACCAGTGCTTTGAACTGTGCATCTGATAGGTTGGCAATCTCTCGTTTGCTTAAAAGTACTGACTGAGCGGCTTTTAATTCTGTTTGAGCCATTCCCTCTGCCCCTCTTCTTTGGCCTGGTGGAGCCTGTTGCATATGAGGGCGGAGCCTTAGGTGTTCACCAGGGCGGGGCATGTCAGTCACTGGGTTGTGACGTTGTATGTGCGGGCAGGGCCAGAGAGGGAACAATGGTGTCTGCTCTGCTCTCTCTAGGACTTCAGTCCCCTGTGTAGATTGGGCCCTCCTGGTGCTGGCTCCCGGGTGGGTGGGCTTGTGTACTTTCTCGGACTCTGGGAGTCTCCCCAAGGAGCTCTCCTGTGAGGCTGAGAGATGCTCCCGGCCTCAACCCCCACAGGTGTTTTCAATTGGTGCTTTTAGGCTTTATTTCCTGGCGCTGGGCCCCTGGGTTGCACGGTCTGTGTTGCGGCTTGTTGTCACTGGTTTATCTGTGTGCAAATGTGTGACTGCGAACAGCCAGCTGCCTTGTGCCCCTCACTGGATGTGCTCGTTGCCTCCCACACCCAGGGTCTGCCACTGGGTCCGTCAGCTGCCCCTGCGCTTCTGGGGTCTGCCAACTGCTGCCTGCGCCCTGCACGTCCGTGTCTGATAGCCATCGAATTTTCCTGCCGGGACCCCTTGACCCCTCTCCATAGGCCTCTGACTCCGCCCCTCCTTACAGGTCTGGATGAATGGTTGTCAGACTTTCGTTCAGTTCATTTCTCTCTGTTCTGGTTGTTTTTTTTTTGTTTCTAAATTTTTGTTGTCCTTAGTTTTGGTTGTGTGAGGAGGCCCAGTGGGTCTACCTACGCCTCCATCTTGGCCGGAAGTCCCGATATTCTGTATCCTTAATTGGCACATTGAAATACTTTTTTGCTATCAATGGAATGGACTGAGGGAAAGAGTATGTCAGCTTTAAAAAAACTGAGAAGACTACAGCGTTTTGCATAATTGAATTAGAATAGAAAAGTGTTTTAACCTTCTAATTACTAAAGAGATGGTCATAGTCCAGAGTGATAAAGTTGAAGGTTCATAAGGGAGGTTTAAAGATGGAGGGACTGTAGAGAAGGGGCCCTTGACAGTGACTGGGGAGATCTGGAAGGCTCCTTGGAGGAGGTGAGTTTTGACAGATTGGAAGGGACTATCCAGGGAAAGGTCAAGAAAGGGAGTTGTGGGGGGGGGCCCAGCAGAAAGAATAGGATGTACAGAAGTCCAAAGGGGTGTGTGTGCACACATGAGAGAGCGAGGAATTGAGACTGAATATAGTGCCCTCACATAGCACATTGTGGATGCTGAAAGAAGCTGGGATTTAAGATGTAAAAGCTTTGAGCACAAAGCAAAGGTGAGCTGGACAGGAGCAGGTAGGGATCAGATCTTTTGAGCCTTCTAAGTGATGCTGAGGAAAGGTGGGCTTCATTCTGAGGGCCAGGGTCTTACGTAGGAGAGCAATACCATCTGACTGGAGCTGACTGGAGCTTTAGGAAGACTGTTTGGATGTAGGGTGGAGGCTGGGTTGGAAAAGGGACAAAACTGGAGGGAACAGACCAGTTCTGAGGTTTTGGAGCAACGCAGAGAAGACACAATGGAGATGCTGTATGGCAATATTGAGGAGAGGCACCGATTTGAGAGAGACCTGGGAAGGAGAGCCCGCAGGGCCGTATGGTCAGTTGCACGTGGTAGAGAGTAGATAAAGGGGTCGTGGGATGTGCTGGGCAGCACTGACCCCAGGGGCTCCTGTGCCCCGATTCCCTGTCACTGAGCACCAGAGCCGTCTGTGCACCCTTGTTTTCATTGACCATGGCCTGAGAACAGACCCGTGTGTCTTGGCCCATCATAGAAACCCTTGCTCCCTTTCTGCTTCCACCAGCCTCAGCCCATCTTAGCTCAACTGCTATGTGTGAGACCTGCAGAAAGACAGCCAGAGCTCATGTAGAGTCCCCAGCATTTCATGAAAGCCCAGCCTCCTCCAGAGAGAGGGTGGCCGACTCTTCCTGGGCAGAATGCAGCTCATGATCCCTACCTTCCAGGCCATTTCGAGGGTCATGGATGCAAAGCTGCTTCACTGGCTAAACAGTGGTCCCCACACAGGGCCATTCTCACCTCGGCCAATACTCACGAAAAGGATGAGAGAGACGACAGAGGCAGGCAAGGTGGAGAAGTGACTTATATAAAGGCTCCTGATTTTGCAGGACCAGACCTGGCTACCCTCCATATTCTTGATTCCCAACCCAGAGCTGCCTCCACTATGCATGTCCTCAAAGGTTAACCAGAAAGACCACTTCACCTGCCACACCCCATCTGAACTGTGGATTCCTTCAAAGCAGGGGCTGAGCCTGATTCTTCTTTGCAAGCAGAGAGACCTCATGGTGCCATCTCCTCCAGAAAGCTGTCCCTGAGCCCCTTCTTAGGAGGAAATGTCAGTTTTGCTTCCACACCACTTGGCTTTGGCTCCGATCTCAAGACCACCAGAGACTGCCAGGTATGGGTACTCTCTGCAGGTGTCTCCCATCCCAGTTCAGGAGCTCTCGGTTGCACGGGTCTCTTTGTCTGACTGTGCTCTGAGCCCACCTCATCTACCCGTCCTGATTCCAGGGCCTGGCAGAAACACAGCACATTAACAGCTGTCTGTTCTGATTTAGACCACCATCCCCTCTCCTGGGGACCACCAGGCAGCCTGTTGTGACGGACTCTCTGCAACCAGCCTTGCCCTTCCCGTTCGTTTACCATCCCACTGCCAGCGTGATTTTCTGAGATGATGATCCCAACTCAAACATGTCATCAGCGCCATGTGTCAGTGTCCTGTCGCTGCCATAACAAGTCACCGAAACCTCAGTGGTTGACCACAACGCAAACTTATCGTCACGCGGTTCTGTGGGTCAGACGTGGGAAATGGGTTTCTGCGCTAAAATCGGCGTGTCGGCAGGGTTGTCTGCTTTCTGGGAGCTCTTTTCTAGCTTTTTTAAGATGCCCACACTCCCTGGCTCCATCTTCAATGCCAGCCCAGGCAAGGCGAGTCCTTCTGTTAGCACATCACTTCTTCCACGTTCAGGGTCCTTGGGGTTACTTGGATAATCCAGAATAATCTCTCTCTCAAATCATGTGACTGGCAACTTATTTCCACCTGTACCCTTAATCACCCTTTGCTATTTAAAGGCATTTAGTCATAGAATCCAAGGATTAAAACGTGGATATCTTACGGTCTGCTATTTTGCTTAAAAGCTCCATTTTTCCAGGAGGGTGTTGTCGATGTCTCTCCCTTTGTGTAGGAGTTCATGCCCCTTCTCTTCGTTTCTGCAGCTCCTGTCTTCCCCTATCCCAGCACTTTCCCACTGGACTGCTGTTCTTGGTCACTCCCTGTCTCCCTCAGTGGATCAAAGGCACAGAGGACAACGACCACGTCTGTTTTATTCTCCACTGTGCACCCAGCCCTGGCACAGTGGCTGAAGCACCCACTAGGAACTCAATAAATGCTTACTCAGTGAGTGAATGAATGAATGGAAATGTAGGGGAGGCAATTTGATCAGCTGTGGTCCTGCAAGCTCTGTCTCATCCCACGGAGCCTGGGTCATTGCCTTATTCTTTTCCTCCTTCCTTCCCATCTCTCCCCTTCTTCCCTAAACAACCAGCACACGCAATAACAAGGATCGTTTTTAAGGCTACCATCTGTTAATTGTTGCCAATGAGCTAGACATTACTCTAAGGGCTTTGCACATATCTCATTTCACATTCACAATGACTCGCAAGGCAAGTACTTGTATTCCACGTCTTTAAAAGTGAGGGAGCACAAGTATAAGGAGGTCAAGTGCACAGAACTCGTAAGCTAGAGGTTGAAAGGTCTAACTCCATGTTCCTAAGAACTATGCAGAAATGTGCTAGTAATGTTTCTTTTTGCCCCTAAATGAAATGCTGAAAAGTGAAGGTTGGCTCATTGAAAATTCCAGCGCTGATAGAATGTCGCAGAGAAATGCCCTCACTAATAACAGTAACTGCTCTTCATCGAGTACACGCCATGAATGGTTTCACAGGCTTTCTCTTTCCGACCTTCCTGCTGTAGACTGAATGTTACGTGCCCCCAGAATTCACATGATAAAACCTAGCCCTCAATGTAGTAGCACTGGCAGGTGGGGCCTTTGAGAGGTGCTTAGATCATGAAGGTGGAGTCCTCATGAATGGTATTAGTGCCCTTGTACAAACCCTCTGAGAACTCCTTGTCCCTTCTGCCAAGGGCATAGCAAGAAGGTGCCATCTGTGAACCAGGACACTGAATCTGCTCGTGTCTTGATTTTGGACTTTCCAGCCTCCGGAACTGTGAGAAATTAATGCTTATCATTGAAGCCTATAGTATTTTTTTTTAGAAGCCCAAGCAGACGAAGGCACGTAACAATCTTACACATCAAATGTCATCTCCGTGATGAAGGTGAGGAAACTAGGGCTCAGAGAGGTGAGGTCACTTTCCTAGGGTCTTGTACGATGGAATCAGGGCTGACAGCTTCACTCCACCACTCACCTCTCCAACCACACTCACACCTGTCTTTCTCTCTCCTGCCCTACCCTCATTTGTAGGCTGCTGTGTGTGTGCACGCGCACACACACACACACACACACACACACTGCCTGGGTTACCCATTGCACGTCTTCCCTCTCTAAATGCAAAACGGCTTTCGCAAGCAGCACCAAACTCACTTAAGCATTCCAGGCATGGCCGCCACTAACTCCTGCCCTGGTAAATGCAATCCCTGAAATTGAAAAAAAAAACTGCAGGCTAGAGAAACATTATCTTCTGCTCCGCCCCTCTCCCCTGCACTTCCTCGCCGGCGTGTGTCAGCACCGGGATTCCTCGTCCTGTCCTAACACGGGAAATGAGCTGAGCTGCTGTCACAGGGCCCTCTGGAGCCGCTTGCTGAACTTCTGCCAGTTCTCAAGGGGAGGATTCAAAGGCCCTGAGAACTGGACATAAAACTTTACAGCTAGTGGAGGGGAAAGTCTGGCATCACTAGCTCCAGCCTCTGCATTTTTCTAAGCACTATCACTATCTCTGTTTTTCAGTTGCTGTACATGAGGAAAGTCAGTGTTGCCCCAGAGCACACAGCCCTGGTGCAGCCAAAAGCGCCAAGTCAGCTCCGTGCACAGGTGTGCAGGGTGCGAGTGAGGGAGTGCCTGGCCCGGGTGGCAGCTGAGCCTCTGACGGAGGGGCGCTGCTTACCCCAAACCTCCCTCTCCAGCCCCAGCCCCTCACTGCAGGCTCCATTTTTCCTCCCTCAATGCCTGAGGGGGCTCCCTGCTTATTTTCTCATAGTCGACAGTAGAAACCAATATCCCTGTATCTTTAAAAATATTTCAAGCCCAATTAGGATCTTCACAGTCTCATGTTCTTTTCTATTCTAAGGGACCCTCCCCCCCCACGCCACCATTCCTCTCTGTGTCTCCTGGGTAGGGGGCAACAGCACATGCCCAGTGAGTTCAAGGCCTCGGGCTCCTGACTCCCCCTGCCCTCCCTGAATCCTAGGGTGCCCTCACCACTGCTCACGGCCCCTCAGTCCTGCCCTGGACAGGGAGCCAGGTGTGTGAAGCTGTGCCACTAACGTGCCATGCGGCCTTGAGCAAGTCATTTCCCAGCTCCAGGGAGGGAGGGGGGGGACATGGGGGGCAGGGCTCTTTTCCCTGTGGGGTCATTTCTTCTTCGAGGAATCGGGGTGCCCCAGCTGTCTCTATCAGAGAGGGCTGAGAGAACTTTCCCAAGGTGGGAACTCTGTCTGCTTTCTCATGCTTGTGAAGCAGCCTTCACAGCCAGATATCCCTGGATTTGCCCCCTGGTTCCCCCTCCCATTCCCCGTACGGCTCTGGTTAAACCCTAAACTTTGAAGCTTTTCTGGGTCTCTGCTTGCTCACCGGAAACAGGGAAATACGAATCCTCCTAGCCTCTCACACTTGCCGTAAGATGAAAAGAGTCCAGGAGATGAGTTGCTTAGCAGGAGACTGAGAACAGCAGACTCTCAGGGAACGGCAGCTCCTGCTGCTGCCCAGAGCCCAGGTCTAGCAGCTTCAGTTAACATTCTCAAAAGGACCGTCTTTTAAAATATATTTTTCTATTGATTGATTTTAGAGAGAGAGGGAGGGAGGGAGAGGGAAAAGGGGTGGGGGAGAGAGAGAGAGAGAGAGAGAGAGAGAGAGAGAGAGAGAGAGAGAGAGAGAGAAATATCTATTTGATGTTCCAAACATTTATGCATTTATTGGTTGATTCTTGTATGTGCCCTGACTGGGGATTGAACCTGCAACCTTGGCTTATCCGGAGGATGTGCTAGCCAACTAAGCTACCTGGCCAGGACTCAAAATGTCTGTCTTGATTAGGAATTTTAAAAAAAAGAGCATCAAATTTTAGAGCTGACATGGACCTGGAATTCTCTTCTTTTACACCTATCCAGGAGCACCCACAGCTTGTCCTAGTCTCATGATGGAGCTTTAGTGAGGGCTCAGGGCAGGTGGCTGCTAATTGGGAGGTCTTCTCTTTACATCATAGATTTTTTTTCTGGTGGATTTGATTCTTTCCTAACCTCATACCCTACTCCTGATCTCTAGGAGAGTCACTCATGTTAAGACACAACCTCTGCACCACGCGCGTGAACATCTCTCCCTACCCGAACAGGCACTGAAAACATTAGTGCAGTTGTCTGTTACCCGACACTGGGAGCAGGGACTAGCTGCGTCTTCTGTTTCCAGCTCCCAGCAGAGCTTCAGATACACACAAGATGCTCCAAAGTGTTTGTGAAATTAAACCTGAAGGAGGCCAGACTCCAAATTAAAGGAAAAAAAGATGTTTCAGGACTCCTAACTTAAACCAACAGATAGGAAATATCAAAGCCCCATGTTAACTGACCACACGGCATCTATGCATTTATAACCATCCCTCGCAGTTCCTTAGAGAGGAAGAATTTTTTTTTTCTTTAGCGTTAACATTTAAAACCAAGCCATGAGGTGCATTTTAGAATCAGAACACGTGGCCCAGGGACAGCTGGTTCTGGTGTAAATCCGTGGCTGGATCCCATCTCTGAAAGTTTCTCCTTTCCTTTTGTCTTTCCCATTCTCCCCAGGGCACCTTGGAAGTCTTTCCATACAGCTACCTCTAATGAGCTTTGCAAAATGAGAAACCTGCTGCAGTAAAAGAAATCTAATAGCAATTGCTTTCTTGTTTGCTCTCTCTCCTCTTTCTCCTTCTCACTTTTTTTTTATTAGTCATTAGCCATGGAGAAGGAAAACCCCCAAAGGCAGAAGAAAGGCAGCAGTATTTGCATGTGCCTTCTGCAACAGTGTGCTTGCTAATGAGGAGCCCTGACCATCTCTCATACCCCTTCTTTTTTAATCCCCACAGAACTGACATCAGCTGCTGCCACATCCAGAACCCAGCCAGAGTGGCCATTAGCCCATTTACATTACAGCCAAGGTGAAGTATGCATATTGTTATGGACTGCTGGAAATGGTTTTTAAGTGCTCCTTAAAACCAATGGATGTCAAGACTTAAAAAGTACCTGGGACAATAGAAATCCAATTAACGAACACAATTTGTGGTCTTTTCAAAATCTGACACCGAAACGTAACTTAACCCAGGTTCTAAAACCCCAGCTTCCATCCAGCTGTGTTAGTTACTGGTCATGTTGTCATATGCAATCACATGGTCATGCTGAGCCTCAGGGTCGTCTGCAATAACTCTACCCATAAGCACTGAGAATGGGTCTTAAAATCCTCCTCTCACTGGGTATATTACCCTGAGCAAGTTATTTAATTTCAGGAGCCTCAGTTACATCATTTGTAGAATGAGGACCTTAACAGTACCTACTTTTATCGACTCAATTATTAGGATCAAAAGGGGCAATGAATTTTAACAGCCCGGCATATACTTAAGTATGTGGTGGTTGCTATTATTATGGCTATTATTTATTTCCTAGGAAGAAGGACCCAGCTTAAGTCTTGCCTCTGCCTTTTGCAACTGGAGATAAGTTGCCAGACCCTACTAAGCTTCAGCTTTCTCATTTGTAATGGGGACGCAATACCAATACTGGTGACTGTAAGTGTTGTGGACTGACATGAGATGATGCGTGCCCGGCACATCCTACTGTGTGCTCATGTTCATTATTATTTATTATTTAATGTGACGTGGGTTTAAAAAATGCAATCGGCACGAGAAAACCCCAAAGAATCCATCGACAACAACAAAAACCTCCTGGAATTCATAAGTGATACGGCAAAGTTTCAGGATACAAGGTGAATATCTGAAAGTCAATTTCTTTTCTATAGGCCAGCAAAGAAAAAGAGGAATTTGAAAATGAAAACACAACACCACTCCCTGACTGGTGTGGGTCAGTTGGGTGGATGTTGTCCCATAAAGTGAAAGGTCGCTGATTTGCCTCCTGGTCAGGGCACATGCCTGGGTTGTGGGTTTGGCCTCCAGCTGGGGAATGTGCACCCGGTAACTGATAAATGTTTCTCTCTCACATCACTGTTTGTCTCCCTCTCTTTCTCCCTCCCCTTCCCTCTCTCTAAAAATAAATAAATAACATCTTTTAAAACACCACACCATTTATTCTGGCACTAGATAGGTTGATATACTCACGTATAAATCTAGCAAAATATGTACAAGGCCTACGTAAGAAAAACTGAAAAGGAGTAGGTTAAGAATAGAATAGGAAGCCCTGACTGGATTCTGGATTGAGCGCAGGCTGGGAACCAAAGTGTCCCAGGTTCGATTCCCAGCCAGGGTACATTCCTGGGTTGCAAGCCATAACCCCCAGCAACCGCACATTGATGTTTCTCTCTCTCTCTATCTTCCTCCCTTCCCTCTCTAAAAATAAATAAATAAAATCTTTAAAAAAAAACAAAAAAAACTATAAAATGTTGATGAAAGAAATCAAAGATTGAACTAAATGGAAAGACATTCCATGTTCAATATTGTTAAAATGTCAGTTCTTCTCTATTTGATCTATAGATTCATAAAATCCCAGTCATTTATTTTGTAGAGACTGACCAACTCATTGTCAAGCTTACTACAGAAAAACAAAAGACCCAGAATTACCTGGCACAAACTGAAGGAGAAAAACAGAGTCAGAGATTGACATTACCTGATCTTAAGACTTATCACAACATTAGAGTAATCAAGACGGTGTATTGTTAGTAAAATAATAAATGGCTTGGTGGAACAGAACAGAGAGCCCACAAACAATCACACACGAAACTAGTCAACCAATTTTTGACAAAAGAGCAAAGGCAACTCAATGGGGAGAGTCTTTTCAACAAACGGTGCTGGAACAACTACGCAGCCACACACAGGCGGGGCATGGGGGCACGAATCTAAACATAGGCCCTATACTTTTCACAAACATTAACCCCAAAGGATCATAGATCTAAATGTAAAACTCAACCTTAAAAAACTCCTAGAAGATAACATAGGAGAAAATCTTAATGAAAGAGGGTTTGGTGATGTGTTTTTCTTTAGATACAACATCAAAAGCAAAACATATTAAAGAAAAAAAACTTAGTTGGGCTTTAGTAGAATTAAAAACTTATGCTCTGTGAAAGACACTGCTAAGAAAATGAAAAGACAAGCTACAGATTGAAAGAAAATATTTGCAAAACACTTATCTGATAAAAGATGTGTATCCAATTACACAGAGAACACTTAACAATTCCACAGTAAGAAAACAAACAACCAGATTTTTTAACAAGGAGCAAAAGAGCCGAACAGATACCTCATCAAAAAAGATACACAACAAATAAGCATATGAATAGGTGCACACACTTGTATTGATGAATTACCACTACATGACTATTAGAAAGTCTAAAATGTAAAACACAACACCAGATGCTGGCAAGGGTATGGAACAACAGGAAGAGTTCACTGCTGGGTGGGAGCACCAAGTGGTCCAGTCTCTTTGGAAGGTTGGCAGTTTCTTATTTACCCGCAAAAATGCAAAACTTGTGTCCACACAAATCCATGCACCTGAATGTTTATGGTGACCTTATTCCAAAACTTGGAAGCAGCCAACTTATGCCCCAGTGGGTTGACTGGGTAAACAAACTTTGAGAGAACCGTACGATGGGAGATCTTCCAGCAATCAAAGGAAATGAGCTATCACGAAAGGGAAAGGACTGGATGAAACACAAATGCATGTTGCTAAGTGAAAGGAGCTGAAAAGGTTCATACTGCATGGCTCCAACTACATGACATTCTGGAAATTGCAAAGGTGTGGAGACAGGGAGAAGATCAGTAGCTGCTGGGAATTCAGAGAGGGACAAGTACGTGGCATGGGAGATTTTTAGGACGGCGAAGCTATTCTATATGCTACTGTAATGGTGGATGCATGGCATGATACACTTGTCAAAACCCATAGTATAAACTATGGACTGTAGTTAATAATAGTTTATCAACTCCTCCCTTCTCTCGTTCACTAGTATCTCCGACTGAGATGCTTAGAACAAAAACAACAAAAAAGGTCATCATTGACTCCAATCCCTCTACTTGGCACTTAAAAGAGACCGAGGGGCTTGACTTCAGAGAAGCTGAGCCGATTTTCCAACATCACACAGCTTAGTAAGGGACAACTCTGGGATGTGAACTGAGGTTTCTTGATGTGCTATCTACTATGCCACTATACTGTTGCACGTGCTGGATCTGTCTCTCCACATTCTGCACCCAAAACAGAGTGCTCCCACTCACAGCATCTCCTGAACTTCGTAGAGGTGTTTCCTGTCTGTAAGGCCAGACTCCCTCCTTGCATCTTGTGGGGACTTCCTTCTCCAGAGCAGCTCCTAGCGAGGAGGCAGATGGGGCCACTCCCGGCAGGTGGTGGCAAGCCTGGAGTCTCTGCCCTTGTGTTGTAGAATGTGGTGACTCACCTAATATCCTTCCTTCCCCCCAGGAAACCAGGAAACCAGCACTTACCCAGAGTGCCTTCCCACTCTGTCAGCAATCCAGGCCATATGGTTAATTAGCTAAAATTTGCGACCGCATCTGTGATGCTATTTTTCTTTTTGGCATGTGTGAACTTAATTACTAAAGCCATGGGGAGCTCCTGGCCTATGGGGAGTGTGGTGGGGATGGGGGTCGCAGGGCACCCCCAGGGTTCAGGGAGTGAAATGGCTGAGGGCATGAGAACTTGAGGATGGAGAGGGCCACCTCTGGCCACCTGAGGATGGGGTGTTTATGGTGGTTGCATCGACTCCGGGACACGTTGTCATAAGGCCCCCATCTGTGAGTGTTGGCAAGCATCCACAAAAAGAGGCCGACCTACCTGCGTGGTAGAATGCAGGGTTCATTCTCTGGTTATCCACTGCCCTTCAAATTCTATCCTCAGTTATTCCACAGAATGTCTGTCTTCCTAGCACAGAACCACTGTCTCTCCAGAATGTGGGACCGGGCCTGGCACACAGGAGGTGTTGCATAGAGAAGGTTGACTGGCCCAATGAATGAACTAGCTCTTCTGAGCCTTTGCTTCCTCATTTGTGGGATGAATTGTAAGTGTTATATTCTCCCATTCTGTTAGGATTTAATGAAATAAAATACAGGTAGCACCTGTCACAGTCCCTGACATAATGATAGATATTCAACAAGAATTTGTTGAATGAACGAATGGATGGATCAATGGATGAATGAATGAATGAATGAATACCACAATCAAAGAGCCACTGAATGCCAGGACTGGAAGAAGCTAGAGAGATCGGAATCTAGTCCAGGCCTCCCACTGTGCTTCAGTTTCCTCATCTGTAACCTGGGGACAACCCTTTTGGGTTGCTTGAGTATTAAAAGAAATCCCTTATGCAGATTTTTTAGCAGAGTATCTGGACTATAGTAAGGACTCAACAAATACTCTTGATGCCGTTGTGAGGAACAATGAAATGGGGACACTCACTGCTGGTGAGGGAAGGGCCTTGACTAAACAGCCTCAGTTTGTGGTACATCATGGACCGGACCCCAGGGCTCCTCCTCTCCTCCCACATTGCCGTTTCCCGAGCATCACATGCCATGCTCGGGGTTCCAGGGCTCATTGGATGATGTGTGCTACCTCTCAGAGGTTGCTGGTATATTGAGGGAGACAGAGCCCCTACTTCAGGGGACACCAGACTAAGAAGTCAGTCAGCGTCAAGGGCTACTTTGACCAATGTCAACAGAAGAGTCCTGTCCCTAGAGGGGGGCTCTTTGGGGCTCCACATATGGTTTTGCAGATTGTGCCCCTGCGGAGGGTGAAGTCCAGCCTCACTCTGCAAGCTGGGCCCGATGCCCACGTAGGTGCGTGTCTGCCCAGGGAAGTCCCCTTTTCCCCATTCACGCACAGGTGTGCTATTGGCAGCTGTGGCCTTGTAGCTTTCTCTGGGGTCCATGGACAGCTTAGGGGCAGAAGAACTTGAAGCCTCAGAACACCAAGGCAGAGGTTCCCAAGAGCAGGACCCAGGTCGGTCTTACTCCTCTCTCCATCTCTAGTGCCTAGAACAGCATCTGACCTAGTGGACACTCAAGCAAATACATGTTGAATAAAGGAACCATCACATTCTTAATATCTATCATGCACCCTGCTGTGTGATATGGGCTCAGCGTGTGCTGGATAAATGTATGGCTGAAATAGCAGAAGCGTGTGTGACAAAAACAGCATTTTCCTGGATGTTTGGTCCTATACAGTACTAGTAGCTAATTTATTGAGCAGTGATTCCATGCAGGCATCATAGAAAGAGCTATATATACACATTCCCCCTGCCCCCCTCCCCAAATCTCACAAGAGCCTCACGAGAAAGGCACTGAGAGTGTTTGCAATGCAGAAATGAGGCTACTGAGGCTTAATGAGGGTCAGAGGTTTGCCTGTGGTCCCAGGGCTCCAAAGAAGCAATGTTGACATTAGAACTGGTGTCTTGTTGCCTCTCTTGTCCTTTTACCCACCCTGCCCTTCTCTGCTGGGTAGTTGAGCTGGCCAGTGAGATATCAGGATATTCCCCATTCCCTCTGTCTGCTACGCTGTTTCCCTGCACTCGCATAGTGCTCCCCGTTCACATCATTCAGGCCTCTACTCTACTATTGCCTCCTACAAGAAGCCTGCCAGGACCACCTCGTATAAAAAAAAAAACTTTCCAATTCCTTACTCTGCTTTATTTTTCTTCATATCCCTTCCTACCACCAAAAATATATGTTGATTTTTCTCTTGGCTGCCTCCACATCCCCATTCCTTTCCAGAAGGTTAGTTTTATGAGGGCAAGGACCTTATCTGTCTTGTTAACTGCTACTGCCAACATTCAGAGTGGTACCTGACATATAAAAGTGCTTGACATGTATTTATGAAATGACTGGGAAGACGGTTGGATAACCTTGGGTCTGTTATTTAAATGTCCACTTAATGCCTGACATTCTCTTTCTAGTCTCATTCTCTTCCTCTGGTTTCTTCATCAGTCAGACAAGGTACAAGAGACCAGACCCGACACCTCCCTAAACATACGAGAAGGACCATCCAGATAAGTTCATGAGCTCGCCCAAGGACATTATATGATTCATATGATTATTAAACACTGGTGCACACACTTCATACACACGGGTCTCTTCTCCTGTCCACATGCACAATGCCCAGGCCACTGCCAAAGTCTGGGACACACACCCTGATCTCAAAGTCCCAGTTTTTGCCCAGGACAAGGGCCTCCACTAAGACAAGTTGGTGCCAGGTAGAGTTAAGGCTCTTTTTTCTTTTTAAACAGGGAAGCAGGGGGCAGCTTTTTTCCCCCCAACATCATTTAGTGACAGCCTAGTGGTGGGTCGGTCATTTCACCTCAGGTGTCTGTTACACTAAGCCAAAGTAATGACAGCACCAACCTTAAAGGATACCTGCTAGAATGAATGAGCTCATGAATGATTTTAAAAGCACTTTGTGATGTATAAAGCTTCATACAGATACAAGACCCTGCTCTTAGAGAATAAAAGCCAGGCTGGCCAGTTCAGAGCAGATAAGGAGCTGGGAGCCACGGAGGATCTGGAGCAGGCAGGAAGAGATACATTAAAACATCATTTTCGGGGAGTGAATACGGGAGGGTGTACAGATAGGTCAGGCTTCCCAGGTTTCTTTTCTCTCTTCTAGAGTGTGCCTGAGAAGGGGAAGGGGAGAGAGGTAAAGTCTGTAGGGCAGAGTACCCCCCTTCCATGCCTGCAGAGGGCCTGGGGGAGGGGGCGGGGACGGGGGGCCTGGGTGACAGGCAAGGCTTGTGCCACCCTGATTAGCTGGGAAAATGCAAATCTGCACTTCCTTCCCCTCGGCAGCTAACAAGATAATGAATATTTTCATCAGCTGCTGAGAATACAAACATCTGTAGGAACACCAACCCTACTCTCAAGGGTGGGGGGAGGCGGGGAGGAGACGCGGAGGTGGGGAAACGCAGCTTCTCAGTAATTTTAGGCAAGAGGAGATGTGCTGAGACGCCGGAGGGGGAGCTGGGAGCCGGGAGCTCTGGCAGGCGCCTGCTGCTCACGGCAGAGTGGGAACCAGGCAGAGATCCCCTGCAAACTATGCCTGCTGCTCGCTCAGGGTTGACACATCGCCCTGGGTGGACTCCGTTCGCCCCGCATCGACCCGTCTGTCTGCTTCTGCATCCAGGCCCCCAGTTATCTATTCAAAAAACATTTACTGAGTCCTACTGTGTGTCAGGCACGAACCTAGGCTCTAGGGGATCGCAGTAATAAAGATATCCTTTGCCCTCAAGAAGGTGATTCATTCATTTATTTACTCATGACATGCCTACCCATGAAGTTCATACTGTGTCTTGGGCACTCTCAATGTACTTGGAGAGACAGACATGTTAACCGGGCCCCTGTTGCAGGAAGGTTCTGATGGAGAAGAGAGGAGAGGAGGACTAATCGTTCTGGAGAAGAGGTGTTCAAGGAAGATTCCCAGAGGAGGTGACATACCCCTGATGTACACCAGGGGTGAATTAGAGTATATTAGTCAGAGAAACTGGAAAAGCATTTCAAACAGAGGGAACAGCTCATGCAAAGTCAGGGAGGCAAGAGGGACCCCAGCAACGTCAGGGGACCACATGCAGTTCAGTAGAAACAGATGATACCAGGAAAGGAATGGGCCAGGAGCAGTGACTGAGGAAGCCTGAGAGACGGGCTTGCACCCAGTTACCTGCAGCCTTGTCCATCAAGCTAAGGGGCTGGACTTTGTCCTGGGCACAATGGGAGACTGCAGGCGAGTTAGGAGCAGAGGAGTGACATTTGGGGAAGATCATTCTGGCTGCAGCATGGAAAATGGATTCCGAAGGAAGACCAGAAGGTGAACGAGGGGACTGCTGAGGATTCCAGTTGGAGGGAGCCTGGCTCTTATGCAATATTCAACAGGCCTAGGTCTCTAGGGCCTCGCAGACACTCGCAGGTGCAATGATGTGGCTTTGCCATTTTGCCGGCTCTGTGACTTTGCAGAGCATCAGGAGCTACTAATAATACCTCCTTCATGGGGTTTTAGTGAAGAACAAATGAGATAATGTGTGTCAAAGTGACCTACAAGGTCTAAGGCACTATAGAAGTATCAGTTATCAGTTATTTAATTACAGCGGCACTCGTGGGTCTAATCACTACTTCACACGGCTGTCTCTCATTCCCGCTGCACACACACAGAAACAGAGGATGGTACACGATTGGAGCCTCGAGGCTCTGCTTTTGTTGCTCACTCTCTGCACTGAACTTGGACAGTCCCCTGACTCCCTGTGCTTCCATTTACGCATGTCTAAGATGGGGATACTCCTCTTTTCTTTGCCCATTTTTCAGGGCTGCCAGGAGAGCGAATCTGGATCTTCAGTCACTTGAACGGAAAGTGGTGTGAACTCAGATCCACAGAGCACCCCCGCAGCTTCTGTGTCTCAGATTAGCCTTCGATATACTGCCATCCTTGGGCCAAACCTAGCCCCAGCCTGTTTTTGTACTGACCACAGGCAAAAAACCAAAATAAAACAAAAAAGTTTTCATGTTCTTCAATGGCTAGAGAAACAAATCAAAAAGAGAATACTGCTTGTGTGACATAAAAATTGTATGAAATTCAAAACGTAAGAGTCTATAAGCAAAGTTTTACCGGAACATGCCTGCAATGGACCCTACTTTAGACAGATTGACGTATTAAATCATGGGGCCCTCCCTAGCTACAGGCAATGAAACAGAGGCTCAGAGAAATGAGGTCACCACCCAAGTAGACACAGAACAAAAACTGCTCCAATCCTGTGCCTGCTTCACTTGAAAGCTCATTCTCTTTTTACCTCGTTCTAATCCTCCATTGTTCCTCCTTCTTTGAAGACAACTGGCAGTCTGGGTTCAGGGGCTGACTTCTCCACCAGGTTATAAACTACGGGAGGGTCAAGCCTGAAGCTGCCCACAGTGTCCATCATGGTGTCTGACGCACAGTAAGTTCATTGTTGCTACTTAGGATACACATGCCTGGGGGTAGCCGCTCTGTTCTATCACATTTCTCCCCTCCCAGCCTTTGTGGGTATCAGCCATAGACACACACCGGTAAGATACACTCCCCTCTGTTTTAGAAATGAGTGTAAATATGCCCCTGAGTGCGGCGACTGGGGGATGTCTGCGTACGCGCTGCCGGCGGTTTCCTGCCAGCAGCCGGCAGCCGGGGACTGCTGTGTTCCATTGCACACTGCTCCTGCAATCAATACTGACTCGCCTCTTCCTCCCGCTGAATGGCAGCCCAGGGCCCCTGAAGGCCACCTTCAAATATCCTGAATTTCTACTTCTCCAGGCAACCGTCATTACTCAGACTGCCTGAAAACAGGCAAGGGAATACTCACTGAGAAAGGATGGCTGAGAGGAAACCCTGCCTGGTTTGCTTGGGGGTGTGGAGCTGGGGAGGTGGACCTGGATTCTCACCTCTTCCCAACTCGAGCTATGACGGGCTATGTGGCCTAAGGCAAGATCCTTCACCTCTCTGAGTTTCAGTTCCCCTGTACGTAAAGCAGAGAACGCACTAGGCAGAAAAAGTGCCGTGTGTTGTTTGGCTCGCAACCGATACTCAGTAAGCTCAGCTACAACTCCCTTCTCTGTGTCATGCAAAGCACTGTACCAGGCCCTTGAGCGAGGAAATTGGGATGCGGGTGAAGGGGAGAAATACACCAGACAACTATAGCTTCTGGCAAGGCAAGAGGCTGCAGAGGGGTCCTAAAGGAGAAGATGTGAGAATGGGAATGTACCGAGGATCCCTTGGGGGCCAATTACAGAACCTCTTACTCTTTCCAGTATTCTTATTATACAAGGAGTATTCTCTTCATTACATGGATAAGAAAGCTGATCATGGAAATTACAGGACCAGTCAGAGGCCATAGAGCTAGTGTGCCTGACACTGTGATATTCCACCCAGATCCCCCTTCGGGTAAGGACTTGTCGTCCCAGAACCCGGGTATCTGCTAGTCTACCGAGTTCAGCTGTCAGCCGCTCCAGGGACTGCGTGAGACTCAACCAGGCACCTTGCCCAAGACCCTGACGTGCCCTGGTGGCCACACCCACGACTCTCACTGCAAGCCTAGACATCTGGGCCCAGCTCGAGCCGATACTGAAGGACCGTTTCAGCCCAGAGCTCCCCATGGGGTCAGTCGAGGCTGTCATTGAGTCTGCAGGGAAGCACATCTTCTTCCTGGTCCTGTTCCCACAGGTGTTAACCCCACAGCCATGCCCTGATAAGCATCCTGCTTGTTGAACTCCAGATTCTACAGCCTTAGCAAACTCAACTTGCAATGACAGCGAGTAATTGACGGAGTTAACACTCAAACCACTCCCATTTACTTCTCAGTTATAATAGCCTTCCTGTGGCAACTTTACAATGCAAGTCATTCATTCATTCATTCATCTGCTCATTCAAAAATCTTGGAGTATAAGAAACTTACATTTATTGTTTCTGATATCATTATCTCCCCACCTTTATGTGACTTCAGGCATCTGAGCATTTTAACTGCCTCCTGTTATCTTAATTGAAAGTCAGGGCAGTATTTATTTTAAAAACATAATAATGGTCTAATGCAGGCATCCATCTGATCCTCATTTCTTCCGAAAGGCCCCTCTGTACCTTTGCATATGTGTGCGCCTGCATACTCAGCCAGCCACTCTGGCTTTGTTTACTTTCCCCCCCTCTTTAGTCCTGTAACAATCCTCTCTGTCTTGCAGAGACACTATATGAAGTGCAGTGGCTCTACAGTATGCTTGCTAGTGACAAATGTGAGGGCCAGGACAGCATGAGACTGAATTAGGGCGTGTTAGCCCAAGAGGGTTCCTTCTGAGCGGAGGCCAAGCTCTACCTGAGAGCACTGTCCGCTGTGGCAGAGCAGCCTAATGAGCCTTTCCTTGCAGAGAAAGGCCCCTTCTCTGGCTTCCCTTGTTTGTCTTGCAGGTACCCTGCAGCGGAGTCTCCAGACAGCTCCTGGCCCCTGAATCCTTGACCAAGCAAGGTCCTGAGGCAACACAAAGCCTACTGCCTACGACAGCACGGGGAGTTCAAGCAGGATCCCAGACAACACTAGGTGCATCCCCTCTGGCTGGCTTAGTGCTTTGCCAAGCAGACATCAGGGACTTAGTGTACACCGATCTGACCTTTCTAGAGGCTATGCGGTATTGGGTATCAACCATTGTTAAATGTGCATACCTCTTGCCAAAGAGGTTCTAATCCTGGATTTATCCTAAGGAGACAGTCCAATGTTCACAGCCGCATTGACAAAGATGCTCATCACAACACAGTTTATGATAGTGAAAAGCTAGAAAAGATCTCAGTGCCTATCAATAAGAGATTGATCAAATGAATTATAAGTCTAGGCAACAGAATACTGTGCAGACATTTTAAAAACACGTAGCTGGTCTTTATAAAGTAGAACAGAAAGATCTCTAGGAAATATTTTTAAGTGAGAAAAGCAAGCAAATGCTGGGTCACCCACTTCTACGAGTTGTGGTGCACACAGCACGTGACTACGAGCACAGGGAGGTATTTGGGAGGGAGGCCACTAAAATGTGCAGGTGGCCGCACACAGATGAGACTTCCAGTGATTTTTAACTTCTTATTTTTTTAAAAAAAAATATTGCTTGGATTTTCTATAAAAATGTATGTTAACTTTATGGGGGAGCAGATAAAGTATGTGTGGCCGTGGGCAAATAATTTTCCCTTCCATCCCTTAGTGAAAAGAGGTCTAATATTACCTATTAAAAAGGCTATGAAATATTAAACCAATAAGTGGCTTAGAGTCTGAGGTGTAGCAAGTCTCAGTCAACGTTCACTGGTAACAGTTCCTGTCCAGAAGCAGGGGCAGGCTGGACATCCTGGACAAATGGCCAAGGGCTGTGACCGACAGATGTCAACCCACCGCAGCCACTCCGTCCCTCCCACCCCCATATGCATAGGCTCACATACATACTCACCACATATACACACTCAATGCACATCAACACACGGCAACACATATTCACACTCACATATAAAATATAAATACACATCACACCCATGTATACTGAGGCACACATAGACATGCACATAGGAGGTGTGTCCAGAAAGAATCCAGTCATGGAATATGGAAAATAGAAACATTTATTGAAGATACAAGAACCATTGTACATAGTTCAATGACGCCTCAGTCCCCTTGCTATGACCTCCTTGAGAAAATGTGGTTCATTGGTAGAGGTTTGAATTAAGGCATTAGCACCTGCAGCACGATGTTCCTTCTGCTTCGGTAGCAGAAGCCAAGGAATGAATTTTGCTATGACACGTTTCGTGCCAAGATCCTGCGTCAAAACCTCAGACACAGTAGTTTTGGAATCCCCAGATCAGCTTCTAGTTCTCGCACTGTCAGTCACCAATCTTTATTGACTGTGGCCTGTACATATGCAGCCTTCTCAGGTGTTCTGCTTATTGCAGGCCTTCCAGAACATGGATCATTTTCAATAGATTCTTGACCATCTTTGAAGTGTTTTTGCAACACTTTTATTTGTGCTGCATGCATTGCATTGTCCCCAAAAGCCTTCTGAATCACCTGTATAGTTTCCATTATAAAATGCTCAGGTTTAATGCAAAATGCGATGGAGAGTTGTTGCTCGCTCAGTCATTTCAAATGTGATGGCCACACAACACACGTACATGCTCAGTGTCTACTGCCCTCACTGACTGGTACAGTGCGGTCATCATTGTTCACACGTGCACATTCCAGTCCACTCTCCTTGGCTGCCAGGTTACATCGATGTCATGCAAACCGTTCTCATTATATTAACAAGGGCTGGGCTTTTTCTGGACAGACCTCCTATATATGAAGGCACATACACAGAAGGCACATGCAAACTTACACTTATACACACAAAAAACCTCACACACATTTACATACACACACACCTAGAAGCACGCGTGGCCAGGAGGTGGGGAGGACCAGGCCCGCAGCACTGCCTGAGGTGGCATCCATCCTTCTCCCTGCCCTCCAGCCTCTCACGCCTCTGCCTGCGCCGCACTGACTGGCTGCTCTGCGCCGGCTCCCAGCAGAGCCCGTCTCCTGTGAGGAGCGGGACGGGAGGCTTGCAGAGGCACGGGTGATTGTTTGGGGCTAATTACACACCAGGCCCAGAGACAGGCTTGGAAGACGCACGGTAAGAGACATATGGCTGAACTTGGACCCCTGTTCTCTAGGTGTGTGTGGGCCTGACAAAATACTTCAAAGCCGAGGAGCGCATTAGAGGAGGCGCAGAGGAGCTGACAGCTCCTAATAGCACGGTAACAGCGAGACACTAATAAACAGCGTGTCTGTGGCTGTCAACAGGACCGAGGCATGTTGGTACTGCACGGGCCTCTTTTCTGGTGTCTTCCATCCTTCACATATCACAACAGAGGCACGGAAACCCCTGGTGAATTGCGTTGAGATGCCCTCTGTGATCAGGGGTCCCTGCAGCTGGTACTGTGGACTATGATGTTGGAACTCTTGGGTTTCAGAAGTGGGAGCACAGCACAATGGAGTCATGTAGTAAATATCCCTGGAAGGAAGGAAAGGCAGGAAGGAGGGAGGGAGAGGAGGAAGGAAATGCTCCACTTCCTGACTGCACACCTAGGGTAAGGGAGCTCATTAGCACCGTAAACAACCTGTGTCCATGTGGATGGTTCCTGTTCCCTTTTTAAGGCAAAAGTCACTAAATACCTATGTTGTATCAAACCCCACGTATTTGAAAATGAAAGCAAAATACAATGCCGCAGACAAATTATGATCCTGTCTTCAAGCACTCAGCGGCCCGGTAGCGGGGTCATATAGGTAAAAAGACAATTATGGTAAATTGTCAACTCCCACAACCCAATGTTGTCTCCTCTTTCTAGCAAAATTCTTCTTTGAAAAGGGGTCATCCGGCCGACTCCAATTTCTCACAGGCCACCTCCTCTAACCCGTTCCCAGCAGCCTCTGCCACACTCATTCCACAACCTCCATGGTTACTGGTGCCCTCCAATTTGCCAAGCTCACTGAAGCCCAGCTCCATGTCAGCTGACCTCAGAGCAGCATGTGACACAGAGGACCAAACTGTCTTATTGAAGTCTGTTCTGGGAAGTGTGCCACCCTCCCCCTGTACCCCGCTCCCCCCACCGGTGTTTCCTCCTCCTCCTGCCTCCCCAGCCTCTCCTTCTCTGTCACCTCAGTTGGGCTCTTCTCTTGTCCCCACCCCTGGATAAGCTGCCCTGGCTCTTTTCACCATCTGTCCTCTCTCCAAACAACATCATCCAAAATTATTACTTTTAAACATTATCTATACGCTGGTGACTCTCAACTCTGAGGGCTGTTTGCTCAGCACATAGAGCACTGCTTGTCAACCTTTCCATCTCATGGCACGCATAAACTAATTACTAAAATACTGCGGCACACTGAAAAATATATCGTATTTCTTGCTGATCTGACAAAAAACATCAGGTACAATTTTGATTCATTTCCACCAAATGAATTGGCTGCTGTCATTTTTTTTTTTTATCTGACAATCTAAGGGAAAAAGAGGTCAGTGTCCTGACTAAATAGTCAGGTATTGCATGTTTTAAAAATTCCGGTGGCACATGGGTTGAAAATCGCTACTGTAGAGCACACTTAGGGGGTTGGAAATACCTGACTAGCTCTAAAGAAAGACCCAGGCTGGGGATGCAGATTCAGAACAGAGCATGCATGGAGAGGGAAGCAGAAAGAAGACACAAGTGAGGAGGACCACGCTCACGAAGGCTGGGATGCGTCTGTGGAGGTGAGAAGAAAACCAGGAGATGCTGGACACAGAAGCCAGGGCAGAAGGTCTCAAGAGAGGGAGAACTGTGGTGCTAAATAAAGAGGAGAGTTGGCGTGAGGAGAAAAGTGAGGCGTAACCACGAACGGGTGCACGTTTGGCCTCGGGGAAAACATTCTCTGTGGGTGGCAGGTGCTGATGCCAGGCTGCAGTGGGTGGAAAACAAGTGGGGAGTGGGGGAGTGGAGACCACTTGCCCAGACTTCCCTTCTGAGAAGGCTGGCTGTGAAGGGGAGACATAAGGTGGGAGCTGAAGGAGGCTCGGGAGTGTGGAGAGGGGACGAGAGGAGAGAAACACAGTTATGGGCTCAGGGGAACGATAGAAGAGGTGGAGACATTTAAGGACAAAGGGAGGTTACTGAAAAGATTGAGGGGATGAAGTAAGTAGCAGGCACTGGAGGGCACATCCCTTTCCTTAAGACAGGAGTGGGTGAGCATGCAGGTATGTGTGAAGGAGTTTGGAAGTTATGCCCTTTCTTGCCTGATGGTCTAGAAGAGAAAGAAAGGCTGTGGCTACGTTAGAGGCTTAAACATGGGCTCTGAAAGTTTAAGGAAGCCACTACAGGCCTGGGAGGAGGAAGAAAATAGCAAGGGAATTGCCCACTAGTGCTGAGGCCCCAGCTGATACTGGAGACCCTGGATGGGCAGTGGTGCCGGTCTGCACTGTGGTGTAGACCATGCAGACTGCACAGGGCTTTCCCTGGTTGGAAGGAACATGGCTGACTGGACAGTGCCTTCCAATCTTTGTGACACTTGTCCTTCCCTGGCCTACATCCTTCACCGGACAACAATCACAGTGCCAGCAGCTATCATTCTGTTGAGTGTTGGTTCTGTGCCAAGCGCCTTACATACCGTAGCTCTAATTTTCAGGATAGTGCCACAAACCCACTAAGTAGTTCCCCCTTTACCCTAAAAAAAACTCCAGTTCCACAGATGTGACGGCATTCTCTCCAAGGTCTCACGAGCCTCTCTGACCACTAAGCCGGGGCTCGTTCCTTTTCTATCTCGTCACAGTCTTGGAGACTCGACTCCCGCCCACAAACTCTTTTCCCCTGAGAGTTTGCTGCTCAGGAGCAACAGCTCCGGACTTAAAACACTTCCTTATGGGCCCTTGTTTCCAGGCCCTTCCCTTTCCCATCTTCCCCTCCAGTTTGTTAGTTTCACATTCGAAGATACATGCGTACAAAAACTTGCGTGCCGATTTTTCAGGGTGGTAATGAGCTCCCTGTGGGAAAGGCAAGACTCTTCAGTAAAATGTTCTTGAGAAAGCCCCTCTGGAGGGTTCCCCCACAGACACTTTCACATGCTTCAAACTTCTTTCCTTCCTAAACTAATTACCTTTAAATAATTTTATTTATCAGTTTATTGATTTTTTTTTAGAGAGAGAATGGGGTAGGGAGAGAGAGAGAGATCAATGTGTTGTTCCACTTAATTTATGCATTCATTGGTTGATTCTTGCATGTGCCCTGACCAGAGGGAGATCTGACCCTCAATCTTGGCATATTTGGATGACACTCTAACCAGCTGAGCTACCTGGCCAGGGCCCTAAACTAATTTTCCAAGTGAGATTTTCTTCAAGAAACCATTATGCAACTTTGATCACCTCCCTACCTCTCCCTCCAAAGACTGACTCTCATGTTCCCAAAAAACCAAACCATTTGGAGTCTTATATGCTTTCTTGTTAAGTTTAGTGCTTCTTCATCTGTTGATTTCTCTGCGTGAAATATCTGTTCCTTTGTTCTTTCCTAACAACCACTCACCCTTTAAGGTTCGACTCAGGTATCACCACTGAGGAATGTTTTCAGGTGACCTGGCTATATCATGTGCCCCTGGTTTTTGTGTGTGTGTGTATGTGCATGCTTCTGTAGTAACAAGCAGAGGACCATGATTAAATGAGTGGGCTAGTGAGTGTGTCAGTCAGACTAGACAAGACCTGGTTCAGGGCACTTACTACTTGTGTCACTTAACCTCCCAATTTTGCCATTTTCTCATCTACAGAATGGGGATAGTGTACCTACCTCATAGGGTTGTTGTGAAGCAGAAATCAGCTAATTCACTTAAAGCTCTTGGCACAGGGCTCCGCACATAATAAATGGTAGTTACTCCTATAACACATGTCAAAGAGTGCTTTGTACTTAGCTTATGCTGGCATTGCCCCTGCCAGTCCATGAGTAACCCAGAGGACAAGGCATAGCACCTGGTTCATGTTTCCATCTCTAGGACCTTGCTCAGAGTATGGCACATGGCAGGGGCTCATGAATAAATGAATGAATGCATCTAAGGCACCATAGTGTATACTGTCTTTGTAATCATATTACCTGAAATTGTCTATTATATATGTAAATGAGATGAGATGAGGGATAAGATATATCTTCTTCATTTGAAGGGCAGGAGGCCTCCCCAAGGAATGGTGGGATGATGGGGAGATTTATGGGTAGTGTCAGGCTCCATACAGAACCATGGGCAGTGGTAGTGGGCTTACACAACTGGAATACAGTCACATCCTTTTAGAAGTGGTCAAGACCAAGAGGCTAGGCAGCCAAGAGTGTAGGCAGGCAGGAAATATCTAAGTCACATGGAGTGAGGGGTGGATTCTGCATCAGGGCTAAGGTTCTACCACTAGCCATGACTACACCTTTTCTTCTTGTTAATGGCTGAGAGTCAGTCTGATAGTTCCAGGGTCCATTCTGATTGTTTGGCATCCATGCCATAACATTTATGAAACAGATTAAATATACCCTTTTTGTGAAACATCAGGATCCTAGGTTCTCAGCAGGTCTGGGGAAAGTGATAAAGAACACGATTAAAGGATTGCAAACCCAAAAATTAGATTTGAGGTGGTCACAAGCTGAGGGCAAAAAAGCAGCATTCAGATCAAAGGCCAGCCAGTGATCTAGAATTAACAAGCTAAGCCTTGAATGTACACTACCCCTTAGAAGACTGTCAGTCAGAAGTTTACCATGGATTAAAATGATCAGTCCTAGCCTGGCTGGCGTGGCTCAATGGATTGAGCACGGGCTGTGAACTGAAGTGTTGAAGGTTCGATTCCCAGTAAGGGCACATGCCTGGGTTGCGGGCCAGGTCCCCAGTGGGGCCACGTGAGAGGCAACCACACATTGATGTTTCTCTCCCCTCCCTTTCTCCCTCCATTTCCCTCTCTAGGAATAAATAAATAAAATCTTTAAAATGAAAATAATAAAAAATTATTTAAAAAAATAAATAAATAAAACGATCAGTCCTACTCTCAAGGGTGTGTTCTCCCTTGACCTCCCTACCGCACCCCCTGCCAACACAGCTGTCCTCTCGCTACACCAGAATCACGTGACTCCAGACAGCAGCCTCATCTTGGCTGCAGCCACCAGGACCTAATTTCAGCCAGAGGAAATTTATGAACCTCTAGGTCACAGCTCTGGGGACTTTGCTTCACGTTAGCACTTGGTACTCATGTCTGTTAAGCACACTGCGAGTGGCACGGTCATTATTTCTTTACGAATGTGTCTTTCCGGCTAGCCAGAGGCTTTCCTAGAAGTACTAAGGTTTTTAATTTAAAAAAATGAGGGAGAAATAAAGGAAGGAATGGAAGAGAAAGAAATTAGGCTGGCTTCTGAGTTTATTCTCCCTTCAGGAACCAGTTGGACACTGAGCCAATAATCGTCTTGTTAACTTGCCCAGGAAGCCCTGTTCTTTTGGTCCTTAATGCTTCCCCTCAAGGAGCTAGAGCTCTGTCTCTAAACTTTTGCTCCATGTCTGGTCTGGGGTCCTTAGTCTTTGGAATATACCTACTTCCCACTGCAAAGTCCTGCCTCATCTTTGAGCCAACACATCCTTGTACTGCCCAAGGGGCCCTGTAATGGACTTTCCAGCCTACTATAGCAGTATTTCCTTTTCTGGAAGTCTCCAGCCAAACTGTTACCCGAGAGGTATGTGGATTCAAGGGAGGATATGCTATAGCTGAGTGAGGTCATGAGAAAACAGGGTCACAGAGAAGACAGCTAATGACAAGGAAGGTTGGTGGGATCGTGTCCCTTTCACAAGGGAGAATTTCATTTAAGGACAGGCCTTAAAGAGTAGGACTAACTATGGAATCCAGAATTCAGGCGGAGAAGAGGGGAAGAAAAAACATGTGTTGCAGCAGGAGCCCGCACTTCACAGATGAGAAAACTCAGGCTCAGAGAAGTTAAGAATCTTGTTCAATACCACCGAGCAAGTAGGGTGTTCAGTCCTGAACTGATCCAGCTCTTTCTGACTGTAAACCCATTTTCCCCGCCTACAGAATCAGATCCTTAGCTTAGATAGACAGTCTCAGGATGCCCCCACACTTTTAAGACATGCTTTGTTCCCAAACTAGCTGTGCAGCCCCAGCATAACTATTTTTTATAGTTTGAGAGAAAGGTCGCTGTCCCTTCTGCTTGTCTGGCTCCTTCCACCAGGAAGCTGTAGAATGATGGGTTTGTAGCAGAATTTCTATTTCCAACTCCCACACATAGAACGGATATTAGATGGAGTACTCTCCAGCCCACCACCCCCAATCTGTGCCCTTCTGGGACTCCTGGGGCTCTTCTGAAGACTGCATGCCCCTCCAAGAAACACGGTCTGACCTACTCTGGCCCCTCATTTATGGAAGAGGAGGCTGGGGATCAAGGTCAGGAAGAGGCTTGCCTAAGGTTACCCAATGACCTTGAGAATCTACATCTGTTGCTTCTAGTATTCTCTATTCTACAGCCGCCAAGTCACATGTCTCAGTGCAGAGGAGGTATCCTGGGTCTATGCAGACACCTGTGTGGGATCTGAAGATAGAAATTTCCTTCTGACAGAGGGGTAAGCATTTCTGAGAGTGGCCAACACTAACCGGGCACTTCCTATGATGCCAGGTGCAGGACAAAGAGCTTCGCTTGCATTATTCTATGTAATTCCCTCAGCCGACTATGATTCCATTATGGAGATAAGGAAGCTGAGTCTTAATTCCTCAGCACTAGGCTACCCAGCTAGTAAACGGCTTCCATAGGATATGATCCCTGGTCATCTTGCTCCAGAGCCCAGCTCTTAATGAGTCGGCCATTCTGTCTTCCTAATAAAGGCTAGGCTCGTTCATATTTACCAAACATCACTCTCCAGCCCCTCCCGCCAATCTCCCAGGAAACGCTCTGCCCTATCAGACATCTCATCACTGTGACTACCAATATGCAGGGTCTTGGGCACAAATGCGAATCCCCTACCCTCCCCCCTCTGACAAACCCACATGCACGGGTACACACAGGCAGGCACGCGTTCATGCATAATGCATGACGCCGTGGCCTCAAATCCTGCTAAATTGAGATTCAGCCGGCTGTTGGGTCTGGAGACACCTCAGTGCCTGCGTCATTAGCTGAGCTCTGAAAGCCATCATTACTGCAGCCACTGTGGTGAGTCACCGAGACCGCGAGCAGGCAATAGAATTGCAGGGACACATAATAAAAGGGAATGGAATAGGACTCCGGCCGGAGAGGAGGGTTATCTGTTATCCAGTCCTGAAGGGTGATATGTAAACAAGGAACTCCAGGCCCTTCAAGATGGCATTTCTGCCAAGTCCCTCCGCAGAGGACAATAAATGGCCTAATTATAACCTCCACACTCAGGTTTCAAAGGAGGAGAAGAAAAAAAAAAGAATCAATGAAATTAATTTAACGTGGACCCATTCTTTATGTTTGTTTTACTAAAGCAGTTGTATGAGATACCCTTAGAGACCCGCTCATCTTTCCTCTCCCACTGTCTTCACCCACAAAAGCAAAGGAAAGAAAGCTCAGACTTCAGCAAGACTGATCAGAGAATCCCAGGGCTGGAAGAGGCTTTGAAGGGGGGGAAGACACAGGGTTTCTACATATAGTTGTGCCGGTTGCACGCTGTACAAGGGTGCCCTGTGGAGGGTGAGTGGGGACTGAGATGTAGCCGATGCTCTGCTGGACAACTGACCCCTGCACGGGGTTACATCTACCTCTGTATACTTAACAGGGCAGGGAGCTACACAGAACAGGGACTCAGAGACGTGCCTTCTGTGGGGTTCACGTTCTGTGCTGTCTTCCACATGCCTCCTTCCCAGACCTGCTCCCTCCTTTGTAAAAGCAGGGTGTTTGATAAGGCGCAGGACAGGGGGCCACCATTAATAAGGCACCGGTTTCTGAGCAGGCAGAGTGCAGCACGTGTGAACTTTGTCCTATTTAACTCCTCTAGTCATCCCCTTGACGTTTACTTAATCCTATTTTCCTGAAGGGAAAAAGAAAGTCGAGACTCAGGGATGTGGTCACCTGCCCCAAGTCACAACACACTTGGGTGGAGAAACCAGGTTTACAAGCTAAGTATGCCTGGGCTCTTTCCGCACAATATGCCTCCTCCTGAAGGCTGTTTCCACGTCTAGTTTCCTGCAAGGATATGTAAAATGGCCTTGGTTATGGGCACATCCATTGGGGGTGCGAAGGCCGAGAAATACTGATGTCTGAATGCAACAGGGGATGTTACCCGGCAGGAGTTGCAAGGTCTATACAGAAGGAAGCGCAGGGTCAGGGGGTGGCGGCAGTGAAACTGTGAAATTGACCAAATGCAGAACTGGTCTTCCAAGGAGGCTAATAAGAGGTAATCCTGAAAATCACTGTCCAGTAAGCGTAGTGTCAATATTTAGTAAAATAATTGGACGAATGTACCCACAGAAAATCTGTAGGCATTCAAGAGATAATGAAATAGTGAGTGATGAGGAGCACCGGAGGTTCATGCAGAACAAATCGTTCTGGACAACTTGATAGCTTTTCCTGACAAATTTATGAAATTAGTGGTTGAAGGGGATGTAGTAAAGGTTACAGATTTGAGCTCCAGCGAAATCCTGAATAGTGCCACGTGTGACGTCCAGCTTGCCAAACTAATTCAAACTGCCTCTGACCCCAGCTGTGTGATGTGGATTAGAGCTGCTATGGCTCTGGTTGAAGAACAGAGCCATCGGGTGCTGACCCATGGCACTGCTCCAAGGGCCGGGTGCAGAGACCTTCTCACCCCTCTCTGTGGCCTGGACAGGAGTGCCAGAAAAGCCACTGGGATCACAGGTAGAACTGTGACTATTTTCAAGGCAGACATCTTGAAAATAGTGGAAGACACTGGGACATCAGGAGAGGCAGGATGATCAAGGATAATTTGATGATCACAGGCTCCCTACAGGGCAGATATCATCACCATCAGCCACTTCATCATCATCACCGGTTTGCTTATAAGGAGCTGAGGGCCACTGAGGGAGTGGCTGGACGAGGAAGAATGTGGGTTCCAATGCAGGTGTGTCTGATTCTAATGACTGGTGTGCTTTTCTCTTTGACCAGACATCCTCAGACTTTAAGTGCATCAGAGTCACAAGGGTCAGGAGTGTGGCCAAGAATGGGTTAGGGGATGGCTGTTAAGGCACAGGTCTCTGGGTCTCACTTGCAGAATTTATGATGCAGTAGGTTTGGAGTGGGGCCTGGGAATGTGCATTTCCACCAAGTTCCCAGGTGATGCTGAGGTACTAGTCCAGGGACCAGTTTGAGAAGCATTGCCCTATTTCAGTTCTTCTGGGATGTTAATTTGCATATGACTCCCCTGGAGATCTTGTTAAAATGCAGAGTCTGATTCAGTGGATCTCCTGGGGAATGGGGGATTCTACATTTCCAATACACTCTCAGGTGAGGGCCATGCTGCCGGCTTGCTGCCACATCATGAGCAGCAAAGATCGATGTTGGGAAACGAGAATCCAGAGGAACGGCACCACAACTTAAGAAACCTCCTCTGGAATCCAAAGTAGAGGAACGATTTTGGAACAAAGAGGAAAATGAGCAGCAGAAAGGACAATAATCTGGGAGATCCGAGTTCTGAATTTGGCCTGTTTCCTTTTTGTCTGCTTTATAATGAGAGGAATTCCTTTATGTTCTTTAGGCATCATCTTGCTTATTTTCAAAGTCTGCAATACTTCCTATAATGACTATTATTCTTTAATGCAAGACTTCTATTTGACAGCCAAGTTTTAAAATGTCCATTGAGAAAATATTTGGGGACTTTCTGAAAATGATTGCTGAAGACATGCTCCATGATTGCCCAGCATGCTTTGTGTGGGCAGCCGTGGACAAGGCTGTCCTAGGATGCAGGGCTCACTGGCGTCTCTCTCCTCTGAGGACCGGCTATGCCTCCTTCCACACGCAAGCAGAACCTAGTATACTCCCCGTGGTCGGAAATTTCCCTTGACCCACTTATAGTGACTTTACTAGAGTTCTAGAGTCACTTGTTAACAAACTTAAAATCTACCCCTCTGCTTTAACTATTTGCTATATGTATACAATTTATTGCTACTTGTCTAAACTTTTTAAGGAGAGCAGAAGGGGGCTAAATCTGAACTGCTGATTAGGCAAATGCAAATGAAAGAAGGGAGGGATCCTGCCTAGTCTCCTTTTGAAGAAATTTGGGAATCTCAAGATAGAAGTCAAAGATGGATTGTTCTATACTGTTAGAAACAGTAGGAAAGAAATGGCTAATTATTGTGATAATTGTTATACACTAAAAAGCCAGTTACAATTTAAACTTGACATTGAAGGACATTGTAACAAATAGAATGCCACCTCAGTTTCCCAGCCTCAGTTAATCCCTACCACCTTCCCTGTAATCTGTGTGCCCTCTCCCCATTTCCTCTGTTTTCTAGCATTCCCTGACCACAGTGCCTAGCACAATGGCAAATTCTAAGTACTGGTTTATTTCTTTTATTTTTTTAATTTTTAAAATTATTTTGTTGTTTAATTACAGTTGTCTGCATTTTCTCCCCACTGCTCCCCCCAACCCCAGCCAAACTCCCCTCCTTCTCTTGCTTCCACCCTCCCCCTTGGTTTTGTCCATGTGTCCTTTATAGTAGTTCCTGAAAACCCTTCTCCCCACTGTCCCCCCACCTCCCCTCTGGCTACTGTCAGATTGTTCTTACTTTCAGTGTCTCTGGCTATATTTTGCTTGCTTTTTTCTTTTGTCGATTATGTTCCATTTAAAGATGAGATCATATGGTATTTGCCCCTCACCACCTGGCTTATTTCACTTAGCATATCTCTCCCCAGTTCCATCCATGCTGTCAAGAAGGGTAGAAGCTCCTTCTTTCTCTTTGCTGCGTAGTACTTCTTAATGTTCCTCAAACTACAGGAAAGATATCACTAGTTCTGCTCATCTCCCAGCCTCTTTTTTCCCATTTTCCCAGAGTGACACACATTTCTCCCAAAGCCATGTGCCTTTTAGGGCACTCCTTGGCTAACATGAGGTCCCAGTTCCTTCTAGGTCCTCCTGGGGGCAATAATTAATTTATCCATTCATTTACCTTTTCATTCAGTAATTTTTTTCATTCCATTAATGACACTCCTTCCCTCAGCCATTCCCTCATCTATCCTACCATTCATTCATTTCTTCATGAATCCATTCATAGGTTCATTTAATCATGCATTTATCCTCATGTATATTCATATACATATTAATTATAGACAAACATATATTCATACATAGCCATCCACTGGATATTCCATTCCATTTTTCATTCCCACCAATTCCCTCATTCATATGTTAATTCATTCACTCATTTGTTCATTGAACTCCACAGTGCTCACTGGGTGCTAAATCAGGATCTCACTTACACACTAACTTGTAATCGATGAAGGGATTAAGAAGTACAGATTGGTAGTTAGACAATAGCCATGGAGTTGTAAAGTAGAGAATAGGGAATGCAGTCAATAATATTAGAATAACTAAATATGGTGCCAGGTAGATACTTGAAATATTAGGGGAGCACTTTGTAAAGTATAGTCTAACCACTATGCTGTACACCCAAATTAATGCAAAATAATGTTAAATGCCAACTGTAATTGAAAAATAACATGAAAAAAAGGAATTCACAAACCAGTCAAAAAGACAAAGAAACTAACATATAACTGCAAATGCTGTGTGATCAGGGTGGAGCACAGGAGGGCAGGAAGTTGCAAAGGAAATTAATAAAAAGTAGACACCTGCTATGTCCCCAAGCCCCTTATAAGACTGAAATGTTCCCATCCTTTCAATAGATGATGAACCACATTTACCTAGTACATACCCTCAGCTGAGACCAGAGCCCAGGCATTCTCTTCCCAGCACTCTTAACCACTCTGCTGTGGTCACTGATGCTATCACCAGTGACTCTAGTTTAGACTAGCATTTCTGGGGAGTGATGTGGGAGGAATCCAATTAGAAAGGTGTGAGAAGCAACTGGAAAGAGACAAAGTAGAAGCTACAAGATTCTCTTAAGGAGTGTGTCCCTACAAAGGGAGGCAAGAGAAGGTAGTAACTTGAAGAGGAGCTTAGGATTGAGTCCTCAATGGGGCATCGAAAGAATCTCATTTGGTGCAGCCACATGGAAAACAGTATGGAGGGGACTCAAAAAGTAATAAATGAAACTGCCTTTGACCCAGTGATCCACTTCTGAGTACATATCCAAAGACATTCAAAACACTAATTCAAAAGAACCTGTGTACCCCCATGTTCATTACAGTATTATTTACAATAGCCACCCAAGTGCCCATCAATAGAGGAGGAGATTAAAAAGCTGTGGTCCCTGGATACAAGGGAATTTTCACCATTGCGACAGCATGGATGGACCTAGAGGATGTTACGTGCAGTAAAATAGTCAGAGGAAGACAAGTACTGTATGATTTCAATTATGAATCTAAAGAACAAAATAAATGAGCAAAATTGAAACAGACTCATAGATAAAGAGAACAGACAGATAGTTGCCAGAGGGGACCGAGGTTTGGGGACTGGGTGAAAGAGGTGAAGGGATTAAGAAGTACAAATTGGTAGCTACAAAATAGTCCTGAGGATGTAAACTGCAGCTTAGGAAATATAGTTAATAATATTGTAATAATTACCATATTTTTCAGACCATAAGATGCACCTAGGTTTTAGGGGAGGAAAGTAGGAAAAAAAATTTGAAGCAAAAAAATGTGGTAAAATATTTAATAACATAAATAACATAATATTTCACCAATGTAAATGTAAAGAGAACTCAACAGAAGCATTAACAACCATTACGCCTCCCAAATGGGGGGGTGGGTCTTATAGTCCAAAAAATACGGTAGGTATGGTGCCAAGTGGGTACTGGAAATACTGGAGAGAACACTTTGTAAAGCTGATGTTTCTCTAACTACTACACTACCCCTCTGAAACTAATACAAACTAATATTAAATGTAGACTCTATATAATTGAAAAATAAAACTGAAAAAAATTTTTCAAAGAGACTCTCACGAATAAGGGCAACATGCCCATCATTGCGGGTTTCTTCCCTTCCTTTCCCTTATTTGTCTTCATCTCTGCTGCCCCTGCCATGACTGTGAGTGTTTTATTGACTTCTGCAAATACTTGGACTTAACACAGAGTCTGCCATATGTAGTTGCTAATAGTACCTCCAGAAGGAATGGCAAATGTGCCACAATGGATTCACACATTACCCAGACCTGCTTTTTACAGAGAGAGCGGGGAGCAGGTCGGCTGAGTGGGGCTGCCCACTGAGCAGCCAGTATAACTGATTGGGTCCCGGAAGGCTGGTTACAGAGGGAGCGGCATGTGAGAGCCAGAAAAATAAGTGAAGTCCAAGTTGATAAGGAAAGTGTAGATTTAACATGGGGTAGAACTGAATTCATGCACAATCAGAGTTAAAGTTGGGGACTTGAGCAGGTATGTACGTTATGTTAGAGTAGATAGGACCCTGGCCATAGAAAATGAACCCAAGAAGCAAATGGCACAATCCTACATTGTTTGGATGTTTGCATAATTTCTTGGAAATATGCATTGGTTCAGGAGCCCCAGCAGAGCAAACAGTCTTGTGGGTGTGGAGAAAATGGCTGTAGTTTCAGAGAGGTGGGTTTTTATGAGAACTGTTATTCGTCTATTGAGCAAAAAGCTCATTAGAAACTCATTGGGGCTCTTAAAAGTGTTACACATTTTTTATAATTACATTCCTTCTGATTCCTCCATAGGTTTCTTGATGCTGTCTGAGCACTTGACCTAGTAAAGGTGTGTAGGGAGGAATAGCTCTGGCTCACCTGTCATTTGGGTCCAGGCTGAGATACCTGCAGTTCATATCCCGCACATTGTTGAAAGGAAGAAAGGGACCTGGCAGGTGGTGAATTGTAGCCAGTGCCTTGACATGTATTATTTTATATCACAACAACCAGAGGAAACAAAGCGTCGGATACTTCAAGTGACTTTCATAAGATCGCAATGTTAGTTTAGGGGCAGAATCATCATTCAACCCCAAGTTGGTCTAACTGCAAAGCCTATACCCCTTTCCAGGGCCCTATGCTGGCCCCGACAATGGGACCTCTTTTGTAAAGGGGGGGCGGATTTCTGGTTTCAGGTTGGCAATCTAGATTTTGGGGAAGGGAGGAAGGAGTGGGCAGGAAGAGAAAGGGAGAGGAGAAAGAATAATTCCACGCTAGTCTCAGACTAAAAAAAAATTACTCTCCAGCTGTCAGCTGAGCCCACAATCACCATGGAGTTTTATTAAGGAGCAGGAGTCATAGATGAGTGAAGTGACAGATTTAAAATTAACTTGCCAAACTCCCCATCAATATTGTGACAGTCCCCAAGTGCCAGTTCAGCGACCCAGTGCACCAACTTGACAACATTAACATAACTTTGTTGGAACAAAATCTTCCCCTCTATGTTTTCAAGAGAACTAATTTTGGGGTGACAGGCATTCTTCTCTCTTCCTTTTTGGCACTTTGGTGACAGGTCCCTTTGGGCCACCCCAGGAGTGCATGTTCCACAAACTTCCATTCTTCTTCCATCTCCCTGGGGATTGCCATCCATAGCAGAAGGGCAAAGTGACCCAGAAAGATGATTCTCCCCTTTAAGGACCTACTGAGTAAATGAAGACCAGGGAAGAGACCCCTATACCTTCTACTTTCTGGACACTGACCACTGACTTGAGTTCCTTTAGTCTTTACATTTGGAGTAATATGCTCTCTGTACCGACTCTTAACTGCTCTGTCCTCTTTTTCCCCCCTTCACTTAATAACCTCTTCTATCTCTGCTTAGACATCACTTCCTGAAGAGCATCTTCCTGGACCCCTAAACCCATGTGGGTCCCTGCCATTTGTTCCCAGAGCACCCTGACTTCCCCATGTCACTTGGCACAGCTTACTGGATTAACTTTCACTTGAATAAATATCTGTCTTTTCCTTGTAATCCAGGTGACTTTTATCTGGGATAAATGCTAAACCAGACAGGACTCTGGGCAGTAGGCATAAACCAGAACGGTCCTAGTCCAGCTGGAATATATGGTCACCCTACAAATACGGGCATATCCTACAACTCTCCAGTTCTCTTTGTGTCTCTATCACTTTGCACAGTGATTAAAATTCAGTAAATGCAGGATATTAGTTCAATGGATGAACATACTGATTTCTTTAAGTCCTAAAGATAAGCTCATAGAACCTTTCTGTCTTCCTTTCTTCCTTCTTTCTCCCTGCCGTCCAGCTTGTTAGTCACAGTGCACGCATGAAGCCCTGTTTATTTTTTTTTCACTGAGTATACAAATAAACATGCTTTGTGTTTGAGGGATGGAAAAGAAAAATAAGTATAATATACTGAGCATCTACCATGAGTTCATCGATTTAAACACTATTATTTATCTACCAGATCAATGAAGTAGTTAATATATTCACCTTGTAACAAGAAGAACAATGAAGTTCGGAGAGGTCAGGTGACCGGACCACGGTCACACAGCAGCAGAGGTTGAATTCAACTCCAGGAATGTCTGAGTCCAAGTCATGATCTCATCATCAAACCATGAAGCTAACTGCCTCAGCTTCGTGGAGGGAAAGTGAAGTAGAAAGCAGAGAAGCATGCAAAGTGCTGTGAGCGAGGGTGGGCCCCCGTCTGCAGATGGATGTAAAGGCTTCTCGGCCCTACAGATCTCATGTACTTGATACGGAAACTTAAAAAAATCAAATTCTAACTCACAACCGCCAATTGTCAAGATCTTAGCTGTGCAGACACTTTGTTAGGCCTTGGGGATTTACAATAATGAACAGCCAACGATGGCCCCAGTTCTCTTTTCAGTAGGGAAGGGAGACATTAAAGAATCAGCACAGGTATTTATTTAGGTTTTTAAAATATTTCATAGGAAAAATAGCACAAGGACCCGACACAGACATGTTGTCATCATTATTTTTATGGAAAGGGAAACTGAGACTGGGTGGGTCAATGATCAAGCTCACATCGCAGAGACCTAAGATGTGAACCCAAATCTCCTTGACCCCAAAGCCTATGTTGCTCCTCCTGCCCCTCCCCCCTTTCCTTCGAACAATGTGATCACAAAGCCTTTAGTAGAACAGAGCTGCTCCCTTGCCACTTTCTAAGCTCTGTAACTTCCGTGTCTTTGGATACAGAGTGGATATAACCTTGGCTCATCTCCACAAACTTGTGAAAATTAAAGCGTTTGAAGCACTTTGCCGAGTACCTGACCCACGGCTATGTGCTTGGTAAACAGCAATTATTATCATCATAATACTCTTAGGCAGTGTGGAGTTATTGACAAAGGTAATTGGGTGGTCCATCACACACATAATGTGCTGCATTGCTGGCTCACTTTTAACAGGGGCGGATTTTTATAACATTCTCCCACTCTGCTACTCCACTACTCTCAAGTCCCTCAGCCTGGCACAGTGATACCCAGGAGTGGAATGTGTGACCACAGGGTGGAGGAGGGAGGAGGAATGGACATTTGAGCATGGGTTTCGGGTCAGACCGCCTGGATTCCCACCCTGGCTCCACCGTCTACAAGCTGAATGCTCTTGAGAAAATGAGTGTCAGACCTCTGCGTGACACCGTCGCAAGAACCACATGGGTTTTAATAGGAGAAGCTGCTCTCAGCTGAGACCTAGGACCAGGCTCCACTGTCTTTCACCTGGGCCACTGCAAAACCCATGGAATGTCTTTCTCTGCTTCCACCCAGCCCACTAACATCTATTCTTCACACCCCACATGGAGGGGCCTCTGTCCCCAGGAGCTGGCTCTCCTCCTCCTTTGCTGCTGGCTGTTCATCTCCTTGGGCCCAGGGCTGGGGCTCTCCACTTCTCTCCCTACTCCCTGGTGAGTTTATCTTCCCTCATTTTGTCTCATGTATATGCTAAATAATCTGAAATCTGCATTTCTAGCGTGGCCTCTCTTCTGGCTTCCAGACATCCCTCTAGGTGATGTATTAGACCAGACGATGGTGAGGGAAGCAGGGTGATGAGTGCCTGAGGTTTTATTACCTGTTGTCTACTTTTCAAAACAACTGGCATTTTCCACAGGAAAGGTTCATTTTATTAACATGGTCAAAACCAAATTTCTGTTTATTATCCCCTTCTTTATGCCTGCTCCTCACATGGTCTTTCTTGTTGCAGTCAACGGCCCTTTTATCTGTCCAAATGCTCCGGCTAAAAGCAAGGAGCCAACCTTGCTTCCTCCTTCCTCTTCCTCATGAGTAAATTCTGTGGCTCTGCCTTGAGAATATGCCCAGAATCTGGCCTCCTCTTTCAGTGCTGAATCCTAGGACCAGGCTCCACTGTCTTTCACCTGGGCCGCTGCAACATCCTTGGAATGTCTTCCTCTGCTTCCACCCAGCCCGCTAGCATCTATTCTTCACACCCCAGATGGAGGGGCCTCTTCAAAATATGAGAAGCTCAAACCACACACTGGCTTCTTTCTCTTCTCGCTCAGTGTAAAATCCAAAGCACTGACTGTCCTGATGTGCCTCTCAGGACTCGACACAAATTGCCACAGGGCCCCACTGGACATCCATTACCTCTGTCTTCACAGCCTTTTCTCCTACCACTTGTCTCTTCTCGTTGACGATGTCCCATCCATCTGGGCTGCTGCTTGTTCCCAGAACATGCCAAGGGTCTTGCTGTGCTCTCGGCCTGCAAGCTGTGCCCTGGCTCTCTGCAAGGCTCCCTGTCTCACCCATTAAGGACCCTGCACAAATGTCACCTTATCGAAGAGCTCCTTGCTGTCCAGCTCGATTGAGGAGAATCCCCTGCCTAGACACCCTAGACCTCTTACCTTACTCTCCTCCTTAGTGTGACCCCTTGACATAGTACACATTACTTGTTGATTGTCTCCTACACTAGAAAATAATTCAGGAGGATAGGGGTTTCTTTATGAGTTTTATTTACTGTTGTATTCTGATCTTTTCATGAGTGGTATACGGAAGTGAGCAAAAGTTGGTATACAGTTGTATGGGAGACACAGAGTTTATTCTTATACTATCAATACTTATTTTTGTATTATATACTTTTCCATATGAACCACCATAAACCTACTTTTGTCCACCCTGTATAATAGGTACTCAGTTAATGTTCTTTTTTTTCCAAAGATTTTATTTATTTATTTTTAGAGAGGGAAAGGAAGGAGAGAGAGAGAGAGAGAGAGAGAGACAGAGAGAGAGATCAATATCAATGTGGGGTTGCTGGGGGTCGTGGCCTGCAATCTAGGCATGTGCCCTGACTAGGAATCGAACCTGTGATGCCTGGTTCGCAGCCCGAGCTCAATCCATTGAGCTATGCCAGCCAGGGCTCAGTTAATGTTCTTGATTGAATAAAAGAGACAACAGCCCCTGGTGCAGGTAGGTATTGTGTGTTTGTCATCACTAATATTATTACCATTGCCGCTACTAGCATCACCTTTATTGGCACTAGGCTCCTGACGTTTGTTACCTTGTTTGTCTCAACAGCAACACACTGAGGCCAAGGACCTTATTTTCCATGTGAGGAGACTAGGCTGACCACGGTGAAACCGTGTGTGTGAGGCCTGGCAGCCCAGGAGGCAGAATCACCAGTCTCCTAACCCAGTTCTCTCCACCTCCCTGGAGCCCCTCCTCTCTTGGGGCGGGCCGGGGGCGCGGGATGGCATTCATCAGTGGGATTCCTATGTTAAAACACTGTCTGGGTCAGTGCTAAAAGTTTGTCCATGGGAGGATCTTTAAGAGATATCACTAAGGGAGGGAAAAGTGAAAACCAATGTATTTTATGTATTTTTTGTGAAAAAGTGGGGGGAAATAATATTTAATCTTATTTGCTTGGATTTACCTACAAAAAAAAAACACCAGTGGAAAGATACCCAAGAAACTAATAAAAGTGGATGAAGGCCAAGAGAAAAGGGTACAAGGAAACAGGGAAAGGATTAACTTTCCTCACTGGAAGTATTTTATATTCTTTTGTTTTTTGAATTTTATGAATTCATTATCTATAAAAAATAGGCCTACCAAATTGTCACAGCCAAGAGGAACCCAAAGAGACAGGCAAATAAAGGTAAGGCAGTGGCTAAGCCAGCCTTAAATTTCCCTCCTTGACCGAACTTCAGACAAGCTTTGAATCCTGACTCTAGGTCCCCAACCTCCCTTTTCTTAGAGCATTTTCTTTTGCAGTGTGTCACTGTAAATTCTTCCTCTGCCCCTTTCACATGTAAATCTTTTAAGAAGCCTCTTGCCAATGTTACAATCCAGCAATGTCTTTTTCAAGGACCTGGGAGCCACCACTTTGGAATGCAATCATCAAGAAGGATAGCAGAGAAATGCATTTGCAAATTCCAGAGTAACTGCCCATGCACAGGACTTTGGCAAGCCCTACAGTACTCTTCCACGTGCTCAGGGCAGCCGTGAAAACTCTCCTATCCTTTGTTTCAATGGAATGGAGCTCAGACCTCTTTCCCCCATTGCAATAGCCTTGAATAAACTCTTCCTTGCCTGTCTGACCTTGTCTGGTGCACTTTTTTGCTTTGATAGTCATAGCACTAGGTAAGATCCTGGATCAGAAAAGAGAATAAAAGAACATTCGGTGAAAACTAAGGTATTCAAGATAACTGACTTTATTCAAGGCCACCGCTATTGGGCTATTGCAATCTAACAGACTTACATAGTACCCCCCCCCCCAAAAGCATATATTCTTTTCCACTTTATACCAATGTTTGAGTAGATAAGTCTTGTTCAGCTTGCATCTCCAGAACCTAGCACGTAGTAAATACTCAATGTACATTTATTGGCTGAATCACAAGGTTGAAAGACAATGTAGTTGCATTGAAGTTTAATGGCAGGCTAGGTTTCCACCTCCTTTGCAAATACAGCGGCAACATGCCTGTAGGGCCTCTGGGCTTGTATATCCCCAGTGGCTGAGTCCTCACTAACTCCTTTGATGTGGTTTGAAATGGACAGAAACTTGAAGGGGCATCTCTTGGTGTAACTCTGTTCTCTGAACTATGAGATAGCAAGGAAGACTAAGCCCTGTATCCTATTTCTTTCCTTGTACTCTAGAAAGCATTCAAAACAAATTAAAGCATCTTCAAGGTCACAGCCAGCGCCAGGCCCCTCACACAACAGAGAGAGCTGGATGGCTGATTTGAGGGTTAAGGTTCTCCCAAAGTGGTCCGGGATATACTGAATTAAACAGGACTGGGCTACCCAAATGCCTGCAGCTTCAGCTCTTAACTTGTGCCTGCTAATTAATTGCACACTTAATGGGCTCCTCTGGGGATCTTAGGAAGCATAAAAATAAATGCTCATGCTGGACCCTTAAGAGCCACCTTTGAGGTGTTCCACTAGATTATCATTAATAGTAATTATTCAGTGGTGATGTTACATAAAACCCCAACCACTGCCCTTGCAGCTTTCCGTATTAATTCATATCAAATAACTGTGATCATAGCTTTCATTAGAATTGTTACTAAGTATATTTCTATTCAGAGCATCTCCCTGAAATGGAAATATTTCTCTAAAAATTAATTTTCTTGATACACATGTGTGGGCTGATTAATGTGATCTTAGAACAGACACACTTTTTCATTTCTCTGGGAGGAATACAAAGAAAGTAACGCTGATGAGTTTGCACCCACGTGATCTCAAGTGTGCCAGGAGGCACACTCCAGGAGAACGATTCGAACGAAGTAAGCGGTCACTCACACATCCTCAGATTCAGGTTAGGAAAATGTCACTAACATTTGCACATGTCTTTACACTTTACAAAGCATTTTAACCTGGCTCTTTTCCTCACCTCTCCCTGCCTGCGATGATTCTCCTCTAGGATTGGAATTATAATGTTCCCTGATTTAGTGGTGAGCAAACTGGGCTTAGAGAGGTTTAAGACTGTGTAAAGTCGTAGAACCACAAATGGTCCCGCTGCTGTGGTACTTAAGTAACGCTTCCCGATTGCATGCCCATCCTTTGCCATGGTTCATCTCTGCAAGCCCATGATGCCCCTGGATGCTCAAGGGTCTGCAGATGCTCTGTGCTCTTAGTTGCCTGGAGCCTTCTCCGACCTAGCTCACTATAAATCATTCCCTCTAGCTGTCAGCCAGCATCTCTTTCAGGGTTTTCCCTGCCTCTCACCTACACCACGTCTGGGCCAGTGGCCCTCCTGTGTAAGAGCAAGAACCCTGAGTATCTCCTTCATCTTTTCATCCCCAGTGCTCAGCACAGCACAAGCACTGAACAAAAGCTTGTTAAATGAGAACTAGTGGTGACAGCCAGGCCTGGACCTTCTGACCTCAAGTGCTGTCCTTGGGCATCATCCCACTCCCTCCTGTAATTAAAAGAAAACAACAGTACCAGTAACAAATGACTCCTGAGGCGCTATGCTTTCTTCGGAGAGTAATATACCAGTGTTGCCTTAGCATAATGCAAATCGAGTAGAATTTCAGTGCTGTGGCCTCCATTAATTAAGGTTCCTAATGCTTGGCCAGGGGTTGGGCTGGCTTGTATCTTTGGGGTGTTTATTTATAAAAGAGATTGCTAAGCACATTAGTATATTAGCACTGTAAACAAGACCACCAGGAAAGGCAGAAGATACTTAGAAGAACAAACTGCCTGGAGTCACTTTGGAAGCACACGTTATGACCAAACAATCGCTGTGCTAATTACAATTGCTCTGCTAATTGCAATCGCTGTGCTAATTACAATCTATCCTTATCTATTCCGTAGGTTCCCCATTGGACTTTTCCTTCTGAACTGTTAGACCTGCCTGAGTTACGGCCTGCATGTGAGCCCAGTGAAATCGTGGCTCTTTAAAAATTGTCTCTGCTTCAGATGCCTCAGTGATTCACATGGGCTTCCCACTCCTCGAAAAAGAACAGAGTCTAGTCAGGGATTTTGAAGCCAGAGAACTAGAAACAAAAAGAAGGAAAAGGAAGGGGTAAGGGAGAAGTGAAATGGACCTGGTTGCTTTTGTTGTTTTACCACCTTTTGCAGATTAGAGACACAGTTTTAGGTTAGTTGGAGAACATTCTGAATATACTATGTATAATTTCCTTTCCTCATAAAATGACCATGTTTGGTATATTCAGAGATGTGAACATTGAGAATAAACCCATAAAAAATTGAAATGGCTATTTTTCTCTCTTACTATAATTAGCGAGAAAGATTAGAGAGGTCTTTTTTAAAATTTATTTTCAGAGACAGTGGAAAGGAGGGAGAAAGACAGGGAGAGAAACATCAATGTGTAGTTGCCTTTCATGCACCCCCCACTGGGGACCTGACCTGCAACCCACGCATGTGCCCTGACTGAGAATCGAACTAGTAATTTTTTGGTTCACAGGTGGGCACTCAATCCACTGAGCTACACCAGTCAGGGCTAGAGAGGTCATATTTAACCATGGATTGCAATTCAATACCGTGCTCCCCCTATACCCCAAAATAGAAGGCATCTTTCACTAGGTCTTAATTTTATGATTTTCTTTTTATCCTCAACTAAACTAATGTGTGTGGACAGTATGAGAGTTTTATCTCAGCTCTTTTAATGATAAAGTTCACCAGGCCAATGTCTACTCCTAAATGGATATTCTCCTACTTTCCTGGGAGTCTGTCCTCACCTCTGACCTGAAGCAGACTGCAGCCAAGCTCTCCACTGGGAAGTCCCTTCAGCCACACCAGACCATGGCTGGAAAAGCGCTGCAGGCACGCGGAGAAGGCTCTGACTTGGGCATCCAAATGTGGCTTCGGGACAGTGCAGTCAGGACAAGTGCCTTGTGCACTGGCGCTGATGCTCAGGGCGTCCCTGGACCATCAGTGAGCAGAATGAATGGACAGATAAATGTGACAATATATTGTGCTGTTACGCACTAATGCTCTACCTTATGCACTCTGATTGCAGGCCAGCACTGTCTGCCTTGGCCGCCACATGCAAATCAAAAACACAATCTCTGTACTTGGTTACTGTGGAGGGAGACTCCTGTGGGACTCCACCACCCTCCAGTGCCATTGGCCTTGGGATTTGTTTCCTGCTTTCAAACAGGCAAATGGAGGAGCAATAATCCTTCTCCAGTCTTGGGCATAACCTAGGCTCACATCTAGCATCAAGTTCAGTTTAGCACCTTACTATTCAAAGCTGGTCCTCAGACCCAGGAGTTCATTTAGAATGCAGAGTCTCAGGCCTTACCCACAACCCACTAAACCACAGCCTGTATCGCAGCAGGATCTCTTAGAGATCTGTATGCACTTGAGAGTTTGAGAAGCACTAGCGTGAGTCATGTGTATTCAGTTCTGGCTATAAATAGACATATGGAAAATCCCCACTTTTCGATAAGATTTTCAAGTATAATGTTGATAGCTGTTTCTTGTTCCCCTGCACTTTGAGGATCACGTGGTTGGGGACTATATGCATGTGCACGTGCCCACGCTGCATGGAGGCTGTAGGGTAGAGAACAGGGAAGACCTTGAGTCTTGGCTCCATCATTTTACTGATGTATGACATTGGATACCACACCTCACCTCTCTAAACTTCAATTTTCTCATGTAAAAAGTATGACAGTCCACCTGCTCTGTTCACTTGTGCCATGGGAGAAATCTCTCTCCATACTCCTCAAAGACAGGCTTTGAAAAATAAAGAAAAAATAGTTTTACACTATCAATCATGTATAAGGATATTGAGAAATGCCCAGAGGGTGTGATGAGTTGATGAGAAGGAAAGGAAATCAGGAGAGGGAGTCGGTGAGCAAGACTCATGTGCAGACAGAGCAGTAGGGCTTACTGGTTAACCATCATTCTGCCAATTTAGATGCGCCACTTCTAATCTATATGGTAAATACTATCCTGGAGGTGGAAGATGAACGCACTTCTGGAACTTGTGGATCTGGGCCCAGGCCCATTATGACGTCCCACACAAGACACACGGTCATCTAAGTCCCACCTTTCTAATTAGATGCATTTCACTGTGGACCATTCAGATCGAACAAAGAGGATACCCTCTAGGACACATCTAGGTGATCCAACATATCGATTGGCAAGATCATGTCTTTCCAAAGGCTGGATTAACACCCCACACAGAGGTGACCCCAGGCTGCTGTCCATTCTCCCCCGACGACAGAGCTGTATACCCCAAGAGACGCAGAGCATGAAGCGCTGTGTTTCTGTTCCTGCCCTGGGCATTTCACCAAAGCACTGTATTCACCAAAACATGCGCTGGCTGGAGGAAGTGGTGAGGATGACCATGGCTCCGGTCCAGAGGTGAGTTTTGGGGGAAATACAACAACAACAAAGTCTTCCTCTACTGTATGTGTCTGGAAATGGGGGTAGGGGTGGGGAGATACCATTGAAGGAAGAGAAAACAATATTTACTGAGAGCCTACTGTGTCCAGGACCTTTGCTTATTAGCCCGTTAAATCTTCACCACAGACTTCTGAGGATATTTTGAGGTGAAACCTATTTTCACAGTTGGGGATCTTGAGGTTGAGAAAGGTTAAGAGATTTTTCCAAAGCCACGTAGCTGGGAAATGACTGATGTGTAACTTGGACCCTATTACTTTTCATGGCTGCACCCTGACACCCTGAGTTGGGTCCCAGCCATGAAAGGGGTCAAGTTCCTGCAGAATCGTGCACATGGGAGTGGCCTTTGCCCAAGGTTTTTTCTAAGTTATTGATGCAGCAGCCTCCTACAGCACCTGAGTCCTTCCTGTCTGCAGAAAACGGGGACAGTGCAGGTGTCAGTCTCACTTAATCACCACGGCACCACCAGCCATTGGGGATTACGGTTACTCTTGCTAATCTAGTTCATGAACTAGCGTGCCTAAGGTCACAGAGTTGACAAGTAGCAAACTAGGACTCGAACTCTAACGCCGGGCATTTTAGACACAAGGTCAGGATATCCCTACCTTGCTGGATAATGTGAGGCTCCAGGGAATCCAGTGAAAATCACTCTCCTGGTCTCCTAAACTGGGGGAAAAAATCACTGATATGTCTTGGTGCAGCCCCACGTGGTCGGCAGAGGAGGAACGGCTTTGTGAAGCCCCTGGCCACAGGGTTTGAGAAGAAAGAGAAGAAACGAGTGCTGTGTTCTCTCTTGAAAGCTCTCAGAATTTTTGTAAGTTCTGCCTGAACCTTAATTTAAAGAAAAGGCAACAGAAACCAGAAGGGGAGAATGGCCGAGGGCAATAGAGCAGGAAGTGGCAGGACAGGAGTGGAGACAGCTTTCTGCTTCCGCGGCCTACGGTGCACCGGACACGTGGGGCTTCACTCCCACACACGGTGCCAGGAAACCCCGGGGCAATGGAGACACAGAAGAAAGGTTCTTCTGCAGCCAGCCCGAGTCAGAACCTAGGGAGAATCGCCCCTTAACTCCTGTGATTCAGCCTCCAACTTCTGTCCTGGGTCCACTTCTAAGATCTCCTCAGTGGTCCCCCTAAAAGGTAGCAAAAATAGCTGTGGCTCCAGGTAGCAAATTGAGGATTTTGGCAAGAGCTAGAATATTACTGCACAGAGCGGCTTGGGAATAGTCTTGGAAACTGAAAGCTAATGCCACTATTAATTAGCAATCTCTCCACCACCAGCCTTCTTTGCTTTCCCTTGTTACAATAAGATCATGGTAATACTGCAAAAAACCCAGGCCTGAGAGTGCAGAAAAACAGTTTCTAGGTCTGACTCTGCCATTAATTGTTTATGAGCCTTGGCCTTGACATTACCATTTGTAGAGTGTAGAAGTTGGATCCTGTGTCTTTAAGCCTTCAGTGTGGAGATAGCCAGTACAGCCCAACGTACTAGAAGGTGGAATCCTGGCTTATTTATTTACTAGCTATATGATTTTAGGTAATTTACATAAACATTGTGAGCCTCAGGCATCTCATCTGCAAAACGGGTTGGGTGTTCTCTACAAAATATTCCCCAAGGTTCTGCCATCTATAAAGTCTATGGTTATTTGGGAATTAAGTGAGGAAATTGACAAAAAGAGAACAAAGGTCATCCTACAGCTTTCAGAGGTGGTCATACGGAGGTGGAAGATGCTGGAAGCCGGGCAGGCACCCTGCTAAAGGGCTTTGTTATTAGACCCATGGGCTAGCAGCGTTTAGTAAATGGTATTGATGTCCTACACATTTCTGGGTCTCTGCTTCTCAACACATGATAGGACTGAATGTCCCTGATCAACCTTTTGAGGGGCGCTGTGACCATGAGACTGGATTAGACCAATGAACTGCAAGTGGACTGTCATCTCTATGGGGAAGTGAGGAGAGCCAAGTGTCTTTCCCATTATTACAGAGTCCGCTGAAGCACACGAGGCTGATTCTTCTGTGCACCTTGATTCCCAAATACCATAATGTGTGGGGTGCATGGTATGAGTAACACACATGCCCTTGTCTGGGAAGCTACCAAGGTTTTGAAGTGGTCTGTTATCAGGCATTACCTAATACATTCTGGTTGCTACATCTATTTTCTTGTTTTGTTTGTGTTTTTTTGTAAAGCTAAGTTGTTAAGGCTCCTTTGCAATAGGTATTGGAAAGATTAAATGAGAGAATATAAGGATGGGGTACAGGATCTGGCACATAAAAAATTGTACACATGGCTAAAGGTGGGGGGAGGAAGAGACAGAAGAGAGAGAGAGAAAAAGGATCCAGAAGCAGCAAGTACAACTATCTCCCAAGAAGGCACTAGGAAAAAAAAACAAAGCTTTGGAGGCCACTTAATAAGATGGGCCTGAGCATCTTATTGCTGCAGGACTCAGGACCTGCAGCTAGGGAACAGGTAGTGTCACTGGCAAAAGCCAACCTTCCTTAAATCCTTATAGAAAGCTCTTTGCCAGGTGTGGGTTGGTGGTGCCTTCACCTGAAATCACATGTCTTACCCCAAACTGTCTGCTTATGCTGTTCAATATGCACATTGGAGGAACAGACCTGATTGAAAAGTGCCGTCCTAGCAAATCTTTCATGAGCTCCTTATGCTTTCTGTAGGTCATTCTTGAAGACTCATGAGCAAATATCAGCTGCAGGCAGAACTGCCTTATTTTTGATAGGGCTTTCGCAAAACCTACCGTTCTAATTTGTTCAGCCCTATTCCCAAGCAACTTCACCTCGCTGCAATTTCTGAGACTCCAGGCTCAATAATAGTTCTTGCCTGATGTTTATCTAAATCCAGGCAATCTATTACCAAAGCTGACCTTTCTTTCTTACAGGAATGAGGTAGGATGGATGAGGATGGGGAGGGGAGGAAGTCAAAATCAAATAAATTTTAAAAAATCAAACACTACCAGACTTTGATGAGTTCATCTCACACCAACAGCCTGCCCATTCCCTCACTGATCAAGAGCTCAGGGGAGGGGATTCTGATAGTGACCCTGCATTGTCACTCAGAACAACACAGGGCAGCGAAATGGATTAGTGCCCGCAAAGCCGAGTATCACTTACTGGGCTCAGAGGCAATTCGGAAGTGTGGTCTTTGACTCTTCACATTTCCACAGAACCCAACAGTTTACTAAAGGCTTTGATGTCCATTCATCTCCAGCTGAACTTGATTCCTAATCCAGGGCTCCTCCTGGCACCAGCCAGCCTCTTAAAACAACCCTCATTCCTTCCTGAGAATAAATTCCCTTGTGACTGTAGTATGAACAGTGGGTCTTTTTTCTCTATCATTGCAGGTCTCTCCTTGAACCCTCCTTTCTTTCACTCTCTTCCAAACCTTTCCCCATCTGTCCCCTCATCTCTTTAACCCTGTCCCCACTCTACACTGCTTTAATTCTTTCTGTGCTCATCCTTCTCTCTTCCTGTCACTCAGGGTCTTGCCAAATGCCTCCTCTATCTTGGTCTCTCTCTCCAGGGCTCTGAGTTGTCTGACTGCTTCTCTTTATCACCCTCGCCCTGCCTCTACCTTTTTGTGTGCATCTCTTAGTGATTGCTACCCTTCATCTTCATGCACGGTGGCTAGCTGGTAACTACTGGACTCGTCAGAGCTCTAAACATCTCTACGCGCTCATCTCCAGAGACAGGCTGCAGCCTGCATGGGGCAACCTGTTGAGGTGGCCAGGAAGGGATCATTGCAGAATCTTGCTTCTGGAGGTGCCTCTGCTCAGATCCCTCCTCAGTTAGGAATCTGACATCTTTCCATGGCACCTGGTCTTCCCTCTCTGAGACAGCAGGGATAAACCAGGCATCTCTTTTCACCACATGCAACTAACGGGTATTTAGAAGTTATATATATGCATCCCTTACGATACAACCTGAAACCAAAAAAAAAACTGGTTTGGGAGTCACAAACACTACCTTTTAGTCTCTGAGGCACCCCAAATCGTGATGAGCATTGGACAAGTTATATTCTTTCCTGGGCCTCAGTTTCTCCATCTGTACCGCAAGAAGTTAGTTCTGAACTAGTTAAACTTTAAGTGCTTGCCCAGTTTGGAAACTTGGAATGTAAGATTTTTTGAGAAGCAGAAATCCAGGTTGCTTTTTTGGAGATTCAAGCGAGGACACGAGAATGCAGACCAGTCTTCTCTCAGCAGTTGCGGGGTGTGGGGATCTGGGCAGGGGCAGGGGCAGGGAGAAGAACAAAGCAGAGTTGTAGCTGTCACACAGGAGACTCTTTAGCTGGTGGGAAGTTTGAAATCCCGAGCCAGAAAGTTGTCAGGAAATGAGGCATATGGCAGGCCAGCTGGTGGGGTGCCTGCCGGCTACTCTGGAGGGCTACACTAGAGATTACTTGAAGAAGAGAGGGAAAAGAGGAAAAGAAGGGGAGAAATGACAACTGCCTTTGATGCTGAAAACTTTGCAGGACTAATTTCTTGAACTTGGAGGACAAAGTAGCTGCAGACACCCCCAATCCTCCCCTGACCCCCATGCCCTCCCTGTCTGGGGCTCATGAAAGGAGACTTGAAAGAAATATATGTAGACTCATCAGAAGCTGCATGGTGGAAGTCAACTGCCTTAGCATGTGGCTCCAAGAGGTGACACAGTCTGAAGATGGAAATAATTGCAAAGAACACTTAACGGAAGCCAAGGATGGCAGAGCTTAAGAGAAAGGGGCTACTCTAATACAATGGTAGTCTGGGAGGTTCTCTAAATCTTGAGGCTCTCGTCAAAGAGAAAGTGTGGTCTCTTCACTCTACTCCCCTCCACGAGCAAATCAGAGCAGACACAGACCCTGTCTACTCACAGAGACAACCTAAAACTGAATGGTTGGGAACAATGAACAGAGGGTTTGAGGCTGAATAAAAGCTCCCGATGGGATAGCATTCTGTCTGATCCTGGAGCCTCCCAGGCCAGCCTGAAGGAGCCGAGCTCCCTACTGCTGAGCAGTGTGTCCGTAGTGGGAAGGCACGCACTCCAGGCCATCAGGAGACCCGCGATCATGGGCTTGCTCCGCAGTGACATGCTCTGTGGCCTTCACCAAGCCCCTTCACATATAAAACGAGATCCTTGGATTCCACGAAGCCCCTTTTCAATCTAGCATCTCACAACCCAATGTGGGTCCTCCTTTTGGACCAAGCTAATCTTCACACAGAGAATGAGAGCTAGTGCCTTTGATCGTTTATCACATGGAGTCACTCTGGAAGCCGTTGTGGAAAATCAAACTATATAAAATATACACTGTGCCTAGCATCTGATAAAAACATCCCTTTTTTAAAAAAAGATTTTATTTTATTTATTTTTAGAGAGGGAAGGGAGGGAGAAAGAGAGAGAGAGAAACATCAATGTGGGGTTGCTGGGGGTCATGGCCTGCAACCTAGGCATGTACCCTGACTGGGAATCGAACCTGTGACACTTTGGTTCACAGCCTGCGCTCAATCCATTAAGCTACGTCAGCCAGGGCTAAAAACATCCCTTTTTAAACAGGAGGCAGGGAGACTGCTTGTCACATGTGGGACCAGGATTTGGACCCAAGTCAGTCTGGAGATCTGTTCCCTCGACTGTCCCTCCTGCGTATCCGTATGCCTGGGGTTCTGTGGGCTCCTTCCTGGATGGGAAAATGCCCTTACGGCTCTTCTCTGTCTTCAGACTCCAGTTCACAGGCCTCATCTTCTAAGAAGCCCTTTATCAGTGAACTGGTTGCATTTTTATACCCCTATAATGAACTATCATAAAAAGAAAATAAAAGAAACACTCCCATTTACAATTGCATCAAAAAATACCTAGGAAAACATTTAACCAAGGAGGTAAAAGATCAGTGCTCAAGAATTCTAAGACACTGAGGAAGGTAATGGAAATAGATACATATGAATGGAAGCATACAACATGGTCACAGGTAAGAAGAGTTAGTACCACGAAAATGTCCATACCACCCAAAGCAATCTACTGATTCAAGATAATCTCTATCAAAATACCAATGGTGTTTTTCACAGAACTCGAACAAAGAATCCAAAAGTTTATATGGAACCACAACTTATTCCTTGTAATTCCTTTTGAAAGTCTTCACACAGGAACCCTCTGGAAACCACTGGCATTCCTTGGAACACCACACTGCAAATTAAATTTTCAGACATTTTTTTTCAATACCACATGTTATCTGCAAGCTTGTAAATTCCTTTCTCAAAGGCAAGGGACAATTTCTTTAATTTTTTTTTTCTTTTGGGTCTCACATAGCACTATTCTATCTATCATGATACTAAAGACAGTTTCAGAGATTTTGTTTTTAAAATACTGTAGAAAACTAGTACTTTACAATCTCCGTATTGAGTAGTTCATCCAGATTGTCCTTAAATTTCTCTGAGAGTTTTTCCAATAAGGTAGCATTCCGCCTCTGCTTGAGCATCTGAGTAGTACAAAGCAATTCGCTGGAAATTGGAGGGCTTGACTCTGCCACTAAATTGCTGTGTGGCTGCCAATCACTCCATCACCCTTGCTTCCTTCTTCAACCTTACCCTTTTGCCTGCAACTGCTCACTGGACTTTGTCCATTATACCTCACAACTATCTGCCAATATTCCTTTTTACCTTCAATAGTATTCCCATCATCCTGCTTGAAGTTACCAACAGTCTCGTGTGGCTTCAGTAACAGCCACCTAACTGACCCTCCATTTCACTCTTTCCCACCCCGCCCTCTCCTCAGTCTCCTTCCCAAGCAGCCACCGTGAGGCTGAGAAATACAGTGCAATCCTCACATGCTCTCCTCTCTTAAGCATTTAAGAGTCCTCCCGTTTGCTATGAGAATAAAGACCAGGCCTGCAAGACTCCCATAATCAGCCACTGCTTACTGCTTGGGCTTCCCCTCCTACCTTGCTTTCCTCATTTGCTCAGCCGTAACCTCACCAGACTTCATTCCCTGAAGTCAACCGATTTGATTTTTCCTTCTTAGAATATCTGTCTCTGCTTGGAGCCTTTTCCAAGGCTAACCCCCACGCCTCTTCCAGGTGTTAGTTAAATAACTACTTCATCTGCAAAGTAGACTCCAAAGCCTCATTATTGTTCTCTAGTCCAACAGATGTGCTCCTTCTACTCTCTAAACTAAATTAGATCCCGCTGTTAATTGCTTTCTTGGAACCCATAACTTAACTGCATCGTACCTACCTACCACAAATTAATTGAATGCAGAAGATCACGATTACACATACCTGCGCACACACACGCACGCACACACACACAATACCTAGCATCACAGGGTACGGGGTCATTTTCCTCTCATTTTCCATTGTATCCCACCCAAGTAACCAGCATGGTACCTGGGACATATGAGATGCTCAAAGAGCATGTGATACCTACATAGGTGAATGACTTTAGGGAATTCACAGTTCCATTCTAGTTCTCTGAAATTGGAGATAATGAGGTGTGTTGAATTAGAGGACAAGAGCAAGCCTTTGGAGTCAGCAAGACTCACATCTCTCTCGGTAGATGGTGACCTTGAGAAAATCACTTTACCTCTCTGGTGTTAACTTTTCTGTTGTAAAATGAAGGTCATGGTGCCTCAAAGGGTTTTATTAATGCAGTTTAAATGGCATTCTCCTGGCCCCCTCACTTCCTGGAAGGGGGATTTGGGAATGTCACTTAACATTTCCATTTCTTATCTGTATGAAGGGGATAATAATAGCCCCTGCTTCCTCAGACCCTTTTGAGGATTACATAAAATAATGGATTACACGTGCTTAGAATGCCCTCAGTATGTGTTGAAGAAATGTTAGTGGCTATTATTGTTCTTGTTATTATTATTATTATTATAAAAGCCTGATATATAGTAATTCTTAATAAATAGTAGCTAGTATTACCACCCCTACTGCAATGACCACTGTTAATAATTAGATGATGGAATAAGGATGGTGATTACTGTGATGTTTCTTATTAGTTCTGATTTCTGTTGATATAACCTCAAATGGTGGGGAGAACCGTGCTTTGTGATAATATCCCATCATGTATTCATGCAAAGCTGTCTAAAAGTATCATTTTGTTTTTTTAAAAAAGCAACTTCTTATACATGGAACAATTCTTCCCACTCTACCATATTATGGCTCTTCAAATTCTGAGGCATGAATACATCCCACCCAAGGTCTTTCTTCTCCAGATACAATAGCTCCAGCTTCTTCAACTCTCCCAGGAAGCCGTTTGCAACGGGACTGCCTGTCTAATCTTCATGCAATTTGGCCGGCCCAGTCCCCGTTCTGTCTATTCTCATAAGAGAGCAGTCTCATCTTTTAATTTCTCATATGCCCCTGCATTTGTTAACAGGGAGACAGGTCCTTGACATATTGTTGAGGGGGAAAAAAAGCAATATCTAAACAGCTTTACTGAGTTTGGTGTGCATGTGTGTGCATGCAGAATGTGCAGATAGAGAGGAAGAGGGGGAGAGAGGGCTGTTTTAAGAATGTTCAAGAAAATGTTAATTCTGTGTATTTATGGGTGAGGGTAATTTTATTTTCCACTTTGTTAAATGTCTTTCTTTTTGTACTGCTTGAATAGTCTACACAGGACACCTCTTTTGTAATAGACTGAAAGATTAATTATTTTTTAAAAAATCCATGAACTGTACTTACAGGATGATTTAATATTAAATTTAAAAATATACGCACAAAGTTAGAAAAATGGGATAAATAAGGGCTAGATTGGTAGAAAAGGAACCTCATGGAGTGAATTGCTCTAACTTCTGACACCTCATGGGTATAGGCATCAGCGAGTGTGGGAGATGCTTGCCAGTGTAAGAAGACTCTATTCAGTGGGGCCCATGGCTCCTCCCCCACCCATATTTTGGGTCAGTAACTCAACCAATGAAGTGCAAGTGTCTTCCCCATACCTAAAGGTCATCTGGAAGACTTGGCCTTGGTTCACATGCTGGGTCCGGTTGTTGTAACCATGTAGCATCTCTCCAAAGAGGGTGTCGTTGAATTTGGAGTCAGGTTTGAGGCACTTGGGGCCCTCGCAGACATCTGAGAGCATTAGGCAGGATTTTCCATCAGGAGCCAGCTTGTACTCCTCCACACAACTGCGTGATAAAACAGAGCCGAGAGTTAGCTCCGTGTGCTGGGTGTCCCCACTGGAGGTGACCTAAAACCAAAGCCTCCTTTGCCTGCAAAACAGGTCAGAGTTTAGAAAGGGAGACAGCTATTCTGGCTGGAGTCTATCTAGGACACAGGTGTCTTGAGAAAAGCACATTAATCCTGTAAATTGGTAAATTCAAGGAAAGTCATTTGTGACATTTTGGCGGAGTTGAGGGGGAAACCAGAGTGCACATCCCTGCACAAAGCAAATTTAAAAACTGTTTTCCATGAAATACACAGACTTTAAAAAGCATGACAGACCAATTCACTGGGAATTATCAACTAGTTCCTCAAACCAGAATCTATTCCCAGTGAATCTGTCGACAGAGGCTGAAGACAATGGCAAAAACAAGGTTTTTATTGTGCTTGCAGCTCCGAGGTGATCCTTCCAGGACCACTGACAGTGCGCACACAGCTGCTGCTGTTTCTGTTCAATTAGCTACGTTAGCAGCCTCTGCTGGTCTGTAACTACCCAAGCCTGACAGCAGACGGGCCCTTTGAGGCAGGATGGGCTCCTCGATGGACCAAACAGGCAGCTGAATGGGATGTGGAAACAATACTTGCAATTTTGAGGTTTGCAGTGGGAAAAAAAATCTCTCAAAGAGGCATGGGGAGAAAGGAGGAAGCAGAAAAACTGGTCCCTGAAAAATCAACCCAGAAACTGGAATTCTTTGAGTGTTCACTTGCTCGTGGTCCTTTGCTAGGAATTAGGGATAGGGTGCACATAACAAATAAGACAAGAGCTCCACAACTGGAAAGATCTGTATAAACATCATCTTCGTTCCTTTGGACCTATCTGACCCCCAGTAAGTCATTTAACTCCTTCAATCTCATCCCTCGCATGTGAAATGGGATAGACACTCCTATTTTACCTTAATTTACTAGGGTACTAGAAGGTCTGTTGGGAGCCACCCTGCCTCGTTTCAGAAGCTGTAACCTCCAATGGCTAAGGCTGAGTCAAAAGATCTTGGGACTGTAATCCACTAAGGAGACAAAGCTTATCTTCCCCAGCAGGGGCTCCGCCTCTGCCCTCTTTACGTCACCCTGCTTGGCCCCCAGTGCATGACCAGTTAGCCAATGACAGGTAAGATTCCTCAAGAGAGGGACAACCTAAAACAGGCATGGCGAGAAGGGGCCATCAGGGAAAGACTTGAGGGACTATAGAAAAAGGGGGTGATGGAACCTCACCCTTCGGCTTTGACATAGCCTGAGTCCTCATTCTATCTGTAAAAAGTCTCCTAATCTCTTGGCTGCACGCATTCCCCAACTGACTTAAACCTGAAATAATGCTGGTGGTGGGTGTCACCCTGTGCTGGAAAGGGCAGGTTCCCCTGGGCGATCAGGCCTAAGAAAGAATGCATAAAATCCTGTGAAACCTGCTTTGCTAATACCCTCAGTTTAAGTGATAAGGGTCCAAGTGTGGAATGAGCTTGTTTCCCCAACGTTTTATGGCCCTTACCTATCTGACACTGACTCAGAATAATCCCTCATAGTTCTTTGAATGTTATCTATTGTTTAATCATCACTGCCTGACAATGACTGAGCTTTGAGTATATGCCCTGTATTCCTATGCAAACTGAACCCAATAAAAGCCCATTGAGGAACAGGCTCAAGGCCCTTCTCCTTTGAGAGATTGACCACCTTTCCTCCCCAAGCAGATCATGTTTTGGTAGACTTATTCTCATATGTGAAAGATGGGGAGCCCCCCACAAAGGTCACATGATACATTGGCAGCAAAAACAATTAGAAATCGCAAGGCATTTAACAAAATAACTGCAGTAATGGTGACAATGGTGGTGTTTCTATTTATTGAGCATATAACATCCACTGGGTACTTTGCATATCTATTTTCTAACTATAAAAAAGGTCTCAGCTCTGCTCATTCCTGCTTTACACAGAAGCAGAATGAAAAGCCAAGAAATAAAGCATGTCATACCATATATGGCAAAGCTGGCATTCGGATTCAGATCTGTGTAACAACCAAGGCATCTTTTCCTACTCTTGTTTCTCCAAATCCAGTTGTTTCTATTTGCAAGATATGACCCTGGCAAGTCTGTTCTTGTTGGAGGCAGTAGAAAGCAGGCAGTCTCTTCTTTGCCTTTCTTCCGTGAGGTGGAGCAAAGATCTACTGAATCTGAGTCCAAAGAGTCTCAGGCACTCACATGAAAGAAGGAAGGGGCTCTGTGAGAAGGTTTGGGTAGAAAATCTTCTCAGGTTGCAAGAACCAGTAGCTGGTAGGAGAGACATAAAACCCAACTAAAGGCAGAGCTGAAAACTTGACCCAGGATCACTCCAGTGAAAAGCCAGGAACACCTCATGCATGAAGCAAGCTGTCAGTCTTTTCTTGCTCTCTTCTACCCCCCAGTTTATTGCACAGACACAGTCATTATCTTCCTAATGTTAACATGCTCTTGCCCAAAGTGCAATGGAAAGTTCTTGGAAGAAGTCCTGTCCTGGCGCCCTGGTCCAGTCTATTTTCCTTTCTTTTGCATTTGATAAATTAAAGTAACTCTCCTTTAGTAGAGTTGCAGTACAGATAAAGTGAATTATATAAACATACAGAGAACATGGCAAGTGGTTGACGAAGTCTGAATCCATCCATTTGCATCAGGAGGTTTCCAGCAAATATGAGAAATAGTTTATTAAATGGAGCTGGCTCTCAATCTTCACACACACACACACACACACACAATTACCCTTTTGTTGTAAATGATTAAGTGTTACTGAAGTCTGCAAAGTAAAATGTGGAAATTCTTCATTTCCCACTCCACATATATTCTAACTTCCTATTCCAATGGTTATCATTGTTAACTATTATGTATTCTTCCAAGTTTTATTAATGTAGTTATAGATACATATTAAATATATAGATTGATAAAATGGTCTGTCCAGGAAATATCCAACCATGTAATATGAGAAATAGAGACTTCTTATTGAAGAAGATAGAAGGTACAAGAAGCATTGTATAGAGGACAAAGATGCCTCAGTCCCCATCAAAGTTGGCACCTTGGGACTTGGCACAGTTCTCCCAATCACCATCAGCTGCCCTGTCATATTTTCCTGAATCTCACTGATGGTCTGATATCTCTTCCCTTTCAAAGGTGGTTTTAGTTTTGAGAAAAACCAGAAGTTGCAGGGCAACAAATCTGGGCTGTAGCAGGGCTGAGTCACCTGGGTGATTTGATGTTTCACCAAAAAACTCTGTACCAGACATGATGCATGAGTGGGTGGCTACATTGTCGTGATGAAGCTGCCAGTCACCAGTTGTCCATTGCTGTGGCCTTCTGAATCATCTGGGTAGTTTCCAGGGAGGAATGTTAAAGCTTAACACCAAGTTTGATGCAGACTTGTTGCTCTACTTGCTCAGTCATTTTGAATGTGATAGCCACACAGTACACATGCTCACTCAGCGGTGTCTACCACCCCCACTCACTAATACAGTGAAATTGTCATTGTTCACGCATGTGCATTCCAGTCCATTCTCCTTGGCTGCCAGGTTATATCAATGTCCCACAGACCATTCTCATTATATTAACAATGGTTGGACCTTTTCTGGACAGCATATATAGTGAGACAAGCATTTGTACCTAATACTATTTCTTAAACAACTTTTCAAATCAGAATTCATAGAGATCTATCTTTTTAATGGTTATTTGGCATTGCACAGTATAAATGTACCATAATGCTTTTAGCTAATCTTTATTGATAGGCATTTTGGTTGTTTATAGCTGTTTGCTATCACAAACAGTGCCATAATAAAGATCTCTGTACATATATCAATGCACTTGTGTGTATTTCTGTAAAAGAGATTCTTAGAAGAGGAATTGCTGGGTCAATGATTTAGGAATTTCAAAATTTTGATAGATCTTCTAAAATGACTGTCTGCAGAGACTCTACAAGTTTACAGTTCTGTCACTGATGAATGAGGGAGCCCGCTGCCCACATTTTTCATGTTCATTATGGCCAATTTGGGATGGAGGAAAATAACTCACTTACGTGTGGATTTGCATTTCCCTGATTACTGATAGGTTCATCATCTTTTCGTGCCAGAGTCATGCGCATTTCTCCTCCTGCAGACTGTCCCTGCCACGTGCTTTGACCGTTTTTTCTATTGTAATGCTTGTCTTTTTCCTCACTGGCTCATACACGTGTTGCAAATTTTGTGAATAGTTACCCTTTTCCTTCCATATATGTTGAAATTTTCTTCCAGTTGGTATTTGTATTTTAATCTTGCTTTTGACATCTTACAATCTCTCTATCGCAGTCCTTTATTGCTTCTGAAATTTGTGCAATGCGTAGGAAACTGTAAATGATGAAACAGCTTTCTGTATATTCTTCTAATACATACAGTTTTTACATCTCTAGTTATTTAATCTGTGGAATTAAATTTTGTGCATGGTAGAAGTGGCTATTTTAACTTAATTATTTTTATAATAAATAATAATTATTTGGAGGGTCCATCCTTTCACTAACTTGAAATGTTATATTGTCATACACTATATCCCTATGCATACCATGTATATACATGGTTGGAGTTTTCCATATTGGATGATCTGTATATTCCTGCAATAATTCCACCCTAGTTTAATCACTATAGCTTTATATACTATGGTTTGGATATAGCAAAGTAAGTCTCCTCCCTACCACGAACACTAATTTTCTATTCAAAGTTTTCTCACTGTTCTTACTCATTTTTCCCTTCAGATGAATTTCAGAGTGGGCTTGTCAAGTTCCATATAAAACCCTAGTGGAGTTTGGGATTGGTATGGCATTGCATTTGCACAGTAAATTGGGGGACAGTTTAATTTTTTTTCCTTGAAGAAATATGTATTGAGAGCCAACTCCATGCTGGGCACTGCTGACAACTGTGGCAGAGATGGCGTGGCCTCCGGGGTCCTCTTCCCGGATGCACTGTAGACTCCGGTTTTGAGCCTCCCGTGCAGTTGGGCTGGAGGGACCACGTGACAGGACTGTGAAGGATGGAATCTGTGCTGAAATGGTACAAGTTGCTGGCAGACCCAGCTCTTTCAAACAGCCTGTGTGTCTCTCAAGCCCTCTCTTCTCTTGCTATGACCAGCTCGGAGACCCGTTGATCTAGATGCATGCTGCAGGATGGAAGAAGGATGCCTGATCACAATGGACCTCGCATGGACACTGCACTAACCTCTGTGTGTAAGCTTCTGGTTTGGGAGGATCATTTACTAGAGCACTATAGCTTCTCTTATCCTGACTGATATAGCATCTTTACAGTTGTGAGTCTTGTAATCCAGAAAACATAGTTTGCACCTCCATTAATGAAAAGTTCCTTTAAACCCTTTACTAAAGGCATTGACTTTTGATCATAAGAATATTGCCCATATCTGGAAAAAAAAAGAATCTTGCCCATATTTTGTGGGGGGTGGTCCCTCATAGGTATTTGTGTGATGCACTATGCTCTAGAGATTACAAACATGTGTTTTAGATGCAGACTACCAGACCACCATAGTCCCGATCCTGGTTCTCTCACTTATTGACTGTGTGACCTTGGACAAAATGCTTAACCTCTCTGTACTTCCTTTGTTCACTATAAATAAGTCCTTACCTCATAGCACCACTGTTAGGATTAAAATGAGTTATGTTTGAAATACAGCATGAAAAACATATAGCTTCCATTATTACAGTCTTTTCCACTTCAGGAGTAAGATCTGTTTTCCTCTGATGTGTCCCCTCATATTTTCTAGTGAGTTATTGCTGACATTGAGCAAAGCTAGCTATTACTGATTTTTGTACATTGATTTTTCATCCTACCACACAAGGAACACATCGGTTCCAATATGTCTACAGATTTTTCTAGATGGATAAGTATGTGTTTGCCCAGTGTGGGTGTTAGAATTATGTGAGCATTTTGAATATATTAGAACGCTGTCTTTTTTACTTCCTTTCTCTAGGTTGCTTTGTGGTCTCTGGGTCACTTTCTCACAGTCTTAACCGTGGTTATCCATTCTTTGATGCTTTGGTCGGGTCTGCCTATAACACCCTGGGCTTGATGTCTTCTTTTCAATTGCAGTTCTTTAGCTCTCTTATCAGTTTATTTTATGCTATCTGTCTAGTTAGATTTTCTAGAGCATCATGACTCAAATTTGGTAATTTATATTTTCTAAGAAAATACTGCATTTTATCAAGACTTTCAAATGTATTAGTATGGAGTTGTATACAGTATCCTCATTAAATTTGTTTTATCTTCTGTGCTTCTATGGTTACGTCTCTAGTTCGTTTCTAATGTGCTTATTTACGTTCTCTGCTTCTCTCTCCTTTGAACAGGCCTTTTCATTTTATTGATGAGGCTCCTTTTGATTTTTTTTCCTATTTCATCTATCTCGGCTTTTATTTGTATTAATTCCTTCCTACTGCTGTCTTTGACTTTGTTTTGAAATTCCTGTTTGGTCCCTTGAGTTGAAGCCTTCACTTGCTTATTTGCAATCTTTCTTGTTCCTCAATAAATGCCATAGGGCTCCTGACTATGACTGTGCCCACATAGGGAGGTGGATATGCAGCCTTCCAGCTCCTGCTGCTTTTTCAAGAGATGGTGATCTGAGTCTGTGCTTTTCCTGACCCAAGAGTTACTGAGAAGGTCATCCTTTTGTAATCCACAAGTAGACAGATTCACTTGCAAGCTTGATGTTGATAATATTGGATAGTATTGCATCCTAGTCTGAGAATGCGGCATGTACAATTTCTACTTTGATGAATTTATTGAGATTTCATACCCCTAACTTAAGGAGGACACAAGGTGTCAAGTTCATATTTTGGATCTAATTAAACCTGACCTTAAACTGAGGCTGTACTACCTACCAGCCTCATAGGGTCATACATATATGACCCTGATGAAATCTGTAAACGACCCTAGGCCTCGGTGTCATAATCTATTAAATGGAAGTAATATTAATCCCTACCATAGAGCTGATGCCAGAGTTTGAGATAACTTAAAGGATAAAACAGTGTCTATCATGTAGGAGCCAGTGAATGCATCAGCTGTTGCAAAGGCTAGTGTTATTATGACTCTGCTATTATTATCTATGATTATTCTCTGATCTACTAGCCCATTGACACTTTCCAAGGAATGTAAATTTATTTGCAGTGGCTCTGGCTTCTCTCTAGATCTAGGTTTCTTAAGGTCTGCAGAGCCGCCCTTCTTTGACTCTTCTTTGTACAAAAATTTATTCATACTACATAATTGGGAACTTCTATGTGCCATTCATTGAAAATGTTATACACATACACACATGTGTAAATATACAAATGCACACACACACTTATTACACATGATGTGAATATATACACATATGTGCAAATATATACACACATATACACACTTACACACACACATATACACACATGCAAAGCTCAGCCCTGCATTCATGATTCCACAGTCCAGTATAATTTTTTTCTGTATGTGACTGATTTGCTCCTTATTACAACCTGTGGTAGACAGAATAATGGTCCACAGAAATTGTCCACATCCTAATCCCCAGAACCTGTGAATATGTTATGTTACGTGGCAAAAGGAATTTTGTAGGTATGACTAAGAATTTTGAGATGGGAAGATTATCCTGAATGATCTTGGTGAGCTCAATGTAATCATAAGGAGACTTATAAGAGCTTATAAGGTAGACAAGAGTGTTAGAGTCAGAGAATGAGATGCAACTTGGAAGTAGGAGGGAGGAAGAGGGAGGAAAGACAGAGAGAGAGAGTGAGAGAGAGAGAGAGAGAGAGAGAGAGAGAAAGAGAGACTGTGTCTCTGGCCTTGAAGTTTTGCCAATGCCTAGATTTTAGGCATTCTTATTGCCAAAGCTATAAAATAATACATCTGTGTTGTTTTAAGCCACAGAGTTTTGTGGTAATTTATCTCAGAGCCATTAGGAAACGAATGCATAACCTTCACAGAGAGGTACAGCTTCCAATTTCAGGTAAGAAAACTAAGGTGCAGAGAATTGATGGGACTTGCCCATGGAGCTATGCCGTGTCAATAGTGGTGGTAGGAACTTCACCCGGGAGTTCATATTGCAGGGCGTGGGTGTATGAGTGTGTTTGAGAGTCGTGTGTGTGCTTTTAGCCCTATTACAGCTGCAGGTTCATGGTGATTTTCCTTTGCCTAGGGGTAGGAAAGGATTCTGGCTCAGCGGGAGAGGAAGAAGAGGGGATGAGAGGCCTGGGGAAGTTAGTAAGACCCTAAGAGATGCAGGGAGGAAAAAATAGGGACTCACAAAGGCTAATGTTCCTCTCAGTTTTGAAATGTGAGCAACATGCTCCCTTAAGCCACCTTAGGGCACACGATGATTTATGCAAAGGTCTGTTTAGTTGTTGGTTCCTTTTTTTTTAAATTTTATTTTTGTACCAAACGACATAAATATAGGGCTCCTTTAGAACACTCTGTCGTCTGGGAGATTTTCTTACAGAAACTCTAAAGAGTGTTGGCTCATGGGAAACCTGCCAATATCTTCATGAAGCTGTATTTATACATATGCCAAAATGAAAAAAAAAAAAACACAAAATAAGTGCAAAGATACAAACTGGGCATTTTAGCTGAAGAGAACGAATGTGTTACCCTTAACAAGCCCATCACAGCACAGAGAATCCTAGAACGAGATGGAACTTGAGAGACTGTACCATGCAACCGTCTTTGTGCTTGGTCAAGAGCATCTTTTACTTAATCCTCATGGCAGCATCGGGAAATTGGGTACGTTCATTTCAGCCTTGTCCCTGAGGACCCTGAGGCTTGACATTTTAAATTCCTTGACCAAGATCCCATGAACATTTTAGAAACACCAGGGTCTTGACTTGGATCTTCTTACTCCAAATCCAGTGCCTGTTCCACTTCAGCACAAATAACTTCTTCCAATCTGCTTGTTTTTCAAAAGGGGAAACTGGGACCTACAGAGAATGGCATTTACACACATTTCCAAGAGTAGAATATTTATTTATTCATTCGTGTATTTGCTCCGTCATTCATTCATTCCTCAGTGGTTTATGGAATCAATAATTTATCGACATATCTGTGTTAGAAACTATTTATTTTTAAACAAGGAAGGGAACGAGATCCTAGAAAAAATTAAGAAGAGAGAAAAGTGAAAGGCAAAAAGAGCTCAAGAAACTGCACATCATATAGACTCACACCAATGTCGGGGCTGCATCTAAGAGTCCTGCCACCAAGGCGAGAGAGAAACAGAGGTTTCTGAGCTGTACTGGTCCTGACACCTATGAGAAAGCCCCCCACCACCACTTATTTACACGCTCATTGGCATCAGGACCAGGACCCTCTGGGTCCTAGCAGTGGTGATCTGATACCGTATGAACCCCACTAACCAGTGTCACAGGAGTCTCTCTCATGAAGGTCCTTGGGACCCCCCCAGCATGACCCAAAATGCAGTTCAGTGAACCTGTTCTCCGAGAAGGCTCCATCTGAAGGCTTCCCTCATGGGAAAATTTAGAGTTTCTGTCCCCCCCGCCCCGTGGGTCTATCACAGATGGCTGCCCAGCTGTGTACACTACTATTTATTGTGTTTTTTTTTAATTTATTGATTTTTAAAAAATATTTTATTTATTTATTTTTTAGAGAGGGAAGGGAGGGAGAAAGACAGAGAGAGAGAGAGAAACATCAATGTGCGGTTGCTGGGGGCCGTGGCCTGCAACCCAGGCATGTGCCCTGACTGGGAATCGAACCTGCGACACTTTGGTTCACAGCCTGTGCTCAATCCACTGAGCTATGCCAGTCAGGGCAATTTATTGATTTTTTTAAGAGAGAGGAACAGAAAGAAAGGGAGGGAGAGTGAGGGAGAGACAGAGGCAGAGACAGAGACACAGAGAGAAACATCCATTTGTTGCTCCACTTATTTACACATTCATCGGTTGCTTCTTGTATGTGTCCTGACCAGGGATCGAACCTGCAACTTTGGTGTATCAGGACGACGCTCTGACCAACTGAGCCACCAAACCAGGGTCAACTTAAGAGTTTCTAGAAGAGCTATTTTGAAGGTAATATATTCCCTTGAATTCTTTTTAGAAGAGAGGGAAGGGGAGGAAAAAGAAAAAACATAATTCCATGAGGAACTTCAAGCTCAATTATATACCATGTTGCATCTACCTGAAGACCCCCAAAACTTATAAGAAACCCTAGTATTTCAGCTAACACTAAAGATGAAAAAAAAAGATCGCTAATTAAACGTTGTCAAAATACCGACAGGGAAATATATCATAATTTCAGGGAAGTTAAAATGTGGAAAACGTGGGACCTTTAGAATCTATGGAACAAAAGTGTTATCACTGCAGGACTTGTCAGAGCCTTCACTGTCCCCGGATGCGCCGGGAACCTTCCCTGAGAGGCCCCCAGAGCGCCGATTTCCCACGCGGGCTTCATTGCCAAGCTTCCCTCTCTTGTCAGTAAGCAGCTTGGGGACCTAACGTTGTACAAAACCCACACTAGGAAACCCCTGCCTGGACAACTGCCTGGGAATACGTCTTACACCGAGCTCCTGAAAATCTTTCCAACAGCGGAGAACGCGAGGTGGTAATGTTCGACAAGAACCTGTTTGACAGGGGGATGTTCTGTGTTAACCATGAGAGGTGAACGGCTTTATGTTAATGAGGGGAGGTCAGTTCTGCGTCCTCCAATCAGAAGTCACAGCTCAGGCCCAACCCCAAAGCAGGGAACCATCATAAAACAAATACCCGAACGAGTGCCCCCAACCTCTGCATCTAGCCAGTAAGAGTCAAAATTCAAATTGCTGTCTCCACCCCGTTTTCTGCTGTGAGAGCAGACTCAGCCTTGGCAAGGAAAAGAAACAACTTCCATCTAATGATGAATAGAAAATACATACACTTTATCTCCTCTCCTTCTTCAAATCACTTAAAAATGACACTAAACAGATAGGCTACTATTCGAGGCTGGACATGCTTTTTTGAGCTCATGTATTAAAATATGTTTTCATTACATTTTAGTGAAATTACTCTTGAAAACATTAAATATTCAAATCAGAAGAAAGCAGCTACTGTACCTCTTGGCTACAAGAGGAGGAGACCTGTCTGTTTCCTCCTCTAAATGCCCTGAGAAATGCTGAAACTTCAAAAACGTAGATGACAGGCTCACTATTTCTTACACAGGCACGTAGGAAACATCTTTCTTAGCGAATTAAGTCAGGAAAACATGTATACCCTCTGGGGGAAAAAAACAAACAAACACAACCTTCCTTTCCTCAAGCAAGGACAATGATATAAATTTAGCATAGAGTTAAATTTATGTCATCTCGAGACACTCTCCCATTTCAGGCTCCCGAAACCATTTCCTCACTCACCCTTTCCCTCCTTACAAATGGCTCGGGTAGGTGCTGCCTGTATATTATACATTTTTTTACAGGTTGGATTTATGTGAATAATATTAACTTCTCTTGAAAGAATGCACAGTCTACACTGTAAACACCCACGAAGCAGACATGGTTGCTAGGTAACTTGCCAAGGTCTTGGGGGAAAGTAATGTTCCCTCACCTATAAGATTTCATTCTAAGTGCCTCAGCTTAGTATCCAATGACCTTATCAACCTTTCTCGAATTCACTAGCTTCGCTCTACCATCTAGGCACCTGTGCTCTGTCGACATCAATCAGGACCAAGTGTGGCTCGGCCACCTGTCCCCAATGGCCCCTTTGTCCCCGGTGGGCACAGGCTTCTGCTCAATACTTCTCTGCATCCTCAGCATCCCACAAAGGACTGGGCACAGAGTAGGTGAAACAAATCTCAGGTAGATGAATCCCTTAACTCAACAATTAGGATTTTGAAGAAGCGGAGCAGTGGTGCAGTTAAGCAGTGGAAAATGACAGGTGGGGAGGACACACAGGTGACTCAGACCCAGTCTCTGCTCATGGGGTGTTCACAGTGTGACTGAAACCAGACTAGAAACAGGTAAAACAGGTAAGTCAAACAGAGCAGTGGGGCTATACCACAGGGAGAAGAAGCACAGGGTTGTGGAGGCTAAGTGACCCCAGAGAAAGGATTCTTTACTCACTTTCGGGGAACTTGACCTGGGTAGGGGCTGATAACCAGGGCAGCTAGCCAGAGGTCCAGTGTACAAGAGGTGCTAACATTTCACAGGAACAAATTAGAACTCAAGGCCAAATGTAAATGGACCTCTGCCTTGCAAGATGGTCTTGTGGGTGTAAATGAAAAACTACAAAGCAAAATTACACACAAAAAGTCCTTTTTTTTGCATGCCCTAACCCCACTCAATAATTATTGAGCCAATATGTAAATAGTATCCACTTGAACGGAGGAGGTACCCTATGACCCAGCTCCAGGGTAACTGTACCTCTCACCCCTGCACCCCTCCCCCATGGGGCTCAGAGAAGTCTTGCTGGAGAAGGTGACCCCTCCTTGCACCAACACTTGAAGATGACACAGTGCTGTCCAAGCTGAGGAGCCACAGACAAATGGTGAGGATACACAGGAGGAGGAGGGGAGATGCAGAGGAAACAATGTTATCAAAACCCCAGAAGCCAAAGCCAAGAAGCCTAATTCAGGAAAGAGAAACCTAGCTAGAAATGCAGTCAGAAAGGCGGGACTGGGAAGAACTTCCCTAGCCACGTAAACTAAAGAGCTTCACCGAACAATTTCTAATAGAGCACCTACTATGTGAGGCATCCACACATAGTACCTCTCCATCTCCAACAGCTACAGGCAATATTGTAGCTGTTGGAGATGGAGAGGTAAAGGCATCCAATTTAGTCACTGAATGATTAAATGAGATGGCTTCATACCTATGAGGCTAATTATAACTGTCACTTACTGAGTGTTTAAGCGGGCCAGCCCTTGTGCATATCTAGCTGCTTTTAATCTGCACAATGGCGCTACAGTCACAGCTGATTCCACTTGAAAGAGGAAGCTCAGAGAACTTCAGTAATATCTCAAAACCATACGGCCGGGAGTGGCCAGTGGCCAGCAGTGACTTCAAATCTGTCTTCACTGAGACTGAAGCCACAAGCCTGGGTTTGAATCCGATGCCCCCACTTACCAGCTGTGTGACTTTGGGCAGGTCACTGAGCCTCTCTGTGCCTGGTTTTCTTAGCAGTAAAGGGGATCATAATAGTACCTCCCTCGTAGAGTTGTTATGAGACCATGGGCTAATGAAAACAACACACAGCACAGTCATGGCACAGAGCACCACTCAATAAGTATTCTCTGTTATTATAAACCTGGCTGCAAATGGGTGTATTAAACCTTAAACTCAGGGTCAAAGGGCTTCAAGCAAGTTGAGAAGGTCCTTTTGAATGAGGGTTTGTTTCTCTTAATTCAGTAGCATGCCACTTCCTTTTTCTTTTCACTTTTTCTTTTCTTTTTAAAAATTTTAATAAATCGGGGTGACATTGGTTAATAAAATGATATAGGTTTCAAGTGTACATTCTATCAGACATCGCCTGCATGTTGTACTGTGCGTTCACGACTCCAAGTCAAGTCTCCTTCCATCACCATTTATCCCCCTTTACCCTCTTCTGCCTCCTCCACCCCGCTCTGCTCCTGGTAATCACCACTCTTTCTCTCTCTGTAGGAGGTTGCTTTGTTTTGTTTTGTTTTTGCTTAATCCCTTTATCTTTTTCACTCAGCCTCCTAACCCCCCTCCCCTCTGACAGCTGTCAGTTTGTTTCCTGTATCTGTGAGCCTTTCTATTTTGTTCATTAGTTCACTTTGTTCATTAGATTCCACATATAAGTGAAATCATATGGTATTTGTCTTTCTCTGACTGGCTTGTTTCACTTAGCATAATACTCTGCAGGTTCATCCATGCTGTCACAAAAGGTAAAATTTCCCTTTTTTTTTTCAGCCGAGGTGTGTTCCACTGTGTAATGTACCACTGCTTTTTTAAAAAATATAGTTTATTTATTTATTTATTCCAGAGAGGGGATGGGAGGGAGAGGAAGAGAAACAGCAATATGCAAAAGAAACATCAATCAGTTGCCTCTCCTTCGTGTTCCAACTGAAGACCAAAATCACAAGCCAGGCATGTGCCCCGACCAGGAATCCAACCGGTGGCCTTTCACTTTGTGGGAAGATGCCCAGCCAACGGAGCCTCACCGGTCATCACTACCAAAGCTTTTTTGATCCACCCACCTACTGAGGGTACACCACCTCTTTAGATCAACTTTTGCACAAGTACCTGCTAATAGCTTTCATTGTTTTGTTTATAGTGCTCCTAACAAACGTGGCTAACTTCTCATTTACGTCCTTAATACGCAATTTTCAAAATGTATGGGCAGTACAGTTGGTTTTAGGAAATCTGGGTTTTCTTTTGTTTTTTGCCCTGTTTATCAGCATTTGAATGGACCGCAATAAGTCAGGGCCTACTCCTACCCATTCAGTTTAATTTCGACTTTCAGAGACCTTTCCCTGTAAGAAAGGTTAGTTCCCCCCTGTGTCACAGACCTGAAAACCGAGAGATGAGCCCCTACGGTCTCTGAGCAAGAGGGGGACTGTGGTCACTACTATCATTCACTTGTATTTAACAAACACATATCATGCTAATGGTGCAGGGCTCGGGTCCACAGGACTTGACAAATATTCATGTACATTGCGATGCAATTGATGCAATGGTTTTAGTCCTCATAATAACTATTATTATCCCTACTTTACAGATGAGGACACCGAGGCACGGAGACATTAAACAGTTTGTTCAAGGGCACACAACCCAGAGGCTGTACCCTACATTACCGGCCAAATGACCTTGGGTACATTCCTTACCCTTCATGGAGTTTTATTAAATGTAGAGTAACTTTGCACTCTTCACAACCATCATTCTCATGAAGCAGATATTATGAAATTTTAGAGATGAGGAAACTGACAATCAGGTCCAGTGTCTGCGAGATTCAGCGGTGGAGAGCTAGGATCAGAACCCAAGTCTACTGATCGAATCCTTCCCCTTGACCACGGCAGTGTGCTATGGACAGAGGGCAGCCATAGTTTCTAAGTCAGAGTCACTATTGCTGTCACTGTGGTTTTTTCGCCACAGAAGGTCACCTCCCCCAAAGCACACAGGGAGAAAAACAACGATGATAAGAACCCATCTGATTCTGCATCCGAGCCTCCAACCACAGCCCGTGCATGATTTACCCAACGTGGCTCTGCAGTCACTTAAGCTGAGGAGAGACGGCTATAAATTCAGTTCTGCATACACTAATTTATTGCTTATTTATTTTACTGATACATATCTCAGGTGAGTTCCTCCAACACCTGCTGGAAGGCACCTGCAGCCCCAAGTGTAACTGGGGCGGAGAGGGAAACTCTGGAATAAGCCCCACAAGGAAAATGGGACCCTGCAGATTAGAAACAAGCAGGTGAAACTAATTTTCTGTTAAACTGAAATGAAACCCATACACATCCCTCCACCCACCCCCCCTTTCCGCAACAGGCAAGACTGGCAAGGTTGTTGCAGGCCTTTAATCTGCTTTTCTACCTTAGTAGCACACCAAGCATATACTTCAGTATAGGACTAACATTCCCTCTGAGCATGGGATTATTTTTCTGAGTCACAGAATGTCAAAAAGTGAGGACATTTTCTAATACAAAGACGTCCCCAGAAAGGGAACACAGACAAGAAAAAGGGCTGCCGTTGTCTCGAGTGACTGCTGGGGATCAAACACTGCGCTAGATGCTCTGTGTGAAGGGGGAATGACCCCTGAGTCCTCGGTCACGGAAAACAAGGTGAACTGGAAGGAACGGTAGGCATTATTGTCCCTGGTGGTCCAACTCTGGCCCAGAGAGGGAACGTGACTTGTCCCAGGCCACTCGGCAAGTCAGTAGAGGTGTGCCCCCTCCTTCTGTCTCAGGCTGATTTTAAAACTCCACTGAGCTCTTAGCATGTGTCTGCATGGTTTCCGTTCCACGTTCCCTTCCCCAGTGAATTATCCCTACCGACAAGCGCCTTAGAGCACGGAGAGGCTAAGCCCTGGACTTGGTGCTGCCAAACTCCTGCAGACCCAGGGTTGAAAGCGTGGGCCTAGCCTGTGTTCTTAATGCCACACCTGCCTATGTCTAAGCCTTCTTGGTGCCCTCATTTGTCTCCTAACTACCCGAACCAGGCCTGCAGGGGGCGCAGAAGGGGCAGGAGGCTTCAGCAGAAACTAACCCTGACCTTAGGATGCAGGCTGGGCATGCATTACACTTACTGTAATTACTGACCAATTATTTATTCTTCCTCCCAATACCCATCAGGAAGATAAATATATTCTTGCCACCTGCCTCTTGGGCTGTGAGGGCAGAGGGAAAAAGACCACTTCATTAAAGGTCAGGCCCAGCCTGGCCAAGCTGTGGTTCTGGGCATTTGCTCTGCATCCCCCGCCCCTGGGAAGGAACTGGCTGGGCCTCAGAACACTCACCCGCAGAACATGAAGATGGTGCTGGAGGTGGCATCATAAGGCAAAGGCAGAGTCTGCTGCAGGCACAGCTGCTCGCAGCCACCATTGAAGCCGTCGGAGCAGTCAATACCTTTGGAGTGGTCGTAGCAGCCAGAGCCGTCCTTCATGGGCCTCAGCTCCTCGGGACACTGCTCAGAGAGAAAGCGACAGAGGAGTCACGGCTGAGGAGGTGGCGGGTCCATCACACCCTCCCCTCCCACCTTCCGAGAAGGTATATGGGTTGGGTGCCCATGCGACGTGTTCAAAGTTTCCTTTGGCCAACTAATAGCTGTGTGGCCTTGGACAAGCCCCTTTTCCTCTCTAAACCTCAGTGTACCCACCTGTAAAATAGGACTTTTGTCAGTAGCTACCTCATAGAATTGTGAGAATAATGATTCTCACCTGAGCTGTGGCTCATGGGTCAATTGTGTAGCAAATATTAGCTGCTGTTAATATTGACATTGCTGGGATCATCTTGATTATTGTGATCGTAAGTGTTGAATAAGGTCTGCTGCTATAAAGGTCCCTTGGAGAGGCAGCTGGATAATATGTCTTAAAGAGCTCCTACCCAATATGAGTTTATATATTTTAAAAGATTTTATTTATTTTTAGACAGAGGGTAAAGGAGGAAGAAAGAGAGAGAAACATTAATGTGTGGTTGCCTGTCACATGCCCCCTACTGGGGACCTGGCCTGCAACCCAGACATGTGCCCCAACTGGGAATCAAACTGGTGACCCTTCGGTTTGTAGGTTGGTGCTCAATCCACTGAGCCACATCAACCAGGATTCAATATGAGTTTAAATTCAAGTTCTTTCCCTTCTCCTGTGTGATCCAAGGCAAGATGCTCACCCTGTCTGAGCCTCAACTTCCTTATCTGTGACATGGGCACAGCACCTACACCTAGAAGCTCAAGTCACATCATGGAGGTGTCCACCTTACTTCAAAATGTGGCACTAACTTGGTACCCATCAGATGTGAGTTCTCTTCCTTCCTGTTGCAAATTTGTCTCTTCTCCATCCTTGTGCCTAGAGCCCTAAACAAGATACCTGCAGACCCACACCAGGAGCCTTCAAAGGCCTCCTAACCAGTTTGCTGGCCTCCAGCCCAGCCTCCTCTACACCATCCTCCTAATGGCCATCAGGCCAATATTTTTACGTAGCATCGCTCTCCCGCTTAAGTAAAGCAGTGATTTCTAAACAACAACAATGACGTGAATCTTCCCTAAGCTGAAAGTCAAGGCGCTGAGCCCAGCGATGTGCATGCTCCCCTATGCAGCCAAGCAGCTGCCCTTTGGACCTTAAGAAACCTCAGTGATCCCAACCTTGAGTGACCTCACACAAAGGCATGCCTGGCACCAGCTAAGTGCCCCGTGAAAGGAAGATCTCACATTGTAGGGACAACTGGCGCTTTATTTGTTCAGTTTTCCATCATTGGATGAGGCTGAACTCATCTCCAGTCCAGCAGAACGGGAAGCCATTCCAACCCTTCATGTTCGGGACAGAAAACGAAGCACTAGGTTTGTTTTTTTTTTCCATTTCGGTCACCTTGCTGGCATTTCCTGTCCACAAAGATTAACACCCGGGGACCAGCCCACCCCATCCATCACTGTGCACATCTGATTAAAACGCCCTCCCAATGCACTCCCCCCTCCCGACCAGCTCCCTGGCCCCCCTGCTCCCGACCAACATCAATAACAACACACACACACAAATTAATTTACGAAACCCACAGTCACACACAAAAGGTCAGCCCTCTTGGAAATTAAATTTTGCTTAAGAAGAATTCATAATTACCAATGCAAGATGGAGTTCTTCGAGACATTTTAGACTGGCGTCAGGGAGGGTGAGGGAGAAAGCGGGTTATAAATGGCCTTTGTCAAACTGCGGAAAGGTTATAAAACTAGCCACATTTTGTGCTTAAAAAGAAAAAAAATCAATTTTCCATGCGAGCGAAGTGCTGTACATATTAATACGAGCTCAGAGAAGGTCTCTGCTTGTCTGGGAACAGTCACTGTTCGACAGCGGGGCTCCTGGGGGTAGGGGCGTTCTGGGCCGTTTGCTGGAACTGGGGCTGGGCCGGTCTGTCTGCAGAAACTCAGGGACAAGTGCTGGAAGGAACCACTGACCTTCTCACCAGGGAACGGCCCATAAGTGGGGTAAGGGATTACTCACCGTTTTCCCCACCCTCCTCTTACTCCCTACCACGTGTGTTCTTTTAAAAAGTATGTTCTATAACCCGGGTATAATCTAAACACGTTGCCTGCTTTTACTTAGTCAGTCCTTACAGAGAACCTAGGAGGTAGTGTGATGGGCTGAGAATGTTCCCAAAGGTATGTCCCGGCCCTGACCCTTGGGAACTGGGAATCTTGCTTTCTATGGTACCGTTTTTGCACTTGTGATTTATTTAAGGATCTTGAGATAAGGGGATCACCCTGGATTAGCCAGGTAGATCTAAAGGCAGTCACAAATGTCCTTATAAGAGAGGCACGGAGAGATTACAAACACAGAGGAGAAGGCCATGTGGAGGCGGGGCAGAGGGCAAGTTGATGTGGCCACAAATCAACCAAGGCTGCAGCCACCAGAAGCTGGAGGAAGTGAGGGAGGATTCTCCCCTAGTACCCTTGGAGGGAGGACAGCCCTGATGATGACAGCTTGATCTCAGACTCCTGGACCCCAGGCTGTGAAGGAATACCTTTCTCTTGTCTTAGACCACCTATTTCATGGTCTTTTGGTGCAGCAGCCCCAGGACACTGGTACAATGCTTTTTGTTTTAAGCTCCTTGATTTGGGATCCTTTGTTACATTGCAACAGATATGAATACTTCGAAGGAACTTAGAATCTCGTTTAAGAAATAAGAAATAATATATGTGTGTGTGTCAGACAAAAGATCTAGTTATACTACAAGCATGAAGAAGTACATTTTTAAAGGAAAGATGAAAACTCTGCCCATATGAGTGACTGGGGAACTTTGGAGCAGGGAGGCCTTGGCCAGGGAAGTCTTCGAGGGAGGGGGTATCCCTGGAGCAGAAGGGAGGTGTCCCAGGATGCTAGAAAGAACACCATTAGAGCTCTTGCCCAGGCACCAGCATGCGCCTGTCTTGCGACCTTGCAGCCATGCTTTCCTCTCTTTCTTTTTCTTTTTAAAAGATTTTATTCATTTATTTTTAGAGAGGGAAGGGAGGGAGAAAGAGAGAGAGAGAAACATCGATGTGCGGTTGCTGGGGGCCGTGGCCTGCAACCCAGACATGTACCCTGACCGGGAATCAAACCTGAGACACTTTGGTTCCCAGCCTGCGCTCAATCCACTGAGCTACGCCAGCCAGGGCTAGTTTCCTCTCCTTCTGTGGGGCAGACATCCTGCAGACAAGCACATGAGGACTGAAAGCAAGCCTAAGTTTCACGGAGGCTTTATGATACTGAGCATCTAGGCCAGCACCTCCCCATGGGAATCTGAAAGCCTCTCCTGGAGGCATTTCCGGAAAACAAAAAACACAAACACAAAAAAAACTCCAAACATCTAAAGTGCCTCACTCACAACTGGCACGTAACAGGCACTTAAGAAATGAATACGAGAGGTGCATGTTTAATATTTTTAGGGAGCTGCCAAACTTGTGTGGGGTGGTGGTACTATGTTAAGCCCCCACCAGCAATGGATAAGCCATCTAGTTTCTCCACATGCTCATTGGTATTTGATGTCACTATTTTTTTAATTTTAGCCATCCTAGTAGGTGTGCAGTAATATCTCACTGTGGTTTTAATTTGCATTTCTCTAATGGTTAATGATGCTGAACATCTTTGGTGTTTATTTTCAGTCTGTGTATCCTTTGCAATGAGATGTCTCTTGATGTCTTTTCCCCATTTTCTAATTGGATTGAGTTTTTTTAAACCACTAAGTTTTAAAAGAGTTCTATATTTTCTAGACACTAGACTTTTGTCAGACATGTGGTTTGCAAATATTTTCTCTCCCACTCTGCAACTCGTCTTATCTTCAAATGAGCTTTTGCAGAGCAAATGTTTTGATTTTTGATAAAAATCCATCCTTTTCTCTTTTATAGATTGCACTTTGGAATCTAAGAACATTTTTGCCAATCCCAAAGATTTTCTCATGTGCACACGCACGTGTTCTAGAAATGTTAATAGTGTTATATTTTACAGTTAATTCTGTGGCGTACTTTAATTTTTGCATGAGGTCTGAGACTTACATTGAGGTTTGATTTTTTGCCCATGTAAGTGTACCTTCCCTAGCACCCTTTCCTGAAAAGTCTCCCTTCCCTCCATAAAATTGCTTTCTCACTTCTGCAAAAAAAAAAAAAAGGAGCTTATTTGCATAGGTCATTTTGGGTCTTCCATGCTGTTCCATGGATCTCTGTGTCTTTTCTTCCCCTAACTTCACACAGTCTGGATTATTGAAACTATGTTAAGTCTGAAAATAGAGTCAACTGACTCCTTCTACTTCGTTATTTCTCAAAATAAGTCTTGCCTATTCTCGTTCCTTTGCCCTTTCATATAAATTGCAGAAAAATCTTGTCTGTACCTAGAAAAATAATCATGCTGAGGTTTTGATAGGGATTATATTCAACCTTTATGTCGATTTGGATGGAATGGAGATGTTCACTACATCGAGTCTTCCAACCCATGAAAACCATGCGTCTCTCCATTCATTTTTATCTTTTTTATTTCTTTCATCAGCATTTTGTAGTTTTCAGCATATATGTACTATTCACGGTTTGTTAGATTTACATCTAAGTGTTTCATTATGTTTTAGGGATTGCAGGTAGCATTATCTTTTTGATCTCGATGTTTACATGTTCACTGTTGGTATATGGAAACACAATTGATATTTTGCATATTTTTCTTGTATTCTGAGATCTTGCTGAACTCAGTCATTACTTCTTGGGATGTTCTATTTAGACAAACATCTGATCTGCCAATGGGGGTGGATTTCTTTTTTCTTTCTGCTCTGTAGGCCTTCTATTCCCTTTTCTTGCCCTGTAAGTTACGAATAAAAGGACAGATAACCATGCTACCGGTGTCCCACAGATTTTGTTATTTTTTATTTCTTTGAGTTCAGTGTTCTTTATTTATTTGTTTGCTTCCCTTGAGACTTCCTCTTCAACCCATGAATTATTTAGAAGTATGTTGTGTGGTCTCCAAGTATTTAGAGAGTTTTCCGTTATCTGTCACTGCTTTCTAGTTCGATTCTACTATGGCAGGAGAACACTCTGTATGATTTGAATTCTTAAATTCGTTGAGACTTTTCATAGCCCAGGCTATGGTCTATTTTGGTATGTGTTCCATAGGCACTTAAAATAAGAATGTGTATTCTGTTGTTGCTGGGCAATGTGTTCTATAAATGTTAACTAGATCCTTCTGGTTGATAACGTTGTTCGGTTATTCTACAACGTTGCTAATTTTCTGTCTAGTTCTGTCAGTTGTGGAAGGAGGGGTACTATTAATGTGACCTTGTCTACTTTCTCCTTTAAGCTCTGTTAGGTTTTACCTCACCTATTTTGCAGCTCTGTAGTTTGGTGCATAGACATTTAGGATTACTAGACACTCCTGGTGGAGGACCCCTTCATGATCACATGATGCCCCTCTCTGGTACCTTTGTTCTAACGCCTAATTTATCTGACATTACTATTGCTTCTCCCGCTTTGGTTTGATTTATATATGTCTTTTCCTATCTATTTACTTCCAACCTGCCTAAGTAGTTATATGTGAAGTGAATTTCTTTTAGAAAGCATGAAGTTGGGTTACTTGAACATTTTTGGGATTCCATTTTGATTTACTACAGTGTTTTTGAGTATATGTCTTTTTTTAAAGATTTTATTTATTTATTTATTTTTAGAAAGGGAAGGGAGGGAGAAAGAGAGAGAGAAACATCAATGTGTGGTTGCTGGGGGTCATGGCCTGCAACCCAGGCATGTACCCTGACTGGGAATCGAACATACAACACTTTGGTTCGCAGCCCGAGCTCAATCCACTGAGCTAGGCCAGGCAGGGCGAGTATATGTCTTTATGTGGTTTTTAGTGGTTGTTCCAGGTCTCCGTAACTTGTCACAGCCTACTGATGTCATCATCAGACACTGTTTTTCCTAACTGTTCTTTCTTCCTTCCTTCCTAATGTTTCAAGATTCCTTCTTTAGTTCTTTCTTTTCTTTTTGGAAAACATTTTTTAGTTTGTTGCCCCCCCCCCTTTTTTTAGAGTAAGTCTGCTGACCACTAATTATCTTAGTTTTCTTTCATATGAGAATATTTTGATTTTTTTCACTACTAAAAGATATTTCATTGGACATAGGATTCTGAGTTGACAGTTCTCTTTTATTCAACACTTGAAAAATGTTTTGCCACTTCCTTCTGGTTCCATGGTTTTTCATAATTCCAGTCATTCAAACTGTGTTTCATACACAAAATGTTATTTATTTATTTATTTATTTATTTATTTATAATCCTCACCCAAGGACGTGCTTATTCATTTTAGAGAGAGGGGAAGGGAGGAAGACACAGAGGGAGAGAGACATTGATGTGAAAGAAACATCGATTGGTTGATGCTCATGGGTACCCCAACTGGGGACCGAACTTGCAACCTTTTGGCTTATGGGACAATGCTCTACCCAACTGAGACACACTGGCCAAGGCATCTCTTTTTTTTTTGCTTTTAAGATTTTCTTCTTGGAAAATGAAAAATAGTTTCCAAAATTTGATTATGATGTGTTGGTGTAGATTTCTTTGTGTTTGTCCTTGTTGGAATTTACTCAGCTTTTTGAATCTGAATGTTTATGTATTTTGCCAAATATAAGAAGTTTTTAGCCATTTTTTTCTTTGACTACTGTTTGAGTCCTACTCTCTTGCTTCTCTCCTTTTGGGATGCCAATGACTTTTTTTACAGTTCCACAGGATCTTGAAACTGCATTTATTTTCTTTTTCAGTCTACTTTCTGTTGATGTTCAGAGTGAGTAATTTCTATTGTTTTATCCTTAAGTTCACTGGCTATTTCCCCTATCCTTTCTGTCTGCTGTTGAGCCAATCCACTGTTTTTTTAAATTATTGTATATTTTCAGTTTGTAATTTCCATTTGCCTTTCATTTATGTCTTCTATTTACTTTCTGAGACTATTCTTTTTTAATTCATTTTGTGCTTGTAATTGCTTGTTTCAGCATTTTATGATGGCTATTTTAACATATTTATCAGCTAATTCTAATACCTCTGCTATCTTGATGGTGATATCTATTGATTGTCTTTTTTTTTCTTTTTAATTCTGTTATGGATCTCTTGGGTTCTTCATATGGTAAGTGATTCTTGGCAGAAATCTGGGCATTTGGGGCATTATGTTTTAACTGTGGATCTTATTGAAGCCTTTTTTATTTTGTCTGGTTTCCTCTGACATGATCCAACAGGAAAAAGCAGGAGGCTCACCTTGTTATTGATGGGGAGGTAGGATCCCAGTTTCCCCACTTGGCTTCCTCAAATAACGAAGAGTGAAGGGTCCTCATTGTTGCTGAGGGGTGGTGGGAATCTGACTACCCACTAGGAGTTTATTGATGATTGTTCCTGGATGAGAGTGCTGGGTGCACCCAGCTGCAGCACCTCCACTGACACCACGCGGGGCGGGAAGTGAAGTGGTGGCGTTACTACTACTGATCACTGGTCAGTTGTCCTCACTTTCTCCTAGGCCTTCTATGGCACCACCCCAGGGGCAAGAGGAAGGAGGCCTCATTGCTACAGGTTAGGAGTGAAACTCCAGGCTTTCCATGTAATTTTCAATGACACTGGATCAGCTTGGGATGGGATTGCTCACTACCTCTCAGTGAGGGTTAAAGTCCTGCCTCCTTACTAGGATTCTCTGATATTGTAACTGGGTGCAGCCAAGAGGGGGCCCCAAGTAGGGATTTGGAATGGGGCCCAGAACTCAAGGTGTCCAGGAAATATTAGGATGTCCTCACCACTCCCCCACCCCCACAGATGTGGGTTGGGGGAAGAGACAAATGGAGCAGGGCCACTGAGAGCTGTTTTGCATAGCAACAGCTTTGCAGCTAACCTCTGGTGTGGTCATTTAACGTATCTATAACCTTTAACTGGCAACATGGATATGTTAAATAGCTGTGGCCATGCTCTGAGCCAGGGGAATGGAAGTAACTTACCCCCAAGATGTAACTGGGGGGCATGTCCCCCAAGTTACAGCACCTGAGTGGGAGCTTGGAGAAGATTGGCTTCATGACATGGGGCCACACCTGCCCAGACTCAGGATGGCAGCCCAGTGAAGCTGGAAGGGTATGAGAGTACTGGCAGGTGTAACTGATTGTAGGAGGAGTCGGAAATGGGGCTGCAGAGGGAGATTGGCGCGGGGATTTAAACCCAGACTCGGCAGCCCTTGTGCAGAGAGGACCATACGGTTTGGGCTGAGTGGGGATTCCTGCAGCCCTGAGCGGGAAAACCACTCGGTCTTTAGCAGAGTGGGTACTCCCTCGGCACTGGGAGAGAGAACCACACGGCTTTGCCAGAGTGGGGACCCCCACAGCTTTAGAAGCGGGAGCCACCACCCGGCTTTAGCAGAGGTCCTGGCAACACAGCTGATGGTGCTGGGAACCGAGGGAGGCCTACCAGCCGACATGGATTACTGGGAAGAACTGGGGGCTGCCTGAACCACGGACTTCTATTTCTTTTCCTGTGATATGGTACCCCAGACTGGGCAAAGGGGGAAGGAAGGAATGTGTGTGTTTGTGGGTGTTTTAAGAGACTTTGGGATTTTGATAAAGGCATTAGCTCACTACTTTAAGTTTGTATAGCATTAAATAAATGTTTCCTTTTCATGAATCTCTGGCATTGATAGACATCTTTCCTCTGGCGGTGGACATAACAAACCTGGGGGGTTCCTTTCAGTAATAGTACATTGCCTTGGTCCCCCCTTGTTGTTCTGTAACAATATCTCCTCAGCAGGGACAGGGGATGGCTGAGAAGGGAGGCCTGTGTCCTTAAAGCCTCAGAAGGATGTTTGTCTAGCTCCTATTTGTCCTTTGTTAATAGGGGTTAGGTTTTTGTTTTTTTTCCTGTGATGTTTAGCTGGAGCAGAATGGTATTGTCTAAAAAAAAATTCTGCCTTGTTAGGTTGCCCTGTTTATGGTACTTTGGCTGAAAAGACCCAGCTTTTAGAAGTGTTGTATCTTTTTGTTTTGTTTTGATCTTTACCTACTGTGTTTTTGAGTTCCTGGCTCCTTCAACTCCAAATTTGAGACATATGAGAGAAAAAGAAAATCCAAGACACTGGCCACTATATCTTTCTTTGGGTCCCCAAATCCCTAGCTGGTCTGCCTTCTTTCTTCCACTTTTCACAGTCCCATGTTTGTTTTATAGATAACCTACAGGGTTCCTAGTTTCTATGGTGGGACGAATAGAGGAAGTGCATCTACTCCCCCACAGCCTGTTTCTGTACAGCCCTAGAGCTAAGAATGTTTTCTTACATTTTTCAAGTTTTGTGTTTCTTTAAGAAAGAATATAAGACCAAAAAACCCCAAAAGAAACAAACAAACAACAACAACAAACAAGACCACAGGTGACCTTTCATGCCTAAAATATTTACTACATGGTCCTTAGACAAAGTTGCCATCCACCCCTCCCCGCACCCCTCACCTGACTTCTGTCATGAGAAGGCATCTTGAGTTTATTCCAAGTACAGCTGGAAGGCATTGGAGGGTTGTTGGCAGAGGAGTGAAGTGATTTGATTTGCTACTTTAAAGAGATTACTGGTTAGTGAATTCAATTATGTGTAAGCACTTTTTTAGAGCTCATAAAAGGAGCCCTGGGAGGCAGGCCCTGTGGGACCAGGAGTGGGCAGAGAAGAGAGGCTGGCCTATCTGGTAAGGACCCCACTCCTTGCAGGGCTGCTCCTTTGCCCACAGGTTTCACAGTAAGTACAGACAGAGCTGGGGTTGGGGGTGGGGGGAGTCTAACCCTGGTCAGCAGGGTCCCAGGACTTCACAGTTCCCATTCTGCTCCAGCTCAGACAAGGGTCCACAGGGAGACCTTGGGCCTGGGTCCCTGAGCCTTAAGGCCTTGAGGGTTCCCGGCTGTTCCTATCCCTGGCTGGCCCTCCCCCAGCCTCCTCCATCCCCTGAGCCTGCTCTCCCTCTTTCCCAGCCCAACTTTTCATCAGCACCAAGCCATTTGTTTCTGTTTGTAATTATGCATTTTAATGTTCATTAATCACAGAATGCAAATTGCTCCAAGTGCACATTTTGTAATAAGCTGTTCTACCACCCCGCCCCCAGGTCTGGAAGGTGGGCCAGCTGTTCTGAGCAGGAAGAAAAAACAACCAAATTCAAAGCTTGGAGGATTTCCTGAGGCACCGGAGAGGAGCCCAGCCCCTCTTACAGGGCCCTGGGGGACATGAGTGTGGACATCCTCTGTCATCTTGGACCTGAGGGGTAGGGTGGGGTAATAGAAAGAACTCCAGCCTTGAACCCAGCCTCTTACTGGCTCATTCTGAGTTAGCCACTTAGCATCTCTGAGCCTCAGTTTCTCCATCTGGAAGAAATGGATAATGCGGGCATAGTGAACCTAGTGGGGGGTCCCCACTAGGTATTCCTGGGCTGGCATATGGTCATCCACCAAGAGTGTATAGTAATCCTAAAATGTCTATGCACAAAACGTCCTCAAAGCAGGTGTGGCAGGCTAATGGATGCTGCAGGTAAGACGCCAGATCCTAGAAAGCCCTCAGGAAATGCACAGGAACGGCTCTCCCGGCAGCTGAGTTCCAGCGCTGCCTGGCCTCCTCTCTAACTCACTGGGTGGCTTCAGGTAAGCGCACCCCACTCTCTTGAGCCTGAGCCTGTTTCCTCTATTATAACATGAAGGAATTGGACAACTGAGCTGCTGGGTGTTTGTCAAAACAACTATGGCTCGTGAAAAGGGGAGAAGTGGCTCTACAGCATTTCCCTTGAATTAACTGAGGCGGCCTTAACATTAACAATTAACAATTAACATTAGCATGCCTTAGCAAATCACAAGGATGCCTCTCAACTTAATTGTGGGCAAAGGCCTGTCCTCCTCTAAGGGCTCAGCAAGCATCCGAGTTCTGTCATCACCAACGCAGGTGGAATGATAGCACTGTCTACGAACGGTCCTGCCTCCTAGCGCTGCCTTAGAGATCGTGCTAAAGATGAAACGAGACTTTGCCGCAAAGGTGAGATTAGACATTCACAAAAGGCCTAGCTCACTGGCAGCCACATGGGATCCCATAAACCAGGAGGGGAGTTGGCTCACTTTCTACCTGTGTGCCTTGCTGAGCCTCAGTTTCCATTTCTCCACACCGGAGAGAGGAACTCCTACCTTCTGGGGCTTGTGAGAAACTCAACCCGGATTCCCAACCAGACATGGGCCTAGCACAATGGCAGGGCCTCAAAAAATGATCTGCTGTCCTGGATACTTTGTTACATCCTGACCTCCCCCTGACCCCACAGGAAATACATTCAGGAGCAAAGGGAGGGGACCAGATACATGGAGAGGGTAGGAGGAATATGAGGTCTGTCCAGCCATGTAATGTGAAAAAGAGAGAGATTTACTGAAGAAGATACAAGATATAGGAAACATTGTACATAGGACAATGATGCCTCAAGTCCCCTTCAAAGTAGGCACCTTGGGACCTCACACAGTTCTCCCAATCGCCATCAGCTGCCTGTTGTATTTTCTGAAATCATCAATAGTCTGAAATCTCTTTTCTTTCAAAGGTGATTTGAGTTTCCGGAAAAGCCAGAAGTCACAGGGCACCAAATTGTTACAGAACAGGGCCAAGGGGAGGGGTATGATATACTATTACCAAAAGAACCCCCCACTAGGTTTGCTTTGCCCACCACCAGAGGAAAGATGTCTCTCAATGCCAGAGATTTGTGAAAAGGAAATGTTTATTTAAAGCTATACAGACTTAAAGTAGTGACCCAATGTCTTCATTAAAATATTAACGTCTTTTAGGATACCCACAGATGCACACAGTGCTTCCTTCCCCCTCTGCCCTAGTCTGGGGTATCGGATCTCAGGAAAAGAAGTAGAAGTCCATGATTCAGGCTCCCGGCACCATCAGCTGTGTTGCTGCCACGATCTCCAGTTAATCCAAAGCCATGTGGCACCTCCTCATGGCCCACGAGCAAGAGTCCTTTCACCCCTTTTCTTCCAGGCCAAGTCTCTCCTGCTTACTAAGCCTCATGGCAAAAGGGAGCACCCCAAAGCCGTGTGGTCCTGGCTCTCACCAAAGCTGTGTGGTTCTCTCTCTTGCATGACTGCCGAGTCTTGGTTTAAATCCCCGCACCAACCTTCCTCTGCACCCCCATTTCCAACTCCTCCTACAACAGTTACACGTGCCAGCATTCCTGTATTATTCCAGCTTTACTGGGCTGCCATAGTGAGTCTGGGCAGGTGTGGCCCCATGGCATGGAGCCAATCTTTTCCAAGCTCTCACGCAGGCACTGTAACAAGGGGGAGCTGCCCCCCAGTTACATCTTGGGTAGAAGTCACTTCCATCCCCCTGGCTCAAAATGTGGCCACAGCTATTTAACATATCTATGAAACCAGTTAAAGGTTATAGATATGTTAAATGACCATGCCAGAGGTTAGCTGCAAAGCTATTGCTGTACAAAACAGTCCTGTATGCTCCTGCTCCATGTGTCTCTTCCCCCAACACACACCTGGGGGGCGGGGTGAGGACATCCTATATATCTTTCTAATATTTCCTGGACACCTTGAGTTCTGGACCCCATTCCAAATCCCTATTTGGGGCCCCCCTCTTGGCTGCACCCTGTTACAAAATCTGGGCTGTAGGGGGGGCTGAGCCACCTGGGTGATTTGATATTTCACCAAAAAACTCTGCATGAGACGTGATGCATGAGCAGGCACATTGTTGTGATGAAGCTGCCAATCACCAGTTGCCCATAGCTGCGGCCTTCTGAATCATCCAAATAGTTTCCGTAGGAGAAATGTTCAAGCTGAACACAAAATTTGATGCAGGTTCGTTGCTCACTTGCTCAGTCATTTTGAATACAGTGCCACACAGTGTACATGCTCACTCAACGGTGTCTACTGTCCCCACTGACTAGTGGAGTCGTTATTATTCATGCATGCGTATTCCAGTCCCCTCTCCTTGGCTGCCAGGCTACATCCATGTCATGCAAACTGTTTTCATTATATTAACGGCTGGACTTTTTCCAGGCAGACCTCGTATTACCACAAGCAGCTTTTGCTCTTCCCAATAATATTAAGGCAGGATGAGTATCATCCTGTCCACTTTGCAGATGAGGAACTTAAAGCCTAAAGGGGGCCAAGTGAATTGCCTAAGGTCACACAACAAGGGAGAGGCCTATTGGGACCACAGTCAAGGTTCCCAGATGATCAATGAGGTGCTCTTTCCTTTGATCCACATGGAAGTGGAGGCTGTAATGTCACAAGTGGTTCAGACTGGCCAGGGCTATGCCAGGATTCTAAAAACCCTGGGGGAAGGTCACTGTGATGGGTCACGAGGGGACTCAGAGAGACTGCTGGCAGGATAGTCTTGGATACACGAAGATCAGACAGAGCATCTCGGGAAGAAAAGGAAGGGAAGGAAGCAAGGAAGGAAATGAAACGGGTATTTCTTGAGCACCTACCATGTGCTGAATATTCTTCCATGTGTTATCTATTTGAGTCCCCACAACAACACTCACTGGCACCTCTAAGCGACAGCAATTGCACAGTCAAGGTTACTTGCCAACGAGCACACAAGCTAAGGAAGGGCTGCTTGCCCTTCAGGGTGCACCCTCCCTTTGATTAGAGTCTGAGATGGGGGGGGGGGGGGGGCTCTGCTTGTCTCAGGGGGCCTCTGCAGTACTTCCTGGAATGGGCGTGAGCAGAGAAGGCCCTGCCAGTCCCCCACCCTCTCCCTCCTCAGCCTCAATCTGTCAACAGGGCCATGGAGCCTGTCCGTTATTGCCGACATTGATTTGGACAACCAGAACAGTCAAGAACTCGTTATTACTAGGAGTTTTAATCAACTCGTGCCAGTTCGGCTGCCACTCAATTTGTGCTGGGCTGTGATGCTGACAGGGAGGGGAGGGGTGGGCATGCAAAAACGGATTAAGGGATCAATAGACCCTGGTACTGTTGGGCTGGCTGCAGCTGCGGGCCACACCAGGGGGCCTGGGGCCTCAAGTGGAGAAGGCAGAGCCTGACTCCAGCCCCTAGGGGAGATCCCAGACACACAGCCCAAGCCACCCTGCCTCACTTGTTCCTCCACCGGGGTCTGGCAATCATCAGCCAGGCAAACACCCAGCAGTGCCTGGGTCCATACTCAGTACCATCTGCCCATGCTCTGCCTTCGGCTGGTCTGCCTTCCTCTTCAAAAAGATCCCTATGTATTCTAAATCTCCAGCTCAAGAGCCCCGCTCTATAGATCCTATCTTGACTTTCAGAAGCAGAGGGATGCTGAGGAGACTAAAGAAATGGACTCCAATGCAGATGCTGTGATTTCCTAGCTGCATGACAATGGGCAAGTCACACACCTTTCTGATCTTGGTTTCCTCATTTTAAAACGGACTCATACTACATAGCTGCCTCCTGGGGTTGCTGGGGACACTCAGTTCCCTCAGAGACAGGACAAGAACCCTTGTGTGGAAGTTCCTCCTTCCTTTTGATGCTCACAACCAGCCAGCATCGTTTTTTCCTTCCCTTTCTTGTTAATTACCCTTCTAGCAGGAGGGCTGGTTTCTGGTTCATAGTGTGTCTGCCCAACGAGTCCCTGGGCTACTTCCGGAGAGTGTAACACACACAGCTCCCTCTCCTCAGCACCATCCCAGTGCCCAGCACCAGGCAGGGAGTCCCCCTGAGGTTGGCCCTGAGGGTCAGGCAAGCCTGGGCTTGAATCAGACCTGGCTGGTGCCACTGACTAGCTGTGTCATGTTAGCCAGTCACTTCATTAACCCCAGAGCCTCAATTTTCTCAATACAAAATGAGTCTAATTGTACCTACTCAGAATTGTTCTGGGGGAAAAAGAATTAGACACTTGACGATGTCCCTAGCAGAGCACCTGGTACATGGGTAAACTGTCTATTGTTATCAAAGTTTCAGCTATTGCCATTATTACCACTCAATATTTGATGCATGGTGATATTTTTGGAACGCAATAAAATGTCTGGTTGCATTGCTTAGTTCTGGCGTGAGTTCCAGTGAAATACCAACAAGCTATTCTCCCCATATGCCAGCCATCTGGGCAGCATTCAACACAACGCTGAAGACGCGAGAAAGGAAACTCAAATGCTCTGAGCACCTACCAGGGGCCAGACACTAGGCCAGGCATCTTCCTTACTCCACTGGTGAAAGCCCACAGTTCCGCGAGCTTGCTCCTGTTAGCCCACCTTTGCAGAAGCGGAGACCGCCTCGAGACCAGAAGTGCCTTCCTGTGTTACTCAGCTTTTGAGGACTAGAGCCGGGGGTGCAACCATGGTGTGTCTGACCCCAAACCCATGGTCCCTCCCCCACACCGCACTGCCCCTGTCCTATGGAGACAGATACAGGATGCATGGTGGTCCCTGATCTCCAGGAGAATTTAGAGCTAACAGAGAAGTTGGGTAAACCCCGAGAGGGAGGGAAGTCATAGTCCAAGATGGCTTATGCTCAAGAATAGTGCTGACATGCAACTCCGCTGAAATGCACGGCTGGGTTTGTGCACATGCATGATATTCATGGCTAGCTCTCTGGATACAGGGTCACCAGACTTCCCCATTAGAGAACCAGGGCATTGGGAGACACAGGCTACAATTCCTACTTCGGGCACTTCCCTCCCTTCTTTGGCCCTCCGTCTTCTCATCTGTTTGATGCAAAAGGTGGCAGCTGCTCTCTCGGGGCCTTACAGCTTGCATAGCCCATGATTCTCTGCAAGAGGCTGGCAGAATTCCAAGGGAGGTCAGGTGGCAGATTCTGGTAGTAGGTGGCACCTGAGCTGGGGAACCATGCAGAGAGGAGGGGTCCCCAACCCTGGGGCCGTGGACTGGTAGCAGCCCTTGGCGTGTGAGGAACCAGGCTGCCAGGGAAGCTCGTCTGTGCTCCGCCTCCTGTCCCCCCAACCCACCCATGGAAAACCTGTCCCCAGTGCCAAAAAGGTAGGGGACCGCTGCTCTAGGGGAGCAAGTGAGAATGCTGCTTGCACTCCATCCCCACTGCGTCTTCCCATGGCTGGTTACCCTTCTGGCGCGAGTTGCCACGCCTTCAGCAAGTCTCCTCAGAGCTCCCCAGGACCCCGTGTGGAGCAGGTGTGCTTGCCCAGCAACTGCTTCATCATCAAAGCCAACTGTCCTCTGGGTCACCAAGTTTGTGAAGCCTTAGCCCCAGCCCTCATGGAGCACCTATCCTAAAGAGGGTGTGGGCGCAGGGAGAAAGGTTAGCAAGAACCGTCCTTACTGACCTTGAAGGGTTTTATGTGGTACAGATAAGCACCGAGGGCTGAGAGAAGGGAGACCAGGGATCGCTTGCCCAGGTGAATCTGCCAGCAGCCCTGAAGAATGTCTATTCAATAACTGTCTGGTGATGATAATAAATAGCCTTTGTATAGCTCATTAATAACAATAATAGCTAACACTTAACAGTGCTTACATGTGCCAGGCACTGTTCTAAATGTGTATGAATATTAACTCAGAATATTAACCCAGAATATTAACCACAGCCTGATGGTGTAGGTACCACGATGCTCCTCAGAAGTGTGGACTTTTCATTACCTGCTGGGTTCCACTGCTGGTTCCCCTTCCCCGCCCTTTGCAGCTAAAACTTATTTGCAGCTTGAGGCTGGGGTCTTCATACCATGCCTTCCCATCGGTTTGCTGGACTCTGCATGAGAAATGATTCTATAAGCTAGCTGGCTTTGCAAAGCATGGAGCAGCAGCCATTGAACATATGCTTTTGACGGTATATATTTATCCAGCGCATGTAGAGTGTAATTTTAGGCAGTTCGCATATTTTATTTTTTTTGTCGCAGAGAGCAATTTAAGAGAAGGAACAAGAAGAAAAAAAGTCTAGCCCTGAATAGAGACATGCCATTTATGTTGAACCCCCAGGTTCCTCAAGTCTGATGTGGATAGAAGTGGGCGGAGAATTCAGCACCAACCCTGACCCTCTCCGCTCGCTGCCACCCACAGCTGAACACTCACCCTCCAGTCCACCCAGGGCAGTGTGCTTCCCGTCTTCGCTTTCAACACCTCCCCAGCATCCTGTCTGACATCCTCTCTGCTATTTACTGAGATGAGATGTCAGCCAGATGCTGAGATGAGTGCACGCCATCCCTCTGAACTCTCCCAGCAGCCCATGTCCAGGTGCTGTTGTATACACGAGAACATCGATATGTCATTGCCAGTGTCATCAATTAGTGCAATAGGAACCCGTGCTCCGGGAAGCCTGCCTGCCCCAGACCAGAGCTTTTAGCCTTTCCATCAAGGTTACCAGGGTCCTTCAGCGCTGGCTGGGTTCTGATCCGATGCTGCCAGTCAGGATCTGAGTGACACCGGGCACACCACTTCTCGTCACACTCGCAGTAGGAGGACAGCGATACTGTTGGGCCGGGGTGCTGTGTGGATCTAAGATCCAAGCGACACCTCAGCCACATCTCCAGAAACATTTACTCTATGTCTCCTCACCCCCTGCCTGAAAGGTTTTTCCTCTCACCCAGAATGAACTCAGGAATGTAACATTTTAAAATATGCCGTAGAAAAAGCCGGCAAGGTTTTGGACCAGCTGGAAGAAAATAAATAATATGCTCGTGTGGTGCCAGTGATTCAAAGGATGGGAGGCAGTGGCTTAGGCCAGATACAGCACCAGAGTGAACCAACAGGAGAGGACATCCTGTGTATGTGCCAGAGGGCGGTATCTGTGTGCACTTCACAGCGGCAGGGTCCGAAATGCCGCTTTTGGTCGGGTAGATAGACTGTAAGTTTTCAGCTAGCCTGGACACAGTGTGTGGCCATGACTTTGGGGCCTCACAGAGTGTCCAAACAATAGTTGCACTCTGAATGCAGCTAAAATTTAAATGAAACTGCAAACCAACTGATCACCAGTTTTTGTTTCAACCAGTGGAGATCAGTTTCCATAGCTTAATGAGAGGTACTGAATGCTGTAGAACCCACCACCAAGATAAAAAAAAAGTTCTATGTGGACATAAGTGGGGAAACTATGAGGAAAAGATAAGGGGCGCGATGAGTGTAAAAGTCTGGGCTGTGGCCACTTCTCCAGGGGAAGGAGGGGCTAAAATGAGAACTGGAGACACCATGCATGAGCTTCTCAAACACAGGCAGTTCTAATCCTTGACTGAGGTGACGGTTACATGTGCAATGCTTATCTTTCTATTGATGAAACTGGCTGCAACATTTTACACATTTTCTGTATGTGTATTTCACATATTGCTAAATGTGGATCCTATAGGAAATCTACTAAAAGTAAATATCAATATGTTGGTGGTGGTTATTGGAGGCGGTGTTAGTGGGTGTCATATTTTTCTTCCTTTCCTCTCTGCATTCTACACGTTCTTATAGTGCATATTATCATCTTAAAATTGAAACAAATATGTTGTTAGTTGAAGTGCCTCATTATCTAAACAAGGCGACGACAAAATCATGGAGGTTGGTGACAACACTCCTGCTTGAAACTCCACCATATGGAGAACCCTGTCTTCCCCTCAGGGTTACCGTGCGGGGAGGAACAGCTCCCCAGGGAAAGCGTGGAGGGGGTGAAGTCCCACTGGCTGTCATACAGGCTGCTCTTCTGGGTCTTCCCTCTAGCGACCCAAGCACAGATTTGATTTATGGACTAAGGAAGGGGAAGGAAGCAGCCCCAAAAAGAATCAAGTTCACCCGAGGATATGCTTATTGATTATTTTAGAGAGAGAGGAAGGGAAGATAAATAAGTAAATAAACAAATATAGATATATGCTGTATATATGCACACACATATTGATATAGAGATATAGATACATACACACACACGTATTAGAGAGAGAGAGAGAGAGAGAGACATTGAATTGATAAACATCATTCAGTTGCCTCCCACATGTGCACTAACTGGAGATCGAACCTGCAACCTAGGCATTCGCCCTGACAGGGAATCAAACCCGTAAGCAACCCTTTGGTATTTGGGATGATGCTCCAACCAACTGAGCCACCTAGCCAGAGTGAGCCACAGGGTCCTTTTATTACCTAGGTCTCATATCATCCCCAGGATGGTAGGTTCCAAAAATCACCCCTCCCTTCAATGATGGTGAGGGGAATCCTTAAAGATCATTGAAAGCCAGAAAAGGATCCCATGTTTCCTGGGTCACCCAAGCTCCTCCCTATCCGATAGCAACTGGCCCTGGAAGAGGCGGGTGATGGAACTGAGTCCAGCTGTGCCCAGCTATTGGCACTGGGCTTAGCCAACAACGCTTCACTTGCAGGAATAATTCCCAGTTTATGGACAAGATAACAGAGCTCAGATACATTCAGCAATTTGCTCAGGGCCACACAGCTTCCCAGGGACAGGGCTTTGAACCCACTCCGTATCACAAGGCCAAGTCTGTCCTCTCCCCTGGACCAGAATCCTAATTAGCCAGCTCCCCTAGGAACACATATCATTCTACCCAGTTACTATTTTGTCAGTGAGGAGGAAGGCTGCTAAGTGTTCTGAGACCCTTTCTCGGTTTGCTACCCTCGAGGCTAAAAGTTTCCAAGATCATAGCTGGCAGTGAGAGCCCAGTTTATTCTTTCCACCCGTGCCCCAAACTAACTGTTTGCCAGCCCTGGAAAACTTCTGTGGTCTCCGAAAATGTCTAGACTGGTAGGTGAAGGCTTATTAAAGCAGAGCCCATGAGAAGTTGCAAAACAGAAGGAAGAGGATATATTTTCAAATTAATAATGATGATGACGACGATGATATCATTTCTCATCCCGGTGCTCCGAGACCCATAATAAAAAATAAATACAAGAATGATGAGGAAGATAAAAGAAGGATGCCACACTGTACGAAGCAGTGAGTCCCTGACTAGAATTGAGGCCACCTGGACTCAAGCCAAGCTTAGTTCTTGCGCTTTTGGATTCAATTTGCTCATTTTTATTTTTTAGGTAAGGAAAAACATTCATATACTGTTAGGATTAAGTCAGGGAGTCAGTTGTCTTAAAAAAAAAAAAAAAGGGGACGTGCTCTTTGAAAAGCACGTATAAAGACATGCAGTTCTGATATAGAAAGTTGCCCGCAAAACCCACTACTGTATGATTTTTGTGCTTCCGTTTTTAAACTTACATAAATAAATTCTTATTTATATTTGCATATGCAGAGGGGGGAAAAGTATAGGAAGATATATATATAGACCAGAGCGTGACAAAGTTATCTCTGAAGTCAGTGAGTGAGCGGTAGAGAAAGAGCACCCCGGTTTGTACATTTCAGCAGTGTTTGAATTTGTTTTATGCTACAATGAGTGTGGGTTACCGAACAAAAAAAAAGGCGAGGAGAAAACATGTCTCATTGTTGGCATTCCAGCAGCCATGGATTCTGTCTTCCCAGGCCCTCCAGCACACCCACCCAGGACTTCTTAGTCACTGTTTCTGACCCCCCTCCCATTGTCATGGGGACGACAGTCCGGCCACCTCCCTCACCCTGCTCCGCGCTGACCCTCTGCGTCTGGACTCTCTCTCACACATGTCTTGCACATGTCACCAGGCTCTCCTCCCTAAAGAGCTACTTTTACTTTCTTCCTCTTCTGCCCAAGGATCCACTTAGCCCAATGCCTTAGCCTGCCCTTGAACGGCGTCCTGAAAGAACACCTGTACCCTCACACAAGGATCATCTGGAAAACCAGAAGCAATGCGGCTTCTTTTTTAACACAAAATCCCATCCCACACCTTCCCCCAAATCATGAAATTACAATGTAATTTGAAAACTGTCCTTGTAGACTTCTAGTCTAACTAATTAACTCAGAGCACAGAAAGAGCCTTCTGCTCGCTGGCAGCAACCTTGTTTGTAATAGACTAAAGTGGGAAACCCTCAAAATGCCATCGATAAGACCAAGTAAACGATGGTGTATTTCCCTCCACGGAATATTAGGCAATGACGACAGATGATGTGCTGAAGAATCCACCCTGGTTAAGAATAAGGGTTCTGGCTTTGGGAGCTCGGTTTACAGTCCCCGCCCTAAAACTTCGGAGCTATGTGAACCTTGGTGAGTGACTTAAGTTCTCTCTGCCTCAGTGTTCCCATCTGTAAGAACAGGGATAACAGTGAGACCCCTCTCAGGGGCTGTGGGACATAATGAGCACTCAGGTGATTTCAGCCCTCCTCACCGCTGCCGCCACCATCATGGTCCCTGCGTGAAGTATCACAAAATAACGGCTGCCGTGTTTCCTGTCTGCTTAGGGCAGGGGGCCGGCCCATTATGCATGCATTATCTCCGTTAGCCCTAATAGCAGTTTGTCAGGCATTATTATCCCCATTTTACTCAACAGGAACCCGAGACTCAGAGGCCTTAAGTGATTTGTCCCAAAGCCACATGGCTGGTAAGTGACAGAGTGAGTTTCGGGCCCAGGTTTCTCCAAGGGCGGACACTGTGCTCTTAAACAGAACGCTGGTCCCCTGTGGGTGAAGGCGATGGCCGGAGAAACTGCATTGCCTCATTGGGGCACCTTTCCAAAGCTGGGAAGGTGTTCGAGGCAAGTGCATGAAATACAATTAAGATGTCAAGGGTCACGCTGGAGGTGATTACTACAGGGATGGAGAGTTTCCCCCTGTAGATTTACTTTTCCACCAGCCAACATGGTAAGCCCCAGGCTGCTCATTCTGCCCTCAGGCCTTGCTAATATTAGAACTTCTGCCCTTGGGGAATACACAGGGTCTGGTGCAAATAACAACCCTTTTATATTACAACATCTTTTATTACAAAAGCATAAGCATGTAATTCTGTAACATAACAATATCACACGCAAGCATACCATATGACATTGTAGGTGAAATGCTCAAATTAAAAGTATAAATTATTACGCCTATATCAATACCCTACCAACCACACTCAGCAGGCCTTAATTCTGCCGGACCCTGTATATTCACGAGATCACAGATTTCAGGGACTGAAAGAGACATTGAACCCTCCCTAAGGCTGGTCCCAAACTGCTGCTCTAGTTCCAGGGTACAGGCTACAGGAATGGCTGACACTTTCCTACGAGTGACTCTGCCCATGCTTGCAGCCAACAGGAGACAGAGCCAGGACGGCAGCTCCCACCCCAGCCTCTAGGGGGCTTTGTTCCTACACGCCACACCATTCTCCCAGGAATCAGGGGGTGAAGTCTTTGCCTTTGGAAGGGTGGGGACTGCTCCCCGACTGGAACAGATAGTGACTTCCACACAATCAAACCAGCTTACCAGAAATACCATCACACCCAGCAAATCCGAGTCCCAAAGAGACAAAATGACAGGGGGGGGGGGTGGTGCTGAGAGGAATAAAGAAGGCTTCAAGGGTCACCCAGAGAATGAAATATGCAATGTCACTAAAGGGTACATAGGCTTTATGAGAATGCCACCTATTATAATCTTGGAAAGCCCATCCCTCCCCCTCCCCCTCCCCCTCCCTCCAGGAAGGGAGGAAGGCTCTTTTGGAAATTTGCAAAAGAAAAGGAAGGAAGGAAGGAAGGAAGGAAGGAAGGAAGGAAGGAAGGAGAGAGAGAGAGAAAGGGAGAAAGAGAGAAAGAAAGGAAGAAAGGAAGAAAGGAAGAAAGGAAGAAAGGAAGAAAGAAGAAAGAAAGAAAGAAAGAAAGAAAGAAAGAAAGAAAGAGAAAGAAAGAAAAGAAGGAAGGAAGGAAGAAAGAAAGGAAGAAAGAAAAGATATAAATTCAGAGTTCCCAGTGGAGGGAAAACTCCCTTTTCACCCCCAAAGTTGGAGCCTTTGTGTGCCAGTGCTAGGTCAGCGGCACAGTTTCCCTTCCCTGACCACCCCCAACCCCTCCCCCACACTCATTCTCTTTCATCTTCCTCCGGATTCTCAGATGCAGAGGAGACAGAAGGAGTCCTGGACATTGAAGGAGGGTGGAGTCCCCACAAAGGGAAATGCCCCTCCCTTTGTGGTCCCCAACACTAGGGACACTGGCTGTATCCTGGTGAGACACCTCACCCTCTGGGGGTTGCCATCTGATGAGTGAAAAGAACACAGGCTCCGCCTCTGCCTGGCTGGTTGGACTTGGGCAAGTTTCTCCCCCTTTCTGAATCTCTCTCCTCACGGACAACACTGGGGTGACAGTAGTGCCCATCTCATAGGGCAGCCGTGAGGATGCAATGGGATGCTGTTTTCAAGCATTCATCCCAGGGTCTGGCACGTAACAGCATTAGGAAACTATCGTCTCCATCGGTAGTACTAGATTGATAGTATTGGTAGCATTGATTTGTTTATCAGTAGCATCAGCTCACTAATGCTATCAATAAGAATAGCAGGACCAGGATCACTGATGAAGGTGCACAGAGAATTCCCTGCCTGATCAAAGAGCAACTTGACAAGGACACCACATGGGAGCTGTCCCAACATTAAATACTGATTCCCAAACCAAGAGTACAGGCTGAGTTTCCCTAAAGATGCTTTGCTTCCTGCCTTTGTTTATTTCTAAAGATATATATATATATATATATATATATATATATATACACACACATACATACACACACACACACATTTGGAAGAAAAATGTGGCAAACATCAGTCCTATTTTGACTCTGGCAAAACCTGTCCCTGGTTGTACTGTGAACCCATCACACCCCCTGTCACTGATCTGCAGGGATGGACGAAGTTTTGAGAGTCTGTTTCTGGGGAGAAAGAACCGCTTCCCAGGGGCCGGACCCACTGAGGCTCAGCCCCACTCCACCTGCCCGGGGTGGGGGGGCGGGTGCAGACACCAGGCAGAGGGACAGGGTTGGGCTTCCCAGGTCGGCAGTGCCTGGGCTGTGCTCCAACATCACCCCTCATTCTGCGCCTGTCCTGGTGTGTCTCCCCCAGCCCCGAGTTTTGTTTGCTTAATTAGAGTCCAATTAAGTGGCTGAGGAGGGGAAGATGTGGAGTGGAGGGAAGCAGCCTCTCGATTCTTGACTGATCCAGATTCCGGTTTTTCCCTCCTGCTGGGCAGGGCCAAGAGGTGCCTGACCTATAATGAATGAAAATTCCTATCCTTATTCATCTTGATTTTTTAAAAGGCGGCATTTTTTGTTGCATTTCAACATCTCAGGGCAATGAGGGGTCCTATAGGTCTTCCTAATATATTAGAGGCCAGACGGCATGTTAGGTCAAACAGAAAAAAGAGGGCGAAGGAGCGGTGAGGATGTGGCTGGGCGACTTGTAGGGGGTGGAGCAGAGAGGGTTGGTGTGGAATCCAGAGCTGACACCAGACACCCCTCCCTCCCCAAAGACCCCGTCACTCCCCAGGATCCGGCCAGCCTGCAACCCTGGCACCTCCCCCTGCCTGAACTTCCTCTGAAGACCCTGGACTGCCTCACGGTGCCTCTCCTTCCTCTGGGCTTCTTCACATTTCCTCCTTTTCCACCAGGCAGCTCCGTTTTCCTCACGTGTAAAGTGGAGACAGTCATAAAACCTAGCTCATGGGATGACTGTGAGAATTAAATTGGCTAAAATAAGCAATGCACTTAGAATCATGCCCAGCACAGTCACTACATGGATGATTGCTCTTCTATTACCAGCTTTTCCTCTTTTGTAAAATGGATATAATGATACCCATCGAGGAGTATAGTTACAAGCATTCACTGCCGTGAACATAAGGGAACTGGCATACAGTTGGTGCTTAATGAGTGCCAGGTCTTTCCTATCACCACCTCCCTTCTCCCCGCTACTCCCATCAGCCCTGTTAGATGTTCTTGTGCGGAAATACGGAGTGAATTTGTTGAAGGTCACAAATGCGGCTCTGCTGAAGGGCATCTTGTTTTGTGAACTGGCTTATGAAACAAGGCAGGGCTCTTGTCTCTGTTCCATTCACAGTCCTGGACGCAGGCGTGCTGCTCAGTTAGGTCTGTGCCCTGCTGCAGCGGCCGAGCTGACGCTATGAGGTAACTGTGGGAAGATACCACTAGGAGGAAGGATCCTTAGGATCAGTTCTTGATTCTGCCACTGCTTCCTACATGCACTTGAGTGATTCCTGCATCTCCCCAGGCCTTGGGGTATAATGGTAGAGGTGCTGGTCTGCTCAGAAGTCCCCTCCTGCTGTGTCAGCCCTGGTCTGTGAATTCATGCTATCGGTAAATGAGTGAGGGTGGCCACACCATCCTGGCTACTCCTTTTATGGACAGGTGAAGCATTGTTCCCTCCCCTTGAAGCTGGGCCAAACTTAATGACGGGTCTGACTGAGAGAACATGGGAGAAATGATGTTCTGGGACTTCTGAAATGCGGTGCTAAGAAGCCTTGCAGCTTCTGCCTAGGCTCTTGGAACACTTAACCTAGGGAAGCTTTCTTTGCAAATCCAGCCTCCTGGTGTGAGAAGCCCAAGCCCAATGGAGAGGCCACGGGCATGCGCTCTAGTCAACAGCCCCCGGTGGCGATCCAGCCTAGGCAGGATCAACCGCCCGCTCTCCCAGCCCCAGCACCAGACAGGTAAGGGAAGGGGCTCTCTTCGAAGCGAATCTTCCAGCCTCAGATACCCACCCCCCACCCCCTGTCCTGGATCAGAGGCAAACCACGCTACTAAACACTCAAAACTGTGAGGGAAACAAAATAATCGTTTTAAGCCACTGAATTTGGGGGCCGTTGGTTATGCAACAACAGATCCCTGGACCATAAGGGTGAACTGTGAATTGACATTTGTTTCAAAATGGGCTGAGGATCCATTTCAACCACTTAATTATCCGGGGCTGAGTCCACCAAAGGACCTCTCCCTGAGCTGGGAAAAGCAGGACAGCACAGAGGAACAGCCTGAGTGAGATGCTTCAGGGGCAGCAGCACCTCGGAGAAGGGGGAAGTGTCCTCCACAGAACAGCATGATTAAATGCGCGCAGTGGGTTTTCCTGGGTTTTGTCCTCTACCTTGATTAAAATTTTGCAATGTTTATACTGCCACCCACAAGAAATGGAAACATAGCTTGCTCTTCAAACTACCTCGCTAACATAATTACATTTGTATAATTATATTTGTCAGATTTATGTGTTCCTAATAGATAACAATTTGTTACTCCTTCGCGCACTGAGAACACAAGCCTCCCTCCCCCTCCGGCTGCTCATTCACTGTTACTCCCTCCATCCCTGGTCAGGAGGCGAGTGTCTCCCCAGAGCTAACTGAGAACCAAAATAACGGGCTAATTCTTTATATAGCATCTCCTGGATCACCCTTCCTTTCCATAGTATCATTAGCCACGCATCAGCTTTCTATTGCTGTTGTAACAAAGTGCCACAAACTGCTGGTTTACAACAGCACACATTTATCGTGTGACAGATCTATAGGCCCTGGGCCGAAATCCAGGTGTCGGCAGGGCTGCATTCCCTTTCTGGAGGCTGCATGGCGGCGGGGGGGTGGTGTCCCATTGCCTTGCCTTTAACTTCTAGAGGCTTCCCTAGCCGTACCCCCTTCCTCCACCTTCCAAGCTAGCAAATGCGCCATCGCTCTGAACTCCTCAGCTCCTCCGTCTTCCACACGCAAGGACTCTTATAGGGGGTCCACCCTGGTAATTTGTATGTGAACTGAAGCCCCCCCCCTTTGACAAATTCACAGCGTGCAGGCATCGGGATGGGGACATCCTTGGGGGAGCCATTATTCTGCCCGTCACGCACCCTGCGCCCCTCCCGGATTTGGGCAACAGCACACCCGAGGACCACATGGTCTCAGAAGGAGATGCCCACGGCACACCCTGAAAACCAAGCACAGAAGTCTCTCTTTTTTTAAAATTTGGGGTTTCAGAAGTTGAGGTCGAACTGGAAGGATAATAATAATAATAATAATAATATAATAATAATAGACAAAAAACTCTGTGATCTGTTAGAGAAGCGGCCTCCGCCCACCTACCAGGGCCATTGGAGTCCGGGGCAGAGAGGAATGTGGGAAGTCAAACGAGATGACCATGTAAATGCCGGTGAATAGGCTCTATTCCCACTGGGCAGAGAAGAGGGTGGGGGCTACCGAAAATCAGGTGGGGGTGAGGGGTCTGAAGGCAAAGGGGGGGTCTGCGCCTCTCTTCCCGGGGAGCGGTTCGTGGATGACACGTGTGATCGTGTGCTCTTCCCTGGCACACAAGCAGCCACCTACACACGGGGCTTCATGGCCTGCATGGGTCAAGAGGGCTTCAGCCAGCTCCCCTCAGCTCCTCATGGCCTCAGAGGGGTGTAAGAAGAGCTGCTGGACATTCCTCACGCTCCCGGTGAGGGGGAAGAGCTACCTGAGGAACAGAGCCAGCTGGACTCAAATGGCCTGCGGCAGAGACGAGCAGAACAGAGCGGCAGGTGCTGGGATGGACCGCGCACCTGCACATCAGATGGGAACAGAGCGGTCCTGGCATGTACCTGAAGGAAAGAGTGGTGGACAGAGGCCAGCTGGGGCAGCAGGCCCTAGAACTGATAAGGGATGGCCCACCAGCAATCATGCCCACACTGCCGTGCCTCCGGCATGCCGCACTCCCCCTGGGCTTCGATGTTCAGGAAGGAGTAGGAGGCAAAGAACGCAAACCGACTAGGATTAAGCTTCCACCGCCCATGAATGGAGCAGAACAGAATGAAATCCAGTTACAGAAACATTAAAAACCTTCACTACCATTGTGTTCCTGGACTCTGTGGCCCCAACTCCCATGTCCGGTACACGGAAACATCAGTAACTGTGGCCCCATCATCTCCCACGTGAACGGCACTTTGTCAATCCCAGATCATTTACAGTTACAACGCTTTGATTATTCAGAAAACCTATGAGTTCCAGAGCAATGGCTTCCCTTTTAAAAGATTAATAAACTGAGACTAATGAGGTCTACATGGATTTTAAAGCTTTCCAATGACCAAGTCAGGGCTTATGCCCAGTTCACCCAGACCAGCCTTCCCTCTAATGTCCTTTGCTGCCCTCTCCTCTCAGCTCCCCAGGAGGGAAAACCAGTGACCCTGCCACAAGGAATACTATTGAAGACCTGTTCTTGGGCCTCCACTCTGCCACCTTGTGGTGAAACCTTGAAAAGTCCATTTGCTTGCCGCACTGAGGAGGGAAACAGCAGCCCAGGTTTGTTGTGAAGACAAGCTAGTTATTGGGCGTAGACGTGCCTGTGCCTTGAGAACCCTACGAGTATTCTAAAAATATAAGGTATTATTATTTTTTGCCATATGGCGTTTATTAAAAGAGGATCTGTAAGAAAAAGTTTCTATTTGTAGGCATGAGGAAGAGCTTACAGAGCAATGAGAGAGGTTTTAAATTTCAGTGTCAAAACTGGTGTCTATCTGTCTCCCCTGAAGTCGTGGCGGGAAGAGCCTGCCTCACATCCGTCGAGCCCCGAAGTTGCAGCCTTCACGTTAGCTCCTGCATCTAGAGAGGAAGGTCTTTGACAATCTCATCACACTGTTGAATTTCCTCTTAACCTCCAGGGACCAAAACTGCCTTCTCTCGTCTCTTCCTCTTCATTTTTCTGGTTTATATTAATGAGAGGGAAAAAGAGACGTTTCTTGCCTACACACACGTGCGCGCGCACACACACACACACACACACACACACACCTCTCTCTGCGTTCTGAGGTTTCATTCTTCTGGGACGTCTATCCTCAAGAAGGAGCTTAATTAGTTCAGGAAAAGGGAACCGATGGAATAAAGGGAAAAGAGACGGACAACTTAATCCTCTCAGAAGGATCGGCCTCATGCTTTGGAGACAACACCAAGGATCTGGGGCACCCTTCTGAGTCGTCTGCCCGCTGTATCGCTCTAAAGACTTGGGCGCGCCCTCCTCCCCCTCACCTGGCCTCACTTTCGCAACAGGCAGCACGAAGGGTGGGGCTGCAGTGCTGTGCAGCAGACAGCTGCTGATGCGCCCCGACCTCGCACCCACAGCTCCCTTTTCCGTTGCTAGCACCCTACCTTCCCCTGAGAGTCCACAACTTCCTCCAACTCACGGCCACGTATTTTGGGTGCAGCGGCCAGTAGGCCCCAGCCCCAGGAATGACCGGTTCTGGGATGAGCCCCGTCCTTCCCCCTGACCGGAGGGATTCGCACAGGGACGGGCCTGAGAACCAAGTTGGCCCGTGGAGATGGAATCTGTGACATTAGGAGGAACTGGGAGAGATGTTCTCCTCCTGCAGGACGCACTGAGTAGAGAAGGCGTGACTGGCCAGAGCAGGGTGCGGTGCTGAGGGAAGCAGAGGGCTCCCCATGATGCCGTGCGAGCCTCCCAGTCCTGCTGGGCCTCGGCCTCCACCCGCCAGTGCATTTCCTCTTTCTGCCTAACCCAGTTTCACCTGAGTTTCTGTCGCTTCCAGTCCTAAGGATTCTAATCAATAAACTCTCCAATTGCCCATCCACCTCTGATGATACATTGATCTTTGAGGCTGAAATACAGTTTCACTGCGTTACCCCACTCTCCAGAAGCTTCTCTGCATGGGTCTCCTGACCGCTGACCATTTCCCAGCTGTTGTGCTGGCCTCCGAAGATCCCGCTTCCCCGGAGCCTAGTGCAGAGCCGGGACCCCGCTCCTGCGCCCGCCCCTCCCCCGCTGCCCTTCTTCCTCTCTTCCTCCTTCACCAAGACAGGCACTACCGGGGTGCTGAGCTGGGCCCACGGGTTCTGTGGGTTCTCCCTCAGCCTCTCAGGTGAGGTGAACTGGAACGGAGCCAGGCTGTGCTGTGAATCACCGCAGGTGACATAACAGATGCAGGTGCAGAGGGCACTGACGACCATTGGAAGAACATGGCGGCTTCGCCAGGCGGGGGTGGGGGAGGCTCCCTAAAGGACATTGGAAGGACCATTGGGAGAGGTCCACTTGCCTGCTAAATGGGCTGGGGGGGCAATTCACCTTAGGAAGAAAAACAAACAAACAAACAAGAAACTCGGCCTGACCAAAGGCTCTGAGGCGGTAAACAGGCCAGTGTGACCTCTCGGTGGCTCCATCTGGCTCCAGTGTAAAGTGAATGAAGAGGGAACTGAATGCCAGGCTAAGGGGTGTGGCCTGCGGGGCAGTGTTCCCCAAGTCTGCCTCCAACACACCCCCTGCATCCCCCACACGTATATGCCTGCTCACTAGAGTGTTAACAGAGCCAGGTTCCCGGGACCCACGGCCCTCTAGAGAATCAACATTTCTGGGGTGGAATCCTGAAGCCTGCATTTTAAATACGCACCCTAGGTCACTCCTGGCGGGGGGGAAGTCACCAGGTTTGGCATCTCTTCCATGGGCAACACACGTCCTCCTCTGTGTGCTTCTCCCACTTATAAGGGTGAATGCTCCCCACGAACCAGTTCATCATCCTCTCTTCACACTTTAGCCACCCTGCTCCTGTCCTAAAGCGACCCATCTTCTGAAACCAGTTCCAGCACCAGCTTCCCTAGGAAGCCTTCTAAAAACTTTCCCGTCTCCTATAAAACTCTCTTCTGGGCACTGCATTGACAGTCCCCCCCACACTATAAGACATGCCACACCCTCCCCATTCCCAAATGAGCTGCAAGCTCCATGCTGGGAGCTCTCAAACACCTTTTGCATACCAGAGAGTAAAGGTCTAATAACTTATTTCATTCTTTCAACAGTTCTGCAAGGTAGGTTCCATTGCCCCACTTTACAGAGGAGGGAGCCAAGGTAGCCTGGTGTGCCGAAGACCACAGCGGTAGGAGTGGGGAGTAGTGTGATCCTCCAGAACCAGCGCCCCCTTGCAGGGAGGGGCCCCCAGCAAGTAGCCTCGTCTCCTTGGGCTGCTAGCACCACGTGCACGGGTCAAGGGCACTTACCACACATCCTGAGGAGTCCACCTGGCGGTCAGACACGCACTTGAAGTTCCGAGTGCAGCCGCCATTGTTCCGAGAGCAGTCACGAACCGGCCCGAAGGAGGACAGCAGGTCGTTGATGGTTTCGAAGTATGTGGACAGCATCGCTTCTTCCCTTGGAGAGAAAGGGGATGATGGTTAAACCCCAGAGACATCTGGGTCACTGGATTTTTCAAAAAAGTTTAAACGGGTGTTCGTTACATGTGATATCGTCATTTCTTATATTTATAATCAAGAAAATATATTTAAAAAGATGAGAAGAGAAACAAAAAAATTTCAGGAGGTTTATTATCTGATGTGTGTCTAGTTGTGATAAGTAAGATTATACTTGGAACATGATACCCTTTATTTCATTTTCCTTTTAATTCTCACCCAAGGATATACTCATTGATTCTAGAGAGAGAGGAAGGGAGGGAAACATCCATTGGTTGTGTCCTGACTGAGGATCAAACCCACAACCTAGTATGTGCCCTGGCCAGGGATTCAACCTGCAAACTTTTGTTGTATAGGATGACGTGCCAACCCACTGAGCCACCTGACCAGGGCTATATCCTTTATTTAATCCATCTTCATAATTTTGGAAGGTAGGCACCCAAATCCCACTTGGCCAGTACGGGAACTGTGGCTCAGAAAGGCGGAGAAGCGCCTTGCTGAGGGCCACCCACTTGTAACGTGGCAGAACGGACGTCTGTGCCACGCTCCGTCTGAGTCTAAACAGAGCTCTTCCCACTGCCCAGCTCTTAACTTGCACTATTTACGTTTCCACAGGTTTCAGACCTCCCCATGGTAACTCTTCAAAATGAGCATATCCCTCCTGTTCTGACTTTGTGGCTATAAACTGAAAGGTGTGGGACTTACCCCAAATGACACAGCGTATACAGAGCCAAGACACAAACAGAAGACTCCAGCTGACCCTAGCACCCTACGTGCTGCATACAAATGACACCGTCAAGACTGGGTGGAAAGGTCACGGGACTCCAGGCAAACACACGATTCCTCCCCAGTGAGGTTCCCGAGAGAAACAACTGGACTAGACTCCATGATTCATGGATCTTCAAAATTCTACTAGATAAGAGATACAGATGGAAGTTACCGGAGTCTGTTTTCCTGAGGAAGGTCCACAGAAGGAACAGTCTAGCACTGGGATACCCAAGGTGCCCACAGTCGCAGGGGATGTTAAAGGGGCACCACGGCCAGTGAGAAGAGGCGCTGTGCCCCTCTGTGACATGGGACTCACGGGATCCAGAATTGTGAAAGAGGGGAGACGCCTGTGTGTGTACACGTAGCAACAAGAGGTCGCTGAGCACTACTGGTGATGTCTCTGGACCACCCTTCCTGCCTACTCCCATTCTTTTGCCCCTCAGGCCTGGAGCTCTGGGTTTTGGTTTCCTAGCTCATTTCCTGTCTCCAGTCTTACTGCCTTCTACCCTATCTTTCATACTGACTGCCAGCGAACTGGTTAATTCCAGCTCGAATTAGACACCCCATTGATCAACAGCTCTCCATTACTTATAGTAGAAATTCTAGATGAGTTTCCTTGGCTCTCCAGGTCCTCTATAATCTGGTCCCTGCCTGCTCATCCAGCTACATTTACCCTATGCTCACATTCTCTATCTGCTAGCGACAGACCTCTTCTCATTCCCTAAATACTCAACCTTAAGCCCTGGCTGGCATAGCTCAGTGGATTGAGCTTGGGCTGCTAACCAAAGCATTGCAGGTTCGATTCCCAGTCAGGGCACATGCCTGGGTTGCAGGCCACGGCCCCTAGCAACTGCACATTAATGCTTCTCTCTCTCTCTCTCTCTCCCCTCCCTTCCCTCTCTAAAAAATAAATAAATAAAAATCTTAACAAAAATACTCCACCTTAGGTCAGGTTCCCTGAAAACTTCCTCTGAAACAGAATTGCAGAAAAGGGGGTTCTCAAGGAGCCCTCTGAGATATACTTGGAGGAAGCAAGCCAGGCAGGATTGGGCAAGGGAGAGGTTGCCCTGCAATGCAGTTGATGCTGTGTAGGTCATAAGCCTCAGCTGGTCCTGAGGGAGCTTTGGAGCAGCTGGGATGACTCTTTAGAGATGTCTGTAATGAAGGCAAGGGATCCAGGACTCTGCCTCACTATGTCAGCCATTCATTGGTCAAGGGCTGCCACCTGGAAGGGGGTCTCCCTGCACAAGGTGGTTCCCTGGGGCTGAAAGCCACAGTGCCTAGTACGGGACACTGCTGTGGACCATCACCATGATCTGGGGATGAGTGGGTTGGCTCTGAAGAGGAGACCTGAATATGGTGTGCACCTTCACCTCTGGATCCTTAAATCATGCTGTTCTGTCTACAATGCTCATCTCTAACTTTCTTCCCTGACAAATTCCTAAGAATCCTTCCAAACTGTTCCAATTCATTCATTCATTTCTTCATTCACTCATTCATGTGTTGCACTGCTTTTTGAGTGCTTGCTGTGTATCACGGCTATTCTAGATCCTGGGAATGTAGCAGTGACACTGGGCAAAGCTCACCTCCCCAGAGCTTACTTACTACCTACAACTTCCTTGGTGAAACTTCCCCTTCTTCCCCCAACCAGAATTAACTTCTTTTCTCTTCGAGAACATTGTTTATTCTATTATCTTATTGATCTTGGTCATCAGCTCTCTAGTTTTCTAGAGACTGTAAACTTTTGGAGTGAAGGGTTCAGGATTTACTCATCCCTCTTTAGCCCCCAGCACAAAGCCTGGTAAGAACTTGTACTAAGGAAGTGTTTTTCAAATGAAACAAAGAAAACATCAGAAAGCATGGGTGCAGTCTCCACCAATCTATAGTTTTACCGAGTCTCTGCAACAGGACACTCCCTGCTCAGCCCCACCTCTGGGTTCCTATTCCACAGGCTCCGTGCTCAGGGCTGTAGTATAGGGACAAAGGAGGAGATGCTGGGAGAGCTGCCAGATTACCCCTCGCTTCCTAACTTTGTACAGAGTGAGGTCAGCGTGACAGGTGTTTGGAGGAAAAGAATGAACAGTTCCTGCACTGAAGGCTTTGGAAGACTTGTCACTCTTGAATCACGGAAAGAGTTGAGGGTCCTGAGACCGCATAAAGGCCACTAAAATGTTAATATCCTTTGAGGAAGAAGAACACGTGGCAAGTGAGAGGAGGAGATAAAAACGGAGGGAGAGACAATCTTGAAAGTGTGATGAGAAAAAAGATAAACATGTATAGGAGCTGCAGAAAGAAAGAAGAGAAACTAAGATGCAGAAATACAATCATCCAGAAGAGGATGGGTGGAAGGATGAATGAATGGATGGGTGGGTATATCGAAGAATGAATGAATGGGTATGTGGGTAAGCAGATAGGTGGATGGATGAATGAGCTAATGGAAGGATGGATAAATGGTTATTTGGATGGATAAATGGACACAATGGATAGGTAGCTAGAGAGACAGAAAGAAAGAAAGAGAGAGAGAGAGAGAGAGAGAGAGAGAGAGAGAGAGAGAGAGAGATGGATGGATGGATAAAGAGAGCCAGAGAGAGCCAGAAGAGCATCATATAAAGATTAAAAGAGAGGAAGATGGAGGCAGAGAAAGTGTGTGACAAGACAGACAAAAATAAAAGCTACATTAAGAGAAAGACAGAGAGGGAGAAACCAAAGAAATACAGAGATTCAACAAGGAGAAAGCACGAAGGTAAATGGAGCAGATGTGTGCACGTGCAGAGGAGGAGAGGGAGAGGAGAAAGGGTGGGGGGAGGAGACAAAAAGACAGAGAATGAAAGTGAAGATAAAAACTCAATGTGAGTGGAAAAGAACACAGAGAAACACTGAGAGAAAAGATAGAGAACTCCAGAGAGACATGAAAGAAAAGAAAAGAAAAACAAGAAAAAACAAATGACACCTTCCATTGGAACCTGGAAACAGCTCAGGTTTGTACATAAATAACAATCCGTACAAAATAAGAAGGCTGTTAGCCATTAAAAGGATTGACTCTGCAGAAACATCAGTTACATGAGGGGAATATTATTTCAAACACAAAGACCTGCCACAGCGGCTGTGACTGTCTGGAGAAGTGGTTGTGTCAGCCTGGGGAAATGGCGCATCTGGGCACAAGTGAGCGAAGGAGCTCAGGGCAGACGCTGGCATTTTCTTAATGCAGGGCCCTGTTGCTCTTTCTGGCTGCTGAGTGCAGGATGCAGGGTCTGTTGGAGCTTAGAGCTGCCCCACCCAATCACAGGGGGCAAAGGGATCAGGGGGATGGTGCTGTGTGTGGAGGTGAGCTGGGATAACAGGGAGGCCTGGGTGAGATTCCCACTTTGCCAGAAACCACATCATTGCCAATGTCACCTTCCTCATCTACGATTTCCAGAGCACCTACTTTGTGCAAGGAACTGTGGGAGGTTCGGTCCTGCGCTGCCTCCTTTGACTGTGTCCACAGCACTATGAGGAACACATTTCCACCCCCACCGTGCAGCTAGAGGAACCACATCTGGGGAAGTTACGTCACTTGCGCTGGTTCACACGGGTAAGCAGCAGGTGTGCATGCCCATCTGCCTGGCAACAGGTCCCAAGCTTTCCTCGAGCCAAGGTCATGTTTGTCCAGCGTGCTCTGGGTCTGTAGGCAAGCCAGAGCTCTTATTATAGGAAAGCTGGTACAACCTGTGTCCAGCCCCCCTGCGCCTTAGAGGAGGAAGACTGGAAGGGCAGAGTCTGTGCCACCTTGGTGGCATATCTCCCAGCAGCGCCCCCTAGCCTGTGTGCCCGCCACAGTGGCCTCACTCCATGTTGGAATTGAAGGGGGAGAAATGGTGTAATTGTTTCCTACGGCTACCATAATAAGTGCCACAAACTGGGTGACTTAAAACAACAGCAGAGATTTATGCCCTCACAGTGCTGCCGGTTGGAAGTCGAAATCAAGGTGTCAGCAGGGCCACGCTTCCCCCATAAGCTCCAGGGAGAATCCCTCCTTGCCTTTCCATTGCTTCCCATGGCTGTTGGCAACCCCTGGCATCCCCGGGCTTGTAGCTGCGTTACGCTAATTCCTGCCTCCACCGTCACGTGGCCTTTTTGTTTGTGTCTCCCCTTCTTTCAGTGACACCATCCGTGGGTGAGCCCCCACCCTAATCCAATACAATGTCATCTTAATTACACCTACAAAGCTCTTATTTCATCACAAGGTCACATTCTGAGGTTCTGGGTGGACATGAATTTGGGGTGGTGGGGCGGCACTGTCCAGTCCACTGCTCACAGCTCGGAGGGAAGTCCTCAGGCTCACACAGTAGGGCAGAGTCAGGATGGAGACCCTGGGCCCAGGGTCCGTATTCCAGTGTTCCTAACCTCCACCAGCCCTTCCGACTCCAGACTCTGAGGTCACGGGGTGGCATTTACAGGACCTGTAAAGTCTTAGAGAAAGGACCGTGAGGAAGCCACTTCTTCATTTGAGAGGAGGGAAGACCAATGTTCACTAGGTGCCTGATACACTCCGGGAGGAACAGAGGTCAGCAAGCTTTTCTCTACAGGAATCCAAAGCAAGCACCTCAGGCTGTGTCAGCCTCACAGTGCCTGTCCCATTACTCAGTCCTGCTGTTATAGCGCATAAGCGGCCATAGAGACTAGGCAGTGACTGTATGCAAACTGCGATGAATGAGTGTGGCTATGTTTTGGTGGAACTGCATTTACAGAAAGACACAGCCGGCTGGATTGCTATTTCCTGTTGCACGTGGGAAGAGCCGCAGGTTAGTGTTGGAGTTAGGATTTGAACCCAGATAGGTCCAACTCCAGAACCTACATTTTTTCTCCTACAGGAAGCTTGTCCTGCATCTTAGTCTGCTTACATATAAGGTGAGAACATTTTGTTTTTAGCTCCCAGCCATGTAGAATTATTTTGAGACTGCTATGACATGGTGCATAGATACACGTTTTCCCAAATCTAAAACCCAATGCAAATCTACTCGTTCATTCATGAGCAAACATCTGAGCACCTGCTGCGTGCCAGGTACTGAGCTGATTAAGATTATGGCTATCCTTTGCTCGCTCTCTCTCTCTCTTTCTATTAAGTCTAGACACTGTCCAAGGTATTTCCAAGCAGCTCTGACATTCTAATTCTTTTTTTCTGATAATATTGCTTTCAGAACTGAGTCACTCAGACTTCACCAGGCTGAGTCAGGCTGCCGTCCCCTCTCGACCTGATTGTTCCAGTGTGAATGCATCACCTGGGGTCCATTTGGCTGAGTCGGCTGAGCCCCACGCAGAGTGGGCGTTAGGCAGAGTGGCCAGGAACAGATGCGGACATGACCTGCTGTTCATAAACCCCAGAAAAGGTCCGCGTCACTCAGAGAGAGGTGTGAATGGATGACACGGAGCCCAGAGTGTGACAAGACCTCTGGGGTACAGACTAATCATCCTCTGATAGCAATCGGCAGTCTTGTTTCTTGAGTCCCCAGGCGGGGAGGAACCTAGGATGGAATTTGATAAAAATCAAGCTCCCCTCCCACCCCACCCCAGATGATCCTGGGTTTCGGGGAGCCTTCGGAGCCCCCACGGCATGAGCAGCGGTGCAGAATCGTGGAGACACATTTGTCTCCCAGACTCTCTCATTATGAGACCGTGTGCACGTCCCTTAAACTCAGACCTCCATTTCCTCCTCTGAGAAACGGCAACATTAACACCTAGCTGGCAGCGTTAGGATGGGAAGTAAATTAGATGACATACGTGAAACGCCCCCGCCCACACAATACATGCCCAATAACTGTGCCCAGTAACCGGTAGTAAGTAATAGCATCCGAATGCCCCTCAAAAGTGCAAGAACTGTGCCCTGAGAATGTAAGGCGCTCTGTGCAGGAGACGGGAAGGAGGAAGGGGGACCTGGGCCCCATGTTGTCCATTTCCTCACTTAAAGTTTCCCACTGATGCCTCATTTTCTCTGGGCGCTAGCTGGTCCCCCACTGAGGGACACAGGAACAGGTGTGATGTAGCCTGCTAGGGAGGCAGTAAAAAACCAACTAACTGAAAAGATAAACCTAGCAACATCACTGAGGCCATAAGACCATAAAGAAGAGCCCTCCTCCCCTGGGAAGTGGGGCAGCAGACAGGTGTTCTGGAGTAGGCAATACTGAAACATAAAGGATGGGCAGGAATGGACAACGAGCCACATGAAGGAGGGTGGTGTGGGGCAAGGGCGTTCCAGGCAGAGGGGCAGAATATGGGGCCTGGTGGTAGAAGCCTGTATGTGAGTATATACCCTGATTGGGGCAGCCGGAAGCCACACAAAGAGGCTGGAGTGTTGAGGAGGAGGTCGGGCATGGCAAGACCCAGTCAGCCAGGCTAGACAAGGTTTTGTGCCCCAGACCTTGGAGATTCTGAGCTTCCACCTGTGAACTACGGGTGGCCCCCAAAAGGCTCTATAAGCAGATGCTACTTTTATTTAGACTAACAGCCTAGATTAGCATTTTATAAAAATCTTCATGGCCACAACAAGTTCATACTTATTGAGCATTCATGACACACCACAAAATGTTTTGAGCATCACATGTCGACCTGCTCAATATTCATAAAAACACAATGGTGTCAACGACAGGCTCATCCCCATTTTATAGGAGTGGAGCCACTATTTCCAGGATTAAAGCTGTTTGGACATGAGCCGAAGATGCTGTAGATGAGGCAGGAGATGGTCAGGAGGGAGGAAACTCCAGAGATGCCCCACGGCTGTGACAACAGACATCCACACAGAACAGAAACCACATTCTAAGACCAGTTCCTCAGGAAGCAGGACACTCCAGAGGTGCCCCAGGGCTAAGATAGAGGACATCATACAGGACAGAGACCTTGTTCTAAGACCAGTTGTCCCTGCTTTCTAGAAAAGCACCGAATCGTCGGGAATCATGACTACAGTGCACAGAAGATACTCCATGACCCCTGCTTCATTATAGCATTATAATGCATTATAATAGCATTATAATAAATTAGCATTGTGGGACCCCTTCCCCTATGGCCAATCAAGTAAAATCATGGGAGAGCACATGAGCTTAAAAGTAATACAACTACTTGCAACTACTTGCACATGCACAATAGAACCCTGCCAAAACTAGCCCGGAACTATCTACCCTATAAGAATAGAATCCCTCCAGCCCCTGAGGTCAGTCTTTGCTCAGAGTTGGCCCGCTCCCATGTTCTGTGGAGTACACTACCGCTTAATAAATCTGCTCTCTCTCTCTCTCTCTCTCTGCTATAAACTCTCTGTGTGTTTGGTTCAATTCGTTGTTCATGATCACTAAGGACCTGGTTACCTGTGCCCACCTGCAACATGGGTACAGCGTTAGGACAGTGACTGGCAGAAGGCACTGCTTTATGAAGATTAGGTGGTGAAAGGTTTCCAGGTAGGGGTGAGTGGGCACAGGGAGGCAGATTTGGGCTTTCTGAAAGGCAGAGCTATTGAGCAAGGGGCCACTCTCTCCCAAGGTCCTACTGCAGCTGGCCACTGTAGGAAGCTGGCACCGGGGGGAGGGCAACCGCCTGGGAGGGTTGTGTAGGAGAGCCTAGCTTCCAAGGGAAGGCTGTTTGATGTCATGGTGACAGTAACAACAATGGCAAATATCTGTTAAGAACTATGTGACAGGAGAACTTTGATTTAACATGCATTATCTCATTTCTTACCATAGCCTCATGAGGTGGTTGCTGCTTTTAATCCCCATTTTGTTGATTAAAGAAGAAATGCATACACTTGCATGCAAGACCTGACCCTTTACAGCACTGAAGGGGCTGCCCTGTGTCAACAGTGGGTCACAGTAGCAGAGCCAGGGCTCTGCTCCAGGGTGTCTGACTCCAATCCTGATGGTGTTCGGCCTTTTTCCTTATAGGAGCTCTTTCCAGTCGGACGTTCCGGGACTAATGTTGTAGCTGACACTCACTACTCCCCTTCCTCTAGCAAGTATGGCTTGCATGAATTTAGGCCAAGACTATATATTGCTGTGCAGGGTGGTCGCATAGCTTCCGGCACGTGTCTGTGTCTTTGAGTAGCTCACAGGCTTCCTGCATGCTGAGAGTCCTCTCGTTTTCCCCGGCACGCTGGGCATGCCCCAGCTGTTCACTGAATAAGCGCAGCTGGTGAAGGAAGAGGAGCAGGGACGAATGAGACCCAGCAGCTGCGTGGTCTTGGGGGCACAGAGAACATGCTTATGGGTATCCATTGTCCGTCTGTGAAATGGGGGCAATAATATTCAACTCACAGAGTCATGGTTGGCAGGCAATAAGAGAAAAGGTTTTATGAAAGACCCTCCTCATCACCAGGCCCCAACGGGGACCTTTACAAGGGTTTGGTGTCTTTGGAAACGCATCTGTTCGTTTCACAGATATTTACTCAGCACTGGCCATAGGGGCTGGAGGTCAGGTAAACAGGAAAGAGCCAAACAGATAAGGGCTTTGTTCTCCTGGAACTTCCAGTTCAGTTAATGGGACAGAGTCACCCAGCAATGATTTCTCTCTGTGCCTAAATCTATGTATGCCTATGTCTGTGCCTACGTGCACATCTATGTCTGTATTTCCTTATCTGTATGTCTACACCTCTATGTCAGCCTCTCTGTCTATGTCTGTATCTACGCCCATGCAGGTATAGCTGTGACAGATGCTTTAATACGACAGGGTGCCATGAGAGCAGACTGCAGAGGGGCCAATCTAATCTAGGGAACTGGGGTGGGAGTTGGGTGTGGGGGGAAGAAGGTTTCCCTAGAGAGTGTCAGGCCCTGAAGCCAAGCCAGCCAGTGGCCTGAGGAAGTTTTCTCAGACCAGGGCCTTCCCCAGGAGTGTTGGGTGGAGTATGACCCCACCCCCCCGTCACTCCCCCTCACATGCACCATGACCTTGGAGTCCATCTCACCTCTGAGGCCGGTCCCTCCTCCCTGTGCCTGCTCCAACTGTTCAGTCATAGAGTCAGAGAAGGTCTTCTCATCCCCCACCCCTTTTCCTGCCCTTTGCAAATCCCATCATTATATTAAGAAGAAAAAATAATAGGTTCAGTGACAAATGCTGAGGCTGGAGGATTATTTACTCATGAAATAGCCACATGGAGTCACTAAGCTCTCTGCACAGCTGTAGGCTCCAAGAGCGGCTCACCAAGCCGGGCTGCCCAGATGGGAAGCCACTGGGCTTTCAGGAGCAGCTGCTGGGGAAGCCCAGCAGGGGGCGTGCCTGCTGCCCAGGGAGTGTGGAGCCCCGGTGATGTGGGATGGCAGAGGGGATGGCCCGGAGCCAGGACAGCCCACCACTGCAGCACAAGCAGGGCTGTGTCCTCTAGCCCTGCAAGGTCCTGCTCTGCATGGCTCTGCAGACTGTCCCCAGGTGGTCTTTCCCCCTCTCTGGGCCACAGGCTCCACATTTATACAAGCATGAGGTGACCTCTAAGGGTCCTTCCAGCTTCATATTTCTAATAACAACATGGGGCTTCCCAAGAAGGATAAGGTGGAAATGTAAGCCCCGGGGAGAGGGGAGGGGATATCCATTGTTTCCATTGTTTCCACTGTTTTGCATCAAAGGAAATCAAGGGACTTCAGCGACCAGCCGGGAAATCAGGACTAAATACCACAGTGTTATCATGAAGAAGCCCTGGCCTCAAACCCAGGTCCTGCTACTTATTAGCTGAGAGAAAAAAAATGTGAACAACTCATTCAACCTCTGAACCTCAGTTTCCTCATGCATGGAAATGCATGGACAATAATGCCTAACTCTTAGGTTGCCATGGCGATTCCATGAGATAATAAAAGATCCGTGAAGACAGGGGCTGTGTCATGCCCCCTGCAGCCCTGGCATAGTGTTGGGAGCATTGTGAGCACCCAGAGGTTTATTGGGTGAACGAGTTAACAAATGAAGGCGTGAGTGAGTGCAGACTCCTGTGAACTGCTCTACAACACACTCGCTTTTATGTGGTGGTGGTGGTGGTGGTCACTGCGGACAGGTTGCCGTACATCAATCCCTACGCATCACTCAGGGCTGCAGAACAGGTTCCTGACTCGGGGCCCAGGACCCCTTTGTCAGCCTGGAGAAGCGAATGGGGCACATGTTAGAATGATGGTTTTAAATGCTAAAATCAAATGAAAACAGCGTTGCAAAAGAGACCACTTATCAAAACAGTCTTAAAAAAGCCAACTGTATTATCATAATATAACCGTATATGCTTCTTCAGTGACACATTAAATAAAAAGATCTGTTAACAGAGGTAACAACAGCCATAAGTTGGAAACAGTGATGAGCATAAACTGCATTTTTTAAGACATCTGCATCACATGAGACAATAGGTAGAAGGAAATACTGAATGACAAGGAGAGGTTGGCAAAGTAACAATGTATGATGTCCCCATATGATTTCATGGATGGCCAGCATGGACCCCAGGTTGAGACCCCCTCTCTAGAGTGACATTTTGAGGGAGATAGCTGTTCCTGAATATCCGTCAGCCTGTGAATATACCCAGAAGCATGGGTCCAGATAAGAAAAGGCAGGAAATTAAAATCCAGCTACGATCACACCAAAATCATTCTTTGCTGGAGGGGCATGTGTTGCAGTGGTGAAAGAAGGACAGTCTTTGGCTTCAAAAATAAAAACATTTTTTTAAGTTCTCCAGGGTATGGGCTTGCAGGAGTGACCACCCTCTCTGAGCCTCAGTTGCCTCGTCTGGGCGTGCATCACAGCAGTGCTTCCGTGCAGGGTGTCTGGGGAACTGGGTGAAACGAACACGCTGTTTGCAAAGTACTCAAATGCACGCTGCGCACAGGCAGCATGGGAAACTGTCCTCTTCTGCAAATTGGGTTTTCTATTTTAGTGGGGGAAGAATATTGCGGAAATATCAAAAGATATTTATTGAGCATCTATGGCATGTCAGGCATGGTCCTAGGTATAACAAAGACTGTGACATATAAAAAAAGGATCCCTTCTCTCCTGAAGTTTATATTCTAGCAGGCAGAGAAACTCCGAACAAATGAACAAGCCTTAAAGGGTTAAGTGGCTTAAGAGTTAAACAGTTACGATGAAAGAAGGGGGCTAGGGGGTGTTGGGGTGAGCTATTTGGGGTGTGCTGGTTTAGTAAGGGGGTTGGGGGAGGCCTGTAGGGTCATTGACATATCCAAGGGGATAATGCAAGGGAAGTTGTTAACATAGTATCTAGTGTAGGGCAAGTGTTCGATTTTGTTGTTAATTATGTTCTAAGTTCCTTATGTGAATATGGGGACATTAATGCCTATGTCACAGGGTTGCTGCACTTAGGAATACATACATATAATTTTATAAGACAAATGCAGCAAGTACTTATTGAGAGTCAAGGGAGACAGGCATAAACAAACATACAAATACATAGTATAAAAGAATGATAAGTGAAGGAAGGGAAAAAAACCCCAGAGATTCCTGGGGTGAGGAGCGGGAGGAAAGGATGTTTGAACAGAAGCAGAAGGAAGTGCTGGAGAGAGCCAGGCTGGGGGAGCATGATCCAAGCAGAGGGAACAGCGGGTACAAAGGCCCAGAGGCAGTGGCATGGTTGGCTCTGTAAGGAGCAGCAGGGGTCTGAGGATCTTGGAGGTGTCAGTTTTATTACAGGTACAAAGCAAAAGCATTGGAGAGTTTTGAGCAAGGGGTGTAATGATCTGGTGTACAGTTTAAAAGGATAACGCTGACCACTTCTTGGAGGTAACAGTATATATCATCTCATTCAACTTTGATGTACCTGCAGATCCGAGGTAACATATGCAAAGCCTCTGACATTCATTCTAAAATAAACATATTCATTACATGCCTACTATGTGCGGGCTGCTACATACAGCAGTGTAGAGAGAGCCAGTACCTCTTGCCCTTGGAGATCTTCTGATGGGTTTACTGGCACAATATAGATTATATATTTTTTATAATCATAAAATGAAGACAGCATTCACATTTTTATTTGTCTTGCCCCAAAGTGACAGTGTTAAAATCCACCAAAGGCTCATTCCTGAGGAAAACAAAGCAACAAAAGGAAAAAAAAAAAGAGGAGGAGGAAAATAATGCAAGAGGAAGGAGGGACATGCCATTTCTCCCCACTGTATCTCTGAATACGTGGACATGACCTTCCTCTCATATGACTAGCTGGTAGACTGCTATTCACCTTCCAGAGCCCAGCTCACTTACTGCCTCCTCCATGCAGCCACTTAGGCTTGCTGTCACCTGCCTGTCCACTTTCCTGGATCCTGGACCCACCCATCTCCACTGAGGCACATGGCAGGGCACATGAGCAGGTTGTTGGTTCACGACATCTGTTTTTCTCCTTTGTGTGTCCTCAGTGATCAGCACAGGGCCTGACATGTGCCCAGTGTAACAAATGTTTGCAGTAGGAGGCGAGGAAGGGAAGGAAGAAGGGAGGAAGGAAGGGAAAGGAATCCACATCCTCCCTCCTCCGCTCCCACATAACGCTAAACCTCATTTCAACCAGCAAGTGCTGAGTTTATTGATCCACATTTCTGAGGTATTGAACTGAGTTGCTATTGACAGCAATAACTACCAACCAGGCTGGGGAGGAGAGAAATGTGCTGACAGCCAGCAAATCACGGGCTCCGTGTCGGAATGCCTGTCTATGCCAGGGGAACGATCATTAATTTCCTGTTCCTTCACTGTTACATTTCTTGGTCTGACTGACAAGTTCATTTTGGGGATTCATCAGGCCCATTATAAATAAACTCCCTTCTCATTCGATGTTTCTAACTGCACCTGCCACCCAGATGATTGGCCGTTCGGGACTCACATAAACATTTTAAATTGCTAGCAATAGCTCAACATGGTAGTTAAAGGAAATCTTCCAGTGACTGCAGAATACAAGCAAAAGAACCCACTTCCCCTGGCA